>NW_027194796.1:0-351118 GCF_032444005.1 Ranitomeya imitator | reverse complement strand
CAGCTGACGGTACTGGAACCCGGATGGGTAGCCGAAGGTCCAAGAGCCAATGGAACTACCGAGGACCAGCTGACGTTACTGGAACCCGGTTACTAAGCAGGAGGTACCCGTGCCTGAAAGCACTACCAAGGACCACCTGACGTTGGTGGAACTTGGATACCCAGAAGGAGGCACCTAAGCCAAAGGCTCTGCCCGGAACCAGCTGACGGTACTGGAACCAGGATGGGGAGCAGAAGGTACAAGAGCAAAAGACACTGCCGAGAACCAGCTGACGGTGCTGGAACCAGGTGGTGGACCCGAAGGCCCACAGGAGAGGAGAGAACAGCTAGGCCGCGAGGCAGCCGCAGTTACCGAACCCCAACAGTCCTACAGGGGGAGCTGGGCCTACTGGCACTACATAACCAGCCTTGACTACCAGTTCACGCAGCCCACATAGGAAGCTCCTAAACTGGAGGCACCCTGGAGTTGGCTAACTCGACCGCACCACGACGGGGCAAGCATAGGCGTCTCAGTGAAGTTGACACAACCCGGAAACAGCTGACGGTGCTGAAACCAGGCTTGGCACGAGGGAGTACCTGTGACAAGAACACTGCCGAGAACCAGCTGGCGGTGCTGGAACCCGGATGCGTTGCCCCAGTGTGCAAGAGCCAATGGCACGACCGAGGACCAGCTGACGGTGCTGGAACCCGGTTACTAAGCTGTAGGTGCCCGCGCTTAAAAGCACTACCAAGGACCGCCTGGCGTTGGCGGAACTCGGATACCCAGGAGGAGGCACCTAAGCCAAAGGCTCGGCCCGGAACCAGCTGACGGTGCTGGAACCAGGTGGTGGACCCCAAGGCCCACAGGAGAGGAGAGAACAGCTAGGCCGCGAGGCAGCCGCAGTTACCGAACCCCAACAGTCCTACAGGGGGAGCTGGGCCTACTGGCACTACAGAACCAGCCTTGACTACCAGTTCACGCAGCCCACATAGGAAGCTCCTAAACTGGAGGCACCCTGGAGTTGGCTAACCCGACCGCACCACGACGAGGCAAGCATAGGTGTCTCAGTGAGCTTGACACAACCCGGAAACAGCTGACGGTGCTGAAACCAGGCTTGGCACGAGGGAGTACCTGTGACAAGAACACTGCCGAGAACCAGCTGGCGGTGCTGGAACCCGGATGCGTTGCCCCAGTGTGCAAGAGCCAATGGCACGACCGAGGACCAGCTGACGGTGCTGGAACCCGGTTACTAAGCTGTAGGTGCCCGCGCTTAAAAGCACTACCAAAGACCGCCTGGCGTTGGCGGAACTCGGATACCCAGGAGGAGGCACCTAAGCCAAAGGCTCGGCCCGGAACCAGCTGACGGTGCTGGAACCAGGTGGTGGACCCCAAGGCCCACAGGAGAGGAGAGAACAGCTAGGCCGCGAGGCAGCCGCAGTTACCGAACCCCAACAGTCCTACAGGGGGAGCTGGGCCTACTGGCACTACAGAACCAGCCTTGACTACCAGTTCACGCAGCCCACATAGGAAGCTCCTAAACTGGAGGCACCCTGGAGTTGGCTAACTCGACCGCCCCACGACGGGGCAAGCATAGGCGTCTCAGTGAAGTTGACACAACCCGGAAACAGCTGACGGTGCTGAAACCAGGCTTGGCACGAGGGAGTACCTGTGACAAGAACACTGCCGAGAACCAGCTGGCGGTGCTGGAACCCGGATGCGTTGCCCCAGTGTGCAAGAGCCAATGGCACGACCGAGGACCAGCTGACGGTGCTGGAACCCGGTTACTAAGCTGTAGGTGCCCGCGCTTAAAAGCACTACCAAGGACCGCCTGGCGTTGGCGGAACTCGGATACCCAGGAGGAGGCACCTAAGCCAAAGGCTCGGCCCGGAACCAGCTGACGGTGCTGGAACCAGGTGGTGGACCCCAAGGCCCACAGGAGAGGAGAGAACAGCTAGGCCGCGAGGCAGCCGCAGTTACCGAACCCCAACAGTCCTACAGGGGGAGCTGGGCCTACTGGCACTACAGAACCAGCCTTGACTACCAGTTCACGCAGCCCACATAGGAAGCTCCTAAACTGGAGGCACCCTGGAGTTGGCTAACTCGACCGCCCCACGACGGGGCAAGCATAGGCGTCTCAGTGAAGTTGACACAACCCGGAAACAGCTGACGGTGCTGAAACCAGGCTTGGCACGAGGGAGTACCTGTGACAAAAACACTGCCGAGAACCAGCTGGCGGTGCTGGAACACGGATGCGTTGCCTTGCCTATTAAAGATTGTCTTCCTAGAGCCCCAACTAGCGGTGTTGGAGCAAAGGGTAAGCAGGGGGAGATGAGTGTAGGCCGAAGCCTGCACTGGAGGCAGCTTTGTGTCTGCGTTGCGTTTGCAGGACACTTTGCCGGCTACACACTGGGGGAACAGCTGGCGTTGCTGAACCCCACTAACACAATGGCGTGTGTTTTTCTCTGTGCAGCTAGCACTTGCGGGCAAAAACTAGCGATGTTAGAGCCCGTGTTGAAGCAGGAGGAGGAGGAGAGGAGCAGAGTGTAGGCCGAAGCTTAGTTGAACCAATTTCAAAGGAAACCTTTAACCCCCCCCTCAGGTGTTACAAAGTACAAGAGACACACCTTGTGCAGTATTAATGCTGCACAAGTGAAAGGTTGCTCTATTAATTTGTCTACTTGCACACGCTGAATGAAAGACATACACAATTTACCCCATTCTACAGTCAAACTGTAGTGGATGCGTGACTTGGTTTTTTGATGAGACGCAGCACAGGTGTCCAAAATAACGCCTTGGTGCTTGGAGCAGCTTCCTGAGCGTTGTTATTTGCTGTACAGGAGTCTGCGCTCTTGTGTTATCCCTTGGCAATGCCCTGTTAGCGCTGCCCATCTTATGACATCATTTCATGTTGGCCGGTGCGGTTAACGATGGCCATAAATCCCAGACCCACAGTGTCTTTTCATAAAGCCACACTGCGGTGCTGGGATTCGTGGCCTTGAGCAGTAAATATTTTGGCCGCTCACACACGTCCTTACACCTGCTTCAGACTGGGCGGCCTCTGCTGATCCCTTCTCGCATGCCGCGGCCATGAGGCTGCACAGTCTGAAGAAGGCTGAAGGAGATGAGTTAAGACAGGCGAAGATATGCACTGCTCGTGCCCATCAATCACACCCTCGCAGTCAAAATAATTAAGACAACGAGGAGCATTTTATTCAGGCAGGGCGGACGAACAGGCGCAAGTAGCCAACCAATGATGTCAGAAGACGGGAAGCGCTACCAAGGGGGGTGCTGCGTATCATTAGAAAGGAAAGTCACACCTCAGGGACAGTGGAATGGTCTCAAAGAGACACATTTTGTACGTGTTGAGTTCCACGTGGGCAAGGAGAAAACATCAGCCACCTTGTACAAATGCAGCAGTACTGCTGTACAAGGTGGCTGTTATACATAGAAACACCTGGGGGTGGGGGCCAGGCTCCCTTCAATTTCAGTTCATGTGCCTGCGTGGCGTTTGCAGGTCACGTTGCAAGCTGCACAGCAGGGGAACAGCTGGCGGTGCTGAACCCCACTAACACATTGGCTGGTGTTTTTCTCTGTGCAGCTAGCATTTCCGGGCAAAAACTAGCGGTGTTTGAGCCCAGGGTCAGCAGGAGGAGGAGGAGAGGAGCAAAGTGTAGGCCGAAGCCTGCACTGGTGGCAGCTTTTGGTCGGTTGTGCCAGCGTGGCTTGTGCTGGACACGATGCCGGCTACACAGCGGGGGAACAGCTGGCGTTGCTGAACCCCACTAACACATTGGCTGGTGTTTTTCTCTGTGCAGCTAGCATTTCCGGGCAAAAACTAGCGGTGTTTGAGCCCAGGGTCAGCAGGAGGAGGAGGAGAGGAGCAAAGTGTAGGCCGAAGCCTGCACTGGTGGCAGCTTTTGGTCGGTTGTGCCAGCGTGGCTTGTGCTGGACACGATGCCGGCTACACAGCGGGGGAACAGCTGGCGTTGCTGAACCCCACTAACACATTGGCTGGTGTTTTTCTCTGTGCAGCTAGCATTTCCGGGCAAAAACTAGCGTTGTTAGAGCCCAGGGTCAGCAGGAGGAGGAGAGGAGCAGAGTGTAGGCCGAAGCCTAGTTGAACCAATTTCAAAGGTTACCTTTAACCCCCCCTCAGGTGTTACAAAGAACAAGAGCCACTCCTTCTGCAGCATTAATGCTGCACAAGTAAAAGGTTGCTCTATTAATTTGTCTACTTGCACAAGCTGAATGCAACACGTAGACTATTTAGCCCATTATACTGTTTAACAGTAGTGGAGGCGTGACTTGTCTTTTTAAAGAAAAGCAGCACAGGTGTCGAAAACAACACCTTTTTGCATGGGCGCAGCTTCCTGAGCGTTGTTAGTTGCTGTACAGGAGTCTGCGCTCTTGTGATCCTTTGGCCATGCGCTGTGAGCGCTTCCTGTCTTATGACCTCATTTCATGTTGGCCGTTGCGGTTAGCGATGGACATGAATCCCAGACCCACAGTGTGTTTTTAAAAAATCACACTGCGGTGCTGGGATTCGTGCCCTGGTGCAGTAAATATGTTTGCCGCTCACACATGTCCTTACACCTGCTTCAGACTGGACGGCCTCATCTGATCCCTTATCGCCTGCCGAGGCCATGAGGACACCCAGTCTGAAGAAGGCGGAAGGAGATGAGTGAACACAGGCAAACATATGCACTGCACATGCCCATCAATCACACCCTCGCTGTCCAAAAAAATAAGACACCGAGGGGCGTTGTTTCGAGCAGGGGAGATGCACAGGCGCAGCCAGCTAACCAATGATGTCAAAAGACGGGCAGCGCTAACAAGGGTGGTGCTGCGTGTCATTACAAAGGAAAGTCACACCTCAGGGACATTGTAATGGTCTCTAATGAGAAACATTTTCTACGTGTTGAGTTCCACGTGGGCAAGGAGAAAAAGTCAGCCACCTTGTACAAATGCAGCAGTACTGCTGTACAAGGTGGCTGTTATACATAGAAACACCTGTGGGTGGGGGGCAGGCTCCCTTCAATTTCAGTTCATGTGCCTGCGTGGCGTTTGCAGGTCACGTTGCAAGCTACACAGCAGGGAACAGCTGGCGTTGCTGAACCCCACTGACACATTGACTGGTGTTTTTCTCTGTGCAGATTGCATGTCCGGGCAAAAACTAGCGGTGTTAGAGCCCAGGGTCAGCAGGAGGAGGAGGAGAGGAGCAAAGTGTAGGCCGAAGCCTGCACTGGTGGCAGCTTTTGGTCGGTTGTGCCAGCGTGGCTTGTGCTGGACACGATGCCGGCTACACAGCGGGGGAACAGCTGGCGGTGCTGAACCCCACTAACACATTGGCTGGTGTTTTTCTCTGTGCAGCTAGCATTTCCGGGCAAAAACTAGCGGTGTTTGAGCCCAGGGTCAGCAGGAGGAGTAGAGGAGCAGAGTGTAGGCCGAAGCCTAGTTGAACCAATTTCAAAGGTTACCTTTAACCCCCCCCTCAGGTGTTGCAAGGTACAAGAGCCACACCTTGAACAGCATTAATGATGCACAAGTCAAAGGTTGCTCTATTTAATTTTGCTCCTTGCACACGCTGAATTAAACACGTACACTATTTAGCCCATTATACTGTCAAACAGTAGTGGAGGCGTGACTACTAGTCTTTTTAAGGAGACGCAGCACAGGTGTACAAATTTACACCTAGGTGCTGTGCGCAGATTCCTTACCGTTGTTATTTGCAGTACAGGAAACTGCGCTCTTGTGTTATCCCTTGGCAATACCCTGTTAGTGCAGGCCGTCTCATGACCTCATTTCATGTTGGCCGGTGCGGTTAACGATGGCCATAAATCCCAGACCCACAGTGGCTTTTCCTAAAGTCACACTGCGGTGCTGGGATTCGTGGCCTTGTGCAGTAAATATGTTCCCCGCTCACACATGTCCTTACACCTGCTTCAGACTGGGCGGCCTCAGCTGATCCCTTATCGCATGCCGCGGCCATGAGGCCGCACAGTCAGAAGAAGGCGGAAGGAGGGGAGTGAAAACAGGGGAACATATGCACTGCTCGTGCCCATCAATCACACCCTCGCAGTCAAAATATATGAGACAACGGGGGGCGTTGTGTCGGGCAGGGGGGACGCACAGGCACAGCCAGCCAACCAATGATGTCAGGAGACGGGCAGCGCTAACAATGGGGGTGCTGCGTGTCATTAAAAAGGAAAGTCACACCTCAGGGACATTGTAATGGTCTGTAATGAGACACATTTTGTACGTGTTGAGTTCCACGTGGGCAAGGAGAAAAAGTCAGCCACCTTGTACAAATGCAGCAGTACTGCTGTACAAGGTGGCTGATATACATAGAAACACCTGTGGGTGGGGGGCAGGCTCCCTTCAATTTCAGTTCATGTGCCTGCGTGGCGTTTGCAGGTCACGTTGCAAGCTACACAGCAGGGGAACAGCTGGCGTTGCTGAACCCCACTGACACATTGACTGGTGTTTTTCTCTGTGCAGATTGCATGTCCGGGCAAAAACTAGCGGTGTTAGAGCCCAGGGTCAGCAGGAGGAGGAGGAGAGGAGCAAAGTGTAGGCCGAAGCCTGCACTGGTGGCAGCTTTTGGTCGGTTGTGCCAGCGTGGCTTGTGCTGGACACGATGCCGGCTACACAGCGGGGGAACAGCAGGCGGTGCTGAACCCCACTAACACATTGGCTGGTGTTTTTCTCTGTGCAGCTAGCATGTCCGGGCAGAAACTGGCGTTGTTAGAGCCCAGGGTCAGCAGGAGGAGGAGAGGAGCAAAGTGTAGGCCGAAGCCTGCACTGGTGGCAGCTTTTGTTCTGTTGTGCCAGCGTGGCTTGTGCTGGACACGTTGCCGACTACACAGCAGGGGAACAGCTGGCGTTGCTGAACCCCACTAACACATTGGCTGGTGTTTTTCTCTGTGCAGCTAGCCGTTCCGGGCAAAAACTAGCGGTGTTTGAGCCCAGGGTCAGCAGGAGGAGTAGAGGAGCAGAGTGTAGGCCGAAGCCTAGTTGAACCAATTTCAAAGGTTACCTTTAACCCCCCCCCTCAGGTGTTGCAAGGTACAAGAGCCACACCTTGAACAGCATTAATGATGCACAAGTCAAAGGTTGCTCTATTTAATTTTGCTCCTTGCACACGCTGAATTAAACACGTACACTATTTAGCCCATTATACTGTCAAACAGTAGTGGAGGCGTGACTACTAGTCTTTTTAAGGAGACGCAGCACAGGTGTACAAATTTACACCTAGGTGCTGTGCGCAGATTCCTTACCGTTGTTATTTGCAGTACAGGAAACTGCGCTCTTGTGTTATCCCTTGGCAATACCCTGTTAGTGCAGGCCGTCTCATGACCTCATTTCATGTTGGCCGGTGCGGTTAACGATGGCCATAAATCCCAGACCCACAGTGGCTTTTCCTAAAGTCACACTGCGGTGCTGGGATTCGTGGCCTTGTGCAGTAAATATGTTCGCCGCTCACACATGTCCTTACACCTGCTTCAGACTGGGCGGCCTCAGCTGATCCCTTATCGCATGCCGCGGCCATGAGGCCGCACAGTCAGAAGAAGGCGGAAGGAGGGGAGTGAAAACAGGGGAACATATGCACTGCTCGTGCCCATCAATCACACCCTCGCAGTCAAAATATATGAGACAACGGGGGGCGTTGTGTCGGGCAGGGGGGACGCACAGGCACAGCCAGCCAACCAATGATGTCAGGAGACGGGCAGCGCTAACAATGGGGGTGCTGCGTGTCATTAAAAAGGAAAGTCACACCTCAGGGACATTGTAATGGTCTGTAATGAGACACATTTTGTACGTGTTGAGTTCCACGTGGGCAAGGAGAAAAAGTCAGCCACCTTGTACAAATGCAGCAGTACTGCTGTACAAGGTGGCTGATATACATAGAAACACCTGTGGGTGGGGGGCAGGCTCCCTTCAATTTCAGTTCATGTGCCTGCGTGGCGTTTGCAGGTCACGTTGCAAGCTACACAGCAGGGGAACAGCTGGCGTTGCTGAACCCCACTGACACATTGACTGGTGTTTTTCTCTGTGCAGATTGCATGTCCGGGCAAAAACTAGCGGTGTTAGAGCCCAGGGTCAGCAGGAGGAGGAGGAGAGGAGCAAAGTGTAGGCCGAAGCCTGCACTGGTGGCAGCTTTTGGTCGGTTGTGCCAGCGTGGCTTGTGCTGGACACGATGCCGGCTACACAGCGGGGGAACAGCAGGCGGTGCTGAACCCCACTAACACATTGGCTGGTGTTTTTCTCTGTGCAGCTAGCATGTCCGGGCAGAAACTGGCGTTGTTAGAGCCCAGGGTCAGCAGGAGGAGGAGAGGAGCAAAGTGTAGGCCGAAGCCTGCACTGGTGGCAGCTTTTGTTCTGTTGTGCCAGCGTGGCTTGTGCTGGACACGTTGCCGACTACACAGCAGGGGAACAGCTGGCGTTGCTGAACCCCACTAACACATTGGCTGGTGTTTTTCTCTGTGCAGCTAGCCGTTCCGGGCAAAAACTAGCGGTGTTTGAGCCCAGGGTCAGCAGGAGGAGTAGAGGAGCAGAGTGTAGGCCGAAGCCTAGTTGAACCAATTTCAAAGGTTACCTTTAACCCCCCCCCTCAGGTGTTGCAAGGTACAAGAGCCACACCTTGAACAGCATTAATGATGCACAAGTCAAAGGTTGCTCTATTTAATTTTGCTCCTTGCACACGCTGAATTAAACACGTACACTATTTAGCCCATTATACTGTCAAACAGTAGTGGAGGCGTGACTACTAGTCTTTTTAAGGAGACGCAGCACAGGTGTACAAATTTACACCTAGGTGCTGTGCGCAGATTCCTTACTGTTGTTATTTGCAGTACAGGAAACTGCGCTCTTGTGTTATCCCTTGGCAATACCCTGTTAGTGCAGGCCGTCTCATGACCTCATTTCATGTTGGCCGGTGCGGTTAACGATGGCCATAAATCCCAGACCCACAGTGGCTTTTCCTAAAGTCACACTGCGGTGCTGGGATTCGTGGCCTTGTGCAGTAAATATGTTCGCCGCTCACACATGTCCTTACACCTGCTTCAGACTGGGCGGCCTCAGCTGATCCCTTATCGCATGCCGCGGCCATGAGGCCGCACAGTCAGAAGAAGGCGGAAGGAGGGGAGTGAAAACAGGGGAACATATGCACTGCTCGTGCCCATCAATCACACCCTCGCAGTCAAAATATATGAGACAACGGGGGGCGTTGTGTCGGGCAGGGGGGACGCACAGGCACAGCCAGCCAACCAATGATGTCAGGAGACGGGCAGCGCTAACAATGGGGGTGCTGCGTGTCATTAAAAAGGAAAGTCACACCTCAGGGACATTGTAATGGTCTGTAATGAGACACATTTTGTACGTGTTGAGTTCCACGTGGGCAAGGAGAAAAAGTCAGCCACCTTGTACAAATGCAGCAGTACTGCTGTACAAGGTGGCTGATATACATAGAAACACCTGTGGGTGGGGGGCAGGCTCCCTTCAATTTCAGTTCATGTGCCTGCGTGGCGTTTGCAGGTCACGTTGCAAGCTACACAGCAGGGGAACAGCTGGCGTTGCTGAACCCCACTGACACATTGACTGGTGTTTTTCTCTGTGCAGATTGCATGTCCGGGCAAAAACTAGCGGTGTTAGAGCCCAGGGTCAGCAGGAGGAGGAGGAGAGGAGCAAAGTGTAGGCCGAAGCCTGCACTGGTGGCAGCTTTTGGTCGGTTGTGCCAGCGTGGCTTGTGCTGGACACGATGCCGGCTACACAGCGGGGGAACAGCAGGCGGTGCTGAACCCCACTAACACATTGGCTGGTGTTTTTCTCTGTGCAGCTAGCATGTCCGGGCAGAAACTGGCGTTGTTAGAGCCCAGGGTCAGCAGGAGGAGGAGAGGAGCAAAGTGTAGGCCGAAGCCTGCACTGGTGGCAGCTTTTGTTCTGTTGTGCCAGCGTGGCTTGTGCTGGACACGTTGCCGACTACACAGCAGGGGAACAGCTGGCGGTGCTGAACCCCACTAACACATTGGCTGGTGTTTTTCTCTGTGCAGCTAGCATTTCCTGGCAAAAACTAGCGGTGTTTGAGCCCAGGGTCAGCAGGAGGAGTAGAGGAGCAGAGTGTAGGCCGAAGCCTAGTTGAACCAATTTCAAAGGTTACCTTTAACCCCCCCCTCAGGTGTTGCAAGGTACAAGAGCCACACCTTGTGCAGCATTAATGCTGCACAAGTGAAAGGTTGCTCTATTTGTTTTGCTCCTTGCACACGCTGACTAAAACACGTACACTATTTAGCCCATTATACTGTCAAACAGTTGTGGAGGCGTGACTTGTCTTTTTAACGAGACGCAGCACAGGTGTCAAAATTTGCACCTAGGTACTGGGCGCAGATTCCTGAGCGTTGTTATTTGCTGTACAGGAGTCTGCGCTATTGTGATCCCTTGGCCATGCGCTGTGAGCGCTTCCTGTCTTCTGACCTCATTTCATGTCGGCCGTTGCGGTTAGCGATGGACATGAATCCCAGACCCACAGTGTGTTTTCAAAAAATCACACTGCGTGGCTGGGATTCGTGGCCTTGTGCAGTAAATAGGTTTGCCGCTTACACATGTCCTTACACCTGCTCCAGACTGGGCGGCCTCAGCTGATCCCTTATCGCCTACCACGGCCAGGAGGCCGCACAGTCTGAAGAAGGCGGAAGGAGATGAGTTAAGACAGGCGAACATATGCACTGCTCGTGCCCATAAACCACACCCTCGCTGACAAAATAAATATGACAACGAGGGGCGTTGTTTCTAGCAGGGCGGATGCACAGGCGCAGCCAGCTAACCATGATGACAAAAGACGGGAAACGCTACCAAGGGGGGTGCTGCGTATCATTACAAAGGAAAGTCACACCTCAGGGACAGTGGAATGGTCTCAATGAGACACATTTTGTACGTGTTGAGTTCCACGTGGGCAAGGAGAAAAAGTCAGCCACCTTGTACAAATGCAGCAGTACTGCTGTACTAGGTGGCTGTTATACATAGAAACACCTGGGGGGGTGGGGCCAGGTTCCCTTTTAATTTCAGTTCCTGTGCCTGCATGGCGTTTGCAGGTCACGTTGCCGGCTACACAGCAGGGGAACAGCTGGCGTTGCTGAACCCCACTAACACATTGGCTGGTGTTTTTCTCTGTGCAGCTAGCACTTCCGGGCAAAAACTAGCGGTGTTTGAGCCCAGGGTCAGCAGGAGGAGGAGAGGAGCAGAGTGTAGGCCGAAGCCTGCACTGGTGGCAGCTTTTGTTCTGTTGTGCCAGCGTGGCTTGTGCTGGACACGTTGCCGACTACACAGCAGGGGAACAGCTGGCGGTGCTGAACCCCACTGACACATCACCTAGTGTTTTTTTCTGTGTAGACAACACTTCCAGGTGGCAACTGACAGTGTTGAAACCCAGGGAATCAAAGAGGAGCAGAGTGTAGGCCGAAGCCTGCAGTGGAGCAAGTTGAAAGGGAACCTTTAACCCCCCCCCCCCAGGCATTTGTTGCTGAAAGAGCCATCTTGTACAGCAGTAATACTGCACATGGAAAATGGTGGCTCCGAAAATTATGCTCCTTGCAAACGCTGAAGTACACACTCATATAATGTGTCCCCTCACACCGTCAAACCATCCCGGAAGTGGGACTTTCCTTTGTAATGTGACACAGCACAGCCGTCATTCCAACCCCCTTGGTGCCGGGCACCACCTCCTCAACGTTGTTTGGTTCTGTCACGGAGCCCGCACTGTAATGTCATCCCTTGGCCATGCACAGTTAGCGGTGCCCGTCTTCTGACATCATGTAGGTGTCAGGCTGGCAGTGCCTGTGCGTCCAAGCTGCCCGAGATCCAACCTTGCAGTGTCATCTAATGTAGTCCCACTGCGGGCCAGGGATCCATGGGCATGCGCAGTGCATATCATCGCCTCTCACTCACCTCCTTCCTGCTTCTTCAGACTGTGCGGCGTCACGGCCGTGGCATGCTATTAGGGATCAGCTGACGCCGCCTAGTCTGAAGAAGCGTGAAGAAGGGGAGTGAGAGGCTAGTATATGCACTGCGCATGGCCATGGATACCAGGCCCACTGTGGGATCACATTAGACGACACTGCGAGGTGTGATTTCGGGCAGCGTGGACGCACAGGCGCAGCCAGGACGACAACAAATGATGTCAGAGGACGGGCAGCGCAAACTGTGCATGGCCAAGGGATAACATAACAGCGCAGGGTCCATGACGGAATCAAACAACGCTAAGGAGGCAGCGCACGGTGCCAAGGGGGTAGCAATGACGGCTGTGCTGTGTCACATTACAAAGGAAAGTCCCACCTCCGGGACGGTTGGACGGTGTGAGGGGACACATTACATGAGTGTGTAGTTCAGCGTTTGCAAGGAGCATAATTTCAAGAGCGACCTTTCCCTTGTGCAGTATTAGTGCTGCACATGGTGGCTCTTTCAGTAACAAACGCCTAGGGGGGGGGGGGGGGACAGGTCCCCTTACATTTTAGTTGTGCCAGCGTGGCGGTCGCATGACACGTTGCCGGATACACAGCTGGGGATCAGCTGACGTTACTGAACCCCAATAACAGAGGAGCGACTGTTGACTGTGCACACAGCACTTCCAGGCACCAACTGGCGGTGTTAGAGCCCAGGGACAGCAGGAGGAGCAGATTGGAGGTATTGCCGCACACACAGCTGGGGATCAGCTGACGTTACTGAACCCCAATAACAGAGGAGCGACTGTTGACTGTGCACACAGCACTTCCAGGCACCAACTGGCGGTGTTAGAGCCCAGGGACAGCAGGAGGAGCAGAGGAACAGAGTGTAGGCCGAAGCCTGATTGGAGCAAGTTGAAAGGAAACCTTTAACCCCCCCCCCCAAGACGTTTGTAGCTGAAAGAGCCATGTTGTGCAGCACTAAGGATGCAAAAGGAAAAGGTTGCTCTTTTAATTATGCTCCTTGCAAACACCGAAGTAAACACTAAAAATGTGTCCCTTTATACCGTTAAACCGTTCCGGAGGTGCGAATTTCCTTCGTAATGTGACACAGCACAGCTGTCATTCCTATCCCCTTGATGCCGTGCGCTGCCTCCTCAGCGTTGTTTTAAGCTGCCACGGAGCCTGCGCTGTTCTGTTAGCCCTTGGCCATGCCCAATTAGCGCTGCCTGTCTTCTGACATAATTTGGTGTCAGGCTGTCAGTGCCTGTGCGTCCACGCTGCTCCAGATCCCACCTCGCAGTCTCATCTAACGTAATCCCACTGCGGGCCTTGGAACCATGGGCATGCACAGTGCATAACCTCGACTCTCACTCCCCTCCTTCCCTCTTCTTCAGACTGTGCGGTGTCACGGCCGTGGCATGCTAGGGATCAGCTGACGGCGCACAGTCTAAAGAAGGCGGAGGGAAATGAGCGAGAGCCCGAGGGGAAGATATGCACTGCGCATGCCCATGGATCCCAGGCCCGCAGTGTGACTCAATCAGAAGACACTGCGAGGCGGGATCTCGGGCACCGCGGCCGCACAGGCGCAGCCAGCCTGACACCAAATTATGTCAGAAGACAGGCAGCGCAAATAGGGCATGCCCAAGGGATAACAGAACAGCGCAGGCTCCGTGACAGCTTAAAACAACGCTGAGGAGGCAGCGCATGGCACCAAGGGGGTAGGAATGACGGCTGTGCTGCGTCACATTACGAAGGAAAGTCCCAGCTCCGGGACGGTATAACGGTATCAGTGAACACATTTTATAAGTGTTAAGTTCTGCGTGTGCAAAGAGCTAAAAAAAAAGAGCTACCTTTTCCTTGTGCAGCATTACTGCTGCACAAGATGGCTCTTTCAGTAACAAACGACGGGGGGGGGGGGGGGGACAGGTTCCCTTACATTTAGGTTGTTGTGCCAGCGTGGCGGTCGCAGGACACATTGCCGGCTACACAGCTGGGGATCAGCTGACGTTACTGAAACCCAATAACACTGGGTCGTATGTTTTTACTGTGCAGCCTGCACTTCTGAGCCGCAACTGGCGGTGTTGGAGCCCAGGAATAGCAGTTCAGGTGGTAGAAAGATGAACACAGCAGGAGACCTGGATGACACCCAATTACTTAATCAGGCAGAGGAGTGGCAAATTCCTGCGAGATCCAGGCCTGGTTCATTTTCAGGAAAGTAAGCCGGTCAACGTTATCGGAGGATAGTCGCATGCGACGGTCTGTTAGTACACCACCTGCGGCACTAAAGACACGTTCCGATAAGACACTAGCCGCAGGGCAAGCCAGCACCTCCAATGCATACTGGCTTAGCTCTGGCCATGTATCCAGCTTAGAGACCCAAAACTTGAACGGGGAAGAGCCGTCTGGGAGTACAGTAAGAGGGCAAGCCATGTAGTCTGTCACCATCTGACGGAACCGTTGCCTCCTGCTGACTGGAGCCGCCGGTGATGGTGTAGACATTTGGGGCGGGCACACAAAAGTGTGCCAGAGTTGTGCCATACTGGGCTTGCCTTGGGCAGAGGCACTGCTTCTGCTCCCTCTTTGGGCAGAGCCTCCCCCACTGCCTCGACGCACTGAGCTGCTTTGTAAAGCACTAGCAGCACTCCTCTCAGTTGGACAGGAGAAGATGATGGAATTCACCAGTGTGTCGTGGTACTCCCGCAATTTACGCTCCCGGGTCAACGCAGGGATGAGGTTTTGGACGTTGTCCCGGTAGCGAGGATCGAGGAGGGTGAACACCCAATAATCAGGCATGTTGAGAATGTGGTCGATGCGGCGGTCGTTTCTCAGGCACTGCAGCATGAAATCCACCATGTGCTGCAGAGTGCCAACCGGCCCAGAAACGCTGTCCCCTGCTTGAGACATGATCTCTGCCCGCTCGTCATCACCCCACCCTCGCTGTACACACTGACCACTGGACAATTGTGTCGCTCCCTCCTCTGGACGGAGCTCTTCCTCCTCCATTGACTCCTCCTCATCCTCCTCACAAATTGGCCCCTGCGTACCCCTTTGTGAGGAACCACGTGGCGCTGACTCTCCAGAAGCTGATGGAAAAGGTGACTCCTCATCCTCCACCTCTTCCACCACATCATCCCTTAACCCTTGCAAAGTTTGCTGAAGCAGGCAGATAAGGGGGACAGTCATGCTGACTAGTGCATCATCTGCACTTGCCATCCGCGTGGAATAATCAAAAGGACGCAAAACCTGGCAGACGTCCTTCATAGTGGCCCACTCTGTGGTTGTGAAGTCTGATCGGCGCTGACTGCGACTTCTTTGCGCCTGATGCAGCTGGTACTCCATAACTGCTTGCTGCTGCTCACACAACCGCTCCAACATATGTAACGTGGAATTCCACCGGGTAGGTAGGTCACATATGATGCGGTGTTCCGGAAGGCGGAATCGGCGCTGCAGAGCAGCAATGCGGGATCTGGCCAAGCTGGAACGCCGCAAGTGAGCACACTCTAGGCGGACCTTGTGCAGCAGGGCATCAAGATCCGGATAGTCCCTCAGAAAACTCTGCACAACCAAATTGAGCACATGTGCCAGACATGGGATGTGAGTGAGGTTGCCAAGGGCCAAAGCTGCCACCAGATTTCGGCCATTGTCACACACTACCATGCCTGGCTGGAGATTCGCTGGCAGTAACCACACATCGCTCTCCTGCTTTATGGCATTCCAGAGCTCCTGCGCTGTGTGGCTTCGATGCCCCAATGAAACTAGATTCAAGACGGCCTGCTGACGTTTGGCCACGGCTGTGCTCATGTCGGTCATAGGTAAACGTTCACGGGTCCATGTGGGGGTGGACTGTGACGGATCCTGCAGAGAGGAATCAGAGGAACTGGTGTAAGAGGAGGAGTCGATGCGTACAGACTGGATTCCTGCAATCCTTGGAGTGGGCAGGACACGTCCTGCGCCACTCGCACGATCTGTACCTGGCTCAACAACATTAACCCAATGGGCAGTGAGGGAAACATATCGCCCCTGTCCATGCTGACTGGTCCACGCATCGGTGGTGAGGTGGACCTTGCTACTGACGGCGTTCAGTAGCGCATGTTTTATGTTTGCCTCAACATGCCTGTGCAGGGCAGGGACAGCCTGCCTGCTGAAGTAAAAGCGGCTGGGCACCTTGTACTGTGGGACTGCCAATGCCATCAAGTCACGGAAGCTGTCAGTCTCCACCAGCCTGAACGAGAGCATTTCCAGGGACAACAGTTTGGCAATGCCTGCATTCAGAGCCTGTGCTCGGGGGTGGTTGGCCGAGAATGCCCGCCTTTTCTCCCATGCCTGTACTACCGATGGCTGTAGAGTAGACTGGGAGTGTGAGGATGACTGGGAAGGTGGTGCTGTGGGTGGAATTACACAAGGTCTCTGGGAGGAAGCCAAACCAGCTGTGCGTGAGCTGGAGGAAGAGGCAACACGAGCTGAAGAGGTGGTAGCTGCCGCTGTTGGTTGGCCTACATCTTCAGTGTGTTTCTGTAACTCCACCGCGTGCCTGGTCCGCACATGTTTCCACATATTTGTGGTATTGAGGTTGCTGACATTTTTCCCTCTTTTTACTTTATGATGACACAGCTTGCATTTGACAAAACAAATGTCATCTGCAACTGTGTCAAAAAAGGACCAGGCACTGCAAGTCTTGGGAGCGCCCTTTTTGGCTTTGGAAAGAGACAGGCTCCTAACGGGTGCCAAAGTGGAGGCTACAGGCTCCGCAGTCTTCCCCCTCCCTCTCCCTCTTTGGCCCGTAAGAGGAAGCTCTTCCTCTGAGCTGCTCCCACCACCTTCCTGTTCCTCACGCCACGATGGGTCAAGGACCTCATCATCTCCACTACCCTCTGCCACCAACTGCTCCTCCTGGGTAGTCTCAGCAGCACAGTACGCACGAGAAAGCGGCACCTGAGTTTCATCATCAGATGCGTACTGCGCTGTGGTCACCGGAGGCACTGGCCCACCTGCCTCTTCAGAGTCAGAGAGAAAAAGCTGTTGGGCATCACTGCACACTGCCTCTTCTTCCATTTCTCCAATGCTGCTTGGCTGGCCCCCTGTTTCCAAGCCAAGAGATTCAGAGAACAGAAGTAGAGACGGCTCCTGTCCTGGGCTCTCTGACTGCCTGGCCAATTTGGCAGGTGGTGAAGAGACAGATGGCTGCTCTCCAGTGCTCTGTGCCTGAGAGGATGTGGCACTAACTGAAGTCGATGCCGAGGCGTTAGCTGCCATCCACCCGACAACGGCTTCAATTTGGTCTTCACGCAGCAGCGGTGCACGGCGCTCTCCGACAAAGCTGCGCATGAAGGACTGTTCCCTGCTGAAACTGAGTGACGACGAGTCACCGGCGCCCGCAGCAGGCACAGAATCACCACGTCCTCTCCCTGCTCCTCTCCCTGCTCCGCGCCCACGCCCACGTGCCTTACTCCCTGCCCTCTTCATCTTGGTTGACAGATAAAGATAAGCAGAAAAGTACTAAGGCCTTAGTGTGCTTATTCCTGTAATGCTCCTCCTAACAGGTGTAAGAAACACTAATGTTGTAAATTGTGGACTAAACTTTATTATTTTTCAAATGTGGCCTACACAAGTGTAAGTTGTGTTTGGTGAACTTAACCTTTTTTTTGGTGCAGATCGGGCTACAGAGCTAGTTTAAATCACACGGAGACCGTGCAGACAGCCGTAAACGGCGCTGCAAGGCCAAGAAACCCTCCTCTAGGTTATCCTATATAGTGTTTTTCCACTATTTAGCTGGATACAAGTGGAAAGACACTAATAGGAATTTTTTTTTTCAAATTTTAAACTGGCTGCACTATTTGAAAAAAAGGAAATTGTTTTTCAAGGTATGAGGCAGTAACGCACCCTGAGCTGAATCCAACCGGCTATGGCTGCACACAGACTACAGGGCGAGCTGGGCTCACACGGAGACCGTGCAGACAGCCGTAAACGGCGCTGCAAGGCCAAAAAACCCTCCTCTAGGTTATCCTATATAGTGTTTTTCCACTATTTAGCTGGATACGAGTGGAAAGACACTAATAGGAATTTTTTTTTTCAAATTTTAAACAGGCTGCACTATTTGAAAAAAAGGAAAATTTTTCTCAAGGTATGAGCCAGTAACGAACCCTGAGCTGAATCCAACCGGCTATGGCTGCACACAGACTACAGGGCGAGCTGGGCTCACACGGAGACCGTGCAGACAGCCGTAAACGGCGCTGCAAGGCCAAAAAACCCTCCTCTAGGTTATCCTATATAGTGTTTTTCCACTATTTAGCTGGATACGAGTGGAAAGACACTAATAGGAATTTTTTTTTTCAAATTTTAAACAGGCTGCACTATTTGAAAAAAAGGAAAATTTTTCTCAAGGTATGAGCCAGTAACGAACCCTGAGCTGAATCCAACCGGCTATGGCTGCACACAGACTACAGGGCGAGCTGGGCTCACACGGAGACCGTGCAGACAGCCGTAAACGGCGCTGCAAGGCCAAAAAACCCTCCTCTAGGTTATCCTATATAGTGTTTTTCCACTATTTAGCTGGATACGAGTGGAAAGACACTAATAGGAATTTTTTTTTTCAAATTTTAAACAGGCTGCACTATTTGAAAAAAAGGAAAATTTTTCTCAAGGTATGAGCCAGTAACGAACCCTGAGCTGAATCCAACCGGCTATGGCTGCACACAGACTACAGGGCGAGCTGGGCTCACACGGAGACCGTGCAGACAGCCGTAAACGGCGCTGCAAGGCCCAAAAACCCCCCTCTAGGTTATCCTATGTAGTGTTTTTCCACAATAGAGCTGGAGACTGGTGGAAAAACACTAATAGGAAATTTGAGAAAAAATGTGCAGCAGGCTGCACTAAGAGCAAAAAAGAACAACTGTGTGAGGCAGTGTGAACCCCCCCTGAGCTGAATACAACCGGGTATATGGCTGCACACAGACTACAGAGTGAGCTGCACACACACACACACACAGAGACCTTGCAGAACGCTGTTAAAACAGCGCTGCAAGGCAAGAGCAAGGTGAACAGTGAAGAACACACAGCGTTTTGCTAAATTAGCCTTTGGAAAGGAAAATAAAGCAATTAGCTAGCTCAACTGGCCCTCAGTTAGAACACAGCGTCCTGTCCCTAACTGAAATCACAGCAGAGTGAGCGCAAAATGGCGGCAGCGCTTTTTTATAGTGCAGAGTGACATCATTTCAGCAGCCAATCCAAGCCTTGCCAGTACTTACATGCCCACCATGCTAAACAGGATGTGCCCACACTTTCATTCATTCCTCATTGGCTGCTGCGTTCAATTTGAATTCTGGGAACTTCCGATTCCGGTATCCGATACGCGGGAAGTATCGGAATTCAGTATCGGAATTCCGATACCGCAAATATCGGCCGATACCCGATACTTGCGGTATCGGAATGCTCAACACTACTGACTAAATACTTTTTTGCCCCACTGTATACAGGACAGGAGGAGTCGTACTGTGCAGTGTATATATACAGGACAGGAGGAGTGGTACTGTGCAGTGTATATATACAGGACAGGAGAAGTGGTACTGTGCAGTGTATATATACAGGACAGGAGGAGTGGAATAGTGCAGTGTATATATACAGTACAGGAGGAGTGGTACTGTGCAGTATATATATACAGGACAGGAGGAGTGGTACTGTGCAGTATATATATACAGGACAGGAGGAGTGGTACTGTGCAGTGTATATATACAGGACAGGAGGAGTGGTACTGTGCAGTATATATATACAGGACAGGAGGAGTGGTACTGTGCAGTGTATATATACAGGACAGGAGGAGTGGTAATGTGCAGTGTATATATACAGGACAGGAGGAGTGGTACTGTGCAGTGTATATATACAGGACAGGAGGAGTGGTACTGTGCAGTGTATATATACAGGACAGGAGGAGCGGTACTGTGCAGTGTATATATACAGGACAGGAGGAGTGGTACTGTGCAGTTTATATATACAGGACAGGAGGAGTGGTACTGTGCAGTGTATATATACAGGACAGGAGGAGCGGTACTGTGCAGTATATATACAGGACAGGAGGAGTGGTACTGTGCAGTGTATATATACAGGACAGGAGGAGCGGTACTGTGCAGTGTATATATACAGGACAGGAGGAGCGGTACTGTGCAGTGTATATATACAGGACAGGAGGAGTGGTACTGTGCAGTGTATATATACAGGACAGGAGGAGCGGTACTGTGCAGTGTATATATACAGTACAGGAGGAGTGGTACTGTGCAGTGTATATATACAGTACAGGAGGAGTGGTACTGTGCAGTGTATATATACAGTACAGGAGGAGTGGTACTGTGCAGTGTATATATACAGGACAGGAGGAGTGGTACTGTGCAGTGTGTATATACAGTACAGGAGGAGTGGTACTGTGCAGTGTATATATACAGTACAGGAGGAGTGGTACTGTGCAGTGTATATATACAGGACAGGAGGAGCGGTACTGTGCAGTGTATATATACAGGACAGGAGATGCGGTACTATGCAGTGTATATACACAGTACAGAAGGAGTGGTACAGTGCAGTGTATATATACAGGACAGGAGGAGTGGTACTGTGCAGTGTATATACACAGTACAGAAGGAGTGGTACAGTGCAGTGTATATATACAGGACAGATTGAGTGGTACTGTGCAGTGTATATATACAGGAGGAGTGGTACTATGCAGTGTATATACACAGTACAGGAGGAGTGGTACTGTGCAGTGTATATATACAGGACAGGAGGAGTGGTACTGTGCAGTGTATATATACAGGACAGGAGGAGCGGTACTGTGCAGTGTATATATACAGGACAGGAGGAGCGGTACTGTGCAGTGTATATACAGGACAGGAGGAGTGGTACTGTGCAGTGTATATATACAGGACAGGAGGAGTGGTACTGTGCAGTGTATATATACAGGACAGGAGGGGTGGTACTGTGCAGTGTATATATACAGGACAGGAGGAGCGGTACTGTGCAGTGTATATATACAGGACAGGAGGAGCGGTACTGTGCAGTGTATATATACAGGACAGGAGGAGCGGTACTGTGCAGTGTATATATACAGGACAGGAGGAGTGGTATAGTGCAGTGTATATATACAGGACAGGAGGAGTGGTATAGTGCAGTGTATATATACAGGACAGGAGGAGCGGTACTGTGCAGTGTATATATACAGGACAGGAGGAGTGGTATAGTGCAGTGTATATATACAGGACAGGAGGAGTGGTACTGTGCAGTGTATATATACAGGACAGGAGGAGTGTTACTGTGCAGTGTATATATACAGGACAGGAGGAGTGGTACTGTGCAGTGTATATATACAGGACAGGAGGAGTGGTACTGTGCAGTGTATATATACAGGACAGGAGGAGTCGTACTGTGCAGTGTATATATACAGGACAGGAGGAGCGGTACTGTGCAGTGTATATATACAGGACAGGAGGAGTGGTACTGTGCAGTGTATATATACAGGACAGGAGGAGCGGTACTGTGCAGTGTATATATACATGAGAGGAGGAGTGGTACTGTGCAGTGTATATATACAGGACAGGAGGAGCGGTACTGTGCAGTGTATATATACAGGACAGGAGGAGTGGTACTGTGCAGTGTATATATACAGGACAGGAGGAGCGGTACTGTGCAGTGTATATATACAGGACAGGAGGAGCGGTACTGTGCAGTGTATATATACAGGACAGGAGGAGTGGTACTATGCAGTGTATATATACAGGACAGGAGGAGTCGTACTGTGCAGTGTATATATACAGGACAGGAGGAGTCGTACTGTGCAGTGTATATATACAGGACAGGAGGAGCGGTACTGTGCAGTGTATATATACAGGACAGGAGGAGTGGTACTGTGCAGTGTATATATACAGGACAGGAGGAGCGGTACTGTGCAGTGTATATATACATGAGAGGAGGAGTGGTACTGTGCAGTGTATATATACAGGACAGGAGGAGCGGTACTGTGCAGTGTATATATACAGGACAGGAGGAGTGGTACTGTGCAGTGTATATATACAGGACAGGAGGAGTGGTACTGTGCAGTGTATATATACAGGACAGGAGGAGTGGTACTGTGCAGTGTATATATACAGGACAGGAGGGGTGGTACTGTGCAGTGTATATATACAGGACAGGAGGAGTGGTACTGTGCAGTGTATATATACAGGACAGGAGGAGCGGTACTGTGCAGTGTATATATACAGGACAGGAGGAGTGGTATAGTGCAGTGTATATATACAGGACAGGAGGAGTGGTACTGTGCAGTGTATATATACAGGACAGGAGGAGTGTTACTGTGCAGTGTATATATACAGGACAGGAGGAGTGGTACTGTGCAGTGTATATATACAGGACAGGAGGAGTGGTACTGTGCAGTGTGTATATACAGTACAGGAGGAGTGGTACTGTGCAGTGTATATATACAGTACAGGAGGAGCGGTACTGTGCAGTGTATATATACAGGACAGGAGGAGCGGTACTGTGCAGTGTATATATACAGGACAGGAGGAGTGGTACTGTGCAGTGTGTATATACAGTACAGGAGGAGTGGTACTGTGCAGTGTATATATACAGTACAGGAGGAGTGGTACTGTGCAGTGTATATATACAGGACAGGAGGAGCGGTACTGTGCAGTGTATATATACAGGACAGGAGATGCGGTACTATGCAGTGTATATACACAGTACAGAAGGAGTGGTACAGTGCAGTGTATATATACAGGACAGGAGGAGTGGTACTGTGCAGTGTATATACACAGTACAGAAGGAGTGGTACAGTGCAGTGTATATATACAGGACAGATTGAGTGGTACTGTGCAGTGTATATATACAGGAGGAGTGGTACTATGCAGTGTATATACACAGTACAGGAGGAGTGGTACTGTGCAGTGTATATATACAGGACAGGAGGAGTGGTACTGTGCAGTGTATATATACAGGACAGGAGGAGCGGTACTGTGCAGTGTATATATACAGGACAGGAGGAGCGGTACTGTGCAGTGTATATATACAGGACAGGAGGAGTGGTACTGTGCAGTGTATATATACAGGACAGGAGGAGTGGTACTGTGCAGTGTATATATACAGGACAGGAGGGGTGGTACTGTGCAGTGTATATATACAGGACAGGAGGAGCGGTACTGTGCAGTGTATATATACAGGACAGGAGGAGCGGTACTGTGCAGTGTATATATACAGGACAGGAGGAGAGGTACTGTGCAGTGTATATATACAGGACAGGAGGAGTGGTATAGTGCAGTGTATATATACAGGACAGGAGGAGTGGTATAGTGCAGTGTATATATACAGGACAGGAGGAGCGGTACTGTGCAGTGTATATATACAGGACAGGAGGAGTGGTATAGTGCAGTGTATATATACAGGACAGGAGGAGTGGTACTGTGCAGTGTATATATACAGGACAGGAGGAGTGTTACTGTGCAGTGTATATATACAGGACAGGAGGAGTGGTACTGTGCAGTGTATATATACAGGACAGGAGGAGTGGTACTGTGCAGTGTATATATACAGGACAGGAGGAGTCGTACTGTGCAGTGTATATATACAGGACAGGAGGAGTGGTACTGTGCAGTGTATATATACAGGACAGGAGGAGCGGTACTGTGCAGTGTATATATACATGAGAGGAGGAGTGGTACTGTGCAGTGTATATATACAGGACAGGAGGAGCGGTACTGTGCAGTGTATATATACAGGACAGGAGGAGTGGTACTGTGCAGTGTATATATACAGGACAGGAGGAGCGGTACTGTGCAGTGTATATATACAGGACAGGAGGAGCGGTACTGTGCAGTGTATATATACAGGACAGGAGGAGTCGTACTGTGCAGTGTATATATACAGGACAGGAGGAGCGGTACTGTGCAGTGTATATATACAGGACAGGAGGAGTGGTACTGTGCAGTGTATATATACAGGACAGGAGGAGCGGTACTGTGCAGTGTATATATACATGAGAGGAGGAGTGGTACTGTGCAGTGTATATATACAGGACAGGAGGAGCGGTACTGTGCAGTGTATATATACAGGACAGGAGGAGTGGTACTGTGCAGTGTATATATACAGGACAGGAGGAGTGGTACTGTGCAGTGTATATATACAGGACAGGAGGAGTGGTACTGTGCAGTGTATATATACAGGACAGGAGGGGTGGTACTGTGCAGTGTATATATACAGGACAGGAGGAGTGGTACTGTGCAGTGTATATATACAGGACAGGAGGAGCGGTACTGTGCAGTGTATATATACAGGACAGGAGGAGCGGTACTGTGCAGTGTATATATACAGGACAGGAGGAGTGGTATAGTGCAGTGTATATATACAGGACAGGAGGAGTGGTACTGTGCAGTGTATATATACAGGACAGGAGGAGTGTTACTGTGCAGTGTATATATACAGGACAGGAGGAGTGGTACTGTGCAGTGTATATATACAGGACAGGAGGAGTGGTACTGTGCAGTGTATATATACAGGACAGGAGGAGTCGTACTGTGCAGTGTATATATACAGGACAGGAGGAGCGGTAATGTGCAGTGTATATATACAGGACAGGAGGAGTGGTACTGTGCAGTGTATATATACAGGACAGGAGGAGCGGTACTGTGCAGTGTATATATACATGAGAGGAGGAGTGGTACTGTGCAGTGTATATATACAGGACAGGAGGAGTGGTACTGTGCAGTGTATATATACAGGACAGGAGGAGTGGTACTGTGCAGTGTATATATACATGAGAGGAGGAGTGGTACTGTGCAGTGTATATATACAGGACAGGAGGAGTGGTACTGTGCAGTGTATATATACAGGACAGGAGGAGTCGTACTGTGCAGTGTATATATACAGGACAGGAGGAGCGGTACTGTGCAGTGTATATATACAGGACAGGAGGAGTGGTACTGTGCAGTGTATATATATAGGACAGGAGGAGTGGTACTGTGCAGTGTATATATACAGGACAGGAGGAGTGGTACTGTGCAGTGTATATATACAGGACAGGAGGAGTCGTACTGTGCAGTGTATATATACAGGACAGGAGGAGTGGTACTGTGCAGTGTATATATACAGGACAGGAGAAGTGGTACTGTGCAGTGTATATATACAGGACAGGAGGAGTGGTACTGTGCAGTGTATATATACAGGACAGGAGGAGTTGTACTGTGCAGTGTATATATACAGGACAGGAGAAGTGGTACTGTGCAGTGTATATATACAGGACAGGAGGAGCGGTACTGTGCAGTGTATATATACAGGACAGGAGGAGTGGTACTGTGCAGTTTATATATACAGGACAGGAGGAGCGGTACTGTGCAGTGTATATATACAGGACAGGAGGAGCGGTACTGTGCAGTGTATATATACAGGACAGGAGGAGTGGTATAGTGCAGTGAATATATACAGGACAGGAGGAGTGGTACTGTGCAGTGTATATATACAGGACAGGAGGAGTGTTACTGTGCAGTGTATATATACAGGACAGGAGGAGTGGTACTGTGCAGTGTATATATACAGGACAGGAGGAGTCGTACTGTGCAGTGTATATATACAGGACAGGAGGAGTGGTACTGTGCAGTGTATATATACAGGACAGGAGAAGTGGTACTGTGCAGTGTATATATACAGGGCAGGAGGAGTGGTACTGTGCAGTGTATATATACAGGACAGGAGGAGTTGTACTGTGCAGTGTATATATACAGGACAGGAGAAGTGGTACTGTGCAGTGTATATATACAGGACAGGAGGAGCGGTACTGTGCAGTGTATATATACAGGACAGGAGGAGGGGTACTGTGCAGTGTATATATACAGGACAGGAGGAGCGGTACTGTGCAGTGTATATATACATGACAGGAGGAGCGGTACTGTGCAGTGTATATATACAGGACAGGAGGAGTGGTATAGTGCAGTGTATATATACAGGACAGGAGGAGTGGTACTGTGCAGTGTATATATACAGGACAGGAGGAGTGTTACTGTGCAGTGTATATATACAGGACAGGAGGAGTGGTACTGTGCAGTGTATATATACAGGACAGGAGGAGTGGTACTGTGCAGTGTATATATACAGGACAGGAGGAGTCGTACTGTGCAGTGTATATATACAGGACAGGAGGAGCGGTAATGTGCAGTGTATATATACAGGACAGGAGGAGTGGTACTGTGCAGTGTATATATACAGGACAGGAGGAGCGGTACTGTGCAGTGTATATATACATGAGAGGAGGAGTGGTACTGTGCAGTGTATATATACAGGACAGGAGGAGTGGTACTGTGCAGTGTATATATACAGGACAGGAGGAGTCGTACTGTGCAGTGTATATATACAGGACAGGAGGAGCGGTACTGTGCAGTGTATATATACAGGAAAGGAGGAGTGGTACTGTGCAGTGTATATATATAGGACAGGAGGAGTGGTACTGTGCAGTGTATATATACAGGACAGGAGGAGTGGTACTGTGCAGTGTATATATACAGGACAGGAGGAGTCGTACTGTGCAGTGTATATATACAGGACAGGAGGAGTGGTACTGTGCAGTGTATATATACAGGACAGGAGAAGTGGTACTGTGCAGTGTATATATACAGGACAGGAGGAGTGGTACTGTGCAGTGTACATATACAGGACAGGAGGAGTCGTACTGTGCAGTGTATATATACAGGACAGGAGGAGCGGTACTGTGCAGTGTATATATACAGGACAGGAGGAGTGGTACTGTGCAGTGTATATATATAGGACAGGAGGAGTGGTACTGTGCAGTGTATATATACAGGACAGGAGGAGTGGTACTGTGCAGTGTATATATACAGGACAGGAGGAGTTGTACTGTGCAGTGTATATATACAGGACAGGAGGAGTGGTACTGTGCAGTGTATATATACAGGACAGGAGGAGCGGTACTGTGCAGTGTATATATACATGAGAGGAGGAGTGGTACTGTGCAGTGTATATATACAGGACAGGAGGAGTGGTACTGTGCAGTGTATATATACAGGACAGGAGGAGTCGTACTGTGCAGTGTATATATACAGGACAGGAGGAGTGGTACTGTGCAGTGTATATATACAGGACAGGAGGAGCGGTACTGTGCAGTGTATATATACAGGACAGGAGGAGTGGTACTGTGCAGTGTATATATATAGGACAGGAGGAGTGGTACTGTGCAGTGTATATATACAGGACAGGAGGAGTGGTACTGTGCAGTGTATATATACAGGACAGGAGGAGTCGTACTGTGCAGTGTATATATACAGGACAGGAGGAGTGGTACTGTGCAGTGTATATATACAGGACAGGAGAAGTGGTACTGTGCAGTGTATATATACAGGACAGAAGGAGTGGTACTGTGCAGTGTATATATACAGGACATGAGGAGTTGTACTGTGCAGTGTATATATACAGGACAGGAGAAGTGGTACTGTGCAGTGTATATATACAGGACAGGAGGAGTGGTACTGTGCAGTGTATATACACAGTACAGAAGGAGTGGTACAGTGCAGTGTATATATACAGGACAGATTGAGTGGTACTGTGCAGTGTATATATACAGGAGGAGTGGTACTATGCAGTGTATATACACAGTACAGGAGGAGTGGTACTGTGCAGTGTATATATACAGGACAGGAGGAGTGGTACTGTGCAGTGTATATATACAGGACAGGAGGAGCGGTACTGTGCAGTGTATATATACAGGACAGGAGGAGCGGTACTGTGCAGTGTATATATACAGGACAGGAGGAGTGGTACTGTGCAGTGTATATATACAGGACAGGAGGAGTGGTACTGTGCAGTGTATATATACAGGACAGGAGGAGTCGTACTGTGCAGTGTATATATACAGGACAGGAGGAGTGGTACTGTGCAGTGTATATATACAGGACAGGAGGAGTGGTACTGTGCAGTGTATATATACAGGACAGGAGGAGTGGTACTGTGCAGTGTATATATACAGGACAGGAGGAGCGGTACTGTGCAGTGTATATATACAGGACAGGAGGAGTGGTACTGTGCAGTGTATATATACAGGACAGGAGGAGCGGTACTGTGCAGTGTATATATACAGTACAGGAGGAGTGGTACTGTGCAGTGTATATATACAGTACAGGAGGAGTGGTACTGTGCAGTGTATATATACAGTACAGGAGGAGTGGTACTGTGCAGTGTATATATACAGGACAGGAGGAGTGGTACTGTGCAGTGTGTATATACAGTACAGGAGGAGTGGTACTGTGCAGTGTATATATACAGTACAGGAGGAGTGGTACTGTGCAGTGTATATATACAGGACAGGAGGAGCGGTACTGTGCAGTGTATATATACAGGACAGGAGATGCGGTACTATGCAGTGTATATACACAGTACAGAAGGAGTGGTACAGTGCAGTGTATATATACAGGACAGGAGGAGTGGTACTGTGCAGTGTATATACACAGTACAGAAGGAGTGGTACAGTGCAGTGTATATATACAGGACAGATTGAGTGGTACTGTGCAGTGTATATATACAGGAGGAGTGGTACTATGCAGTGTATATACACAGTACAGGAGGAGTGGTACTGTGCAGTGTATATATACAGGACAGGAGGAGTGGTACTGTGCAGTGTATATATACAGGACAGGAGGAGCGGTACTGTGCAGTGTATATATACAGGACAGGAGGAGCGGTACTGTGCAGTGTATATATACAGGACAGGAGGAGTGGTACTGTGCAGTGTATATATACAGGACAGGAGGAGTGGTACTGTGCAGTGTATATATACAGGACAGGAGGGGTGGTACTGTGCAGTGTATATATACAGGACAGGAGGAGTGGTACTGTGCAGTGTATATATACAGGACAGGAGGAGCGGTACTGTGCAGTGTATATATACAGGACAGGAGGAGCGGTACTGTGCAGTGTATATATACAGGACAGGAGGAGTGGTATAGTGCAGTGTATATATACAGGACAGGAGGAGTGGTACTGTGCAGTGTATATATACAGGACAGGAGGAGTGGTACTGTGCAGTGTATATATACAGTACAGGAGGAGTGGTACTGTGCAGTGTATATATACAGGACAGGAGGAGTGGTACTGTGCAGTGTGTATATACAGTACAGGAGGAGTGGTACTGTGCAGTGTATATATACAGTACAGGAGGAGTGGTACTGTGCAGTGTATATATACAGGACAGGAGGAGCGGTACTGTGCAGTGTATATATACAGGACAGGAGATGCGGTACTATGCAGTGTATATACACAGTACAGAAGGAGTGGTACAGTGCAGTGTATATATACAGGACAGGAGGAGTGGTACTGTGCAGTGTATATACACAGTACAGAAGGAGTGGTACAGTGCAGTGTATATATACAGGACAGATTGAGTGGTACTGTGCAGTGTATATATACAGGAGGAGTGGTACTATGCAGTGTATATACACAGTACAGGAGGAGTGGTACTGTGCAGTGTATATATACAGGACAGGAGGAGTGGTACTGTGCAGTGTATATATACAGGACAGGAGGAGCGGTACTGTGCAGTGTATATATACAGGACAGGAGGAGCGGTACTGTGCAGTGTATATATACAGGACAGGAGGAGTGGTACTGTGCAGTGTATATATACAGGACAGGAGGAGTGGTACTGTGCAGTGTATATATACAGGACAGGAGGGGTGGTACTGTGCAGTGTATATATACAGGACAGGAGGAGTGGTACTGTGCAGTGTATATATACAGGACAGGAGGAGCGGTACTGTGCAGTGTATATATACAGGACAGGAGGAGCGGTACTGTGCAGTGTATATATACAGGACAGGAGGAGTGGTATAGTGCAGTGTATATATACAGGACAGGAGGAGTGGTACTGTGCAGTGTATATATACAGGACAGGAGGAGTGTTACTGTGCAGTGTATATATACAGGACAGGAGGAGTGGTACTGTGCAGTGTATATATACAGGACAGGAGGAGTGGTACTGTGCAGTGTATATATACAGGACAGGAGGAGTCGTACTGTGCAGTGTATATATACAGGACAGGAGGAGCGGTACTGTGCAGTGTATATATACAGGACAGGAGGAGCGGTAATGTGCAGTGTATATATACAGGACAGGAGGAGTGGTACTGTGCAGTGTATATATACAGGACAGGAGGAGCGGTACTGTGCAGTGTATATATACATGAGAGGAGGAGTGGTACTGTGCAGTGTATATATACAGGACAGGAGGAGTGGTACTGTGCAGTGTATATATACAGGACAGGAGGAGTCGTACTGTGCAGTGTATATATACAGGACAGGAGGAGCGGTACTGTGCAGTGTATATATACAGGACAGGAGGAGTGGTACTGTGCAGTGTATATATATAGGACAGGAGGAGTGGTACTGTGCAGTGTATATATACAGGACAGGAGGAGTGGTACTGTGCAGTGTATATATACAGGACAGGAGGAGTCGTACTGTGCAGTGTATATATACAGGACAGGAGGAGTGGTACTGTGCAGTGTATATATACAGGACAGGAGAAGTGGTACTGTGCAGTGTATATATACAGGACAGGAGGAGTGGTACTGTGCAGTGTATATATACAGGACAGGAGGAGTTGTACTGTGCAGTGTATATATACAGGACAGGAGAAGTGGTACTGTGCAGTGTATATATACAGGACAGGAGGAGTGGTACTGTGCAGTGTATATATACAGGACAGGAGAAGTGGTACTGTGCAGTGTATATATACAGGACAGGAGGAGTGGTACTGTGCAGTGTATATATACAGGACAGGAGGAGTCGTACTGTGCAGTGTATATATACAGGACAGGAGGAGTGGTACTGTGCAGTGTATATATACAGGACAGGAGAAGTGGTACTGTGCAGTGTATATATACAGGACAGGAGGAGTGGTACTGTGCAGTGTATATATACAGGACAGGAGAAGTGGTACTGTGCAGTGTATATATACAGGACAGGAGGAGTGGTACTGTGCAGTGTATATATACAGGACAGGAGGAGTGGTACTGTGCAGTGTATATATACAGGACAGGAGGAGTCGTACTGTGCAGTGTATATATACAGGACAGGAGGAGTGGTACTGTGCAGTGTATATATACAGGACAGGAGGAGTGGTACTGTGCAGTGTATATATACAGGACAGGAGGAGTGGAATAGTGCAGTGTATATATACAGGACAGGAGGAGTGGTACTGTGCAGTGTATATATACAGGACAGGAGGAGTGGTACTGTGCAGTGTATATATACAGGACAGGAGGAGTGGTACTGTGCAGTGTATATATACAGGACAGGAGGAGTGGTACTGTACAGTGTATATATACAGGACAGGAGGAGCGGTACTGTGCAGTGTATATATACAGGACAGGAGGAGCGGTACTGTGCAGTGTATATATACAGGACAGGAGGGGTGGTACTGTGCAGTGTATATATACAGGACAGGAGGAGTGGTACTGTGCAGTGTATATATACAGGACAGGAGGAGTGGTACTGTGCAGTGTATATATACAGTACAGGAGGAGTGGTACTGTGCAGTGTATATATACAGGACAGGAGGAGCGGTACTGTGCAGTGTATATATACAGGACAGGAGGGGTGGTACTGTGCAGTGTATATATACAGGACAGGGGGAGTGGTACTGCGCAGTGTATATATACAGGACAGGAGTAGTAGTACTGTGCAGTGTATATATACAGGACAGGAGGAGCGGTACTGTGCAGTGTATATATACAGGACAGGAGGGGTGGTACTGTGCAGTGTATATATACAGGACAGGGGGAGTGGTACTGCGCAGTGTATATATACAGGACAGGAGTAGTAGTACTGTGCAGTGTATATATACAGGACAGGAGGAGCGGTACTGTGCAGTGTATATATACAGGACAGGAGGGGTGGTACTGTGCAGTGTATATATACAGGACAGGGGGAGTGGTACTGCGCAGTGTATATATACAGGACAGGAGTAGTAGTACTGTGCAGTGTATATATACAGGACAGGAGGGGTGGTACTGTGCAGTGTATATATACAGGACAGGAGGAGTGGTACTGTGCAGTGTATATATACAGGACAGGGGGAGTGGTACTGCGCAGTGTATATATACAGGACAGGAGTAGTAGTACTGTGCAGTGTATATATACAGGACAGGAGGGGTGGTACTGTGCAGTGTATATATACAGGACAGGAGGAGTGGTACTGTGCAGTGTATATATACAGGACAGGGGGAGTGGTACTGCGCAGTGTATATATACAGGACAGGAGTAGTAGTACTGTGCAGTGTATATATACAGGACAGGAGGGGTGGTACTGTGCAGTGTATATATACAGGACAGGAGGAGTGGTACTGTGCAGTGTATATATACAGGACAGGAGGGGTGGTACTGTGCAGTGTATATATACAGGACAGGAGGAGTGGTACTGTGCAGTGTATATATACAGGACAGGAGGGGTGGTACTGTGCAGTGTATATATACTGCTCAAAAATATAAAGGGAACACTTAAACAACATAATGTAACTCCAAGTCAATTACACTTCTGTGAAATCAACCTGTCCAGTTATGAAGCGACACTGATTGTGAATCAATTTCTTCTGCTATGGTGCAAATGGAACAGACAACATGAAGAAATGATAGGCAATTAGCAAGACAACCCCTATATGGGAGTGATTCTGCAGGGGTGACCACAGACTATTTCTTTGTTCTCATCCTTCTATCTCTTGTTTTGGTCACTTTTGCATTTTGTCATTGCTCTCACCCCTAGAGGTACAGTACAGTACTATGAGGCGGTGTATAGAACCCACAGAAGTAGCTCAGGTATTGCAGCTCAAGAATGGCACACCAATGCGTGCTGTGGCAAGAAGGATAGCTGTGTCTGTCAGCACAGTGTCCAGAGCATGAAGTTGACACCAGGAGACAGGCCAGTAGATGTGGAGGGGGCTATAGGAGGGCAACAACCCAGAAGCAAGACCACTACATCCTCCTTTGCGCAAGGAGGAACTGGAGGAGCACTGCCAGAGCCCTGCAAAATGACCTCCAGCAGGACACTAACATCCATGTGTCTGCTCAGAAACAGACTCCATGAGGATGGTATGAGGGCCCAAAATTGACATGTGGGTGTTGTGCTTGTGCTGGGTGATTGGCACTTGCCAGAGAACACCAAGATTGGCAGATTCGACATTGGCAATCTGTGCTCTTCATGGATGAGAGCAGATTCACACTGAGCACATGTCACAGACGAGACAGAGTCTGGAGACACTGTGAGGAATGTTCTGCTACCTGCAACATCCTCCAGCATGACCGGTTTGTCAGTGGGTCAGTAATGTTGTAAGGAGGCATTTCTTTGGATGGTCAAACAGCCCTCCATGTGCTAGCCAGAGGTACCCTGACTGCCACTATGTACTAGGATGAGATCCTCAGACCCATTGTAAGGAAATACACTGGTGTAGTGGGCCCTGGGTTCCTTCTGATGCATGACAGTGCTATGGATCATGTGGCTGAAATGTGTCAGCAGTACCTGCTTGATGAAGGCATTTATGCTATGGACTGGCCTGCCCATTCCCCAGACCTAAATCCAATCGAGCACATCTGGGACATCATGTCTTGTTTCATCCACCAATGCCACGTTGCACCTCAGACTGTCCAGGAGTTGACTGATGCTTTAACCCCTTAGTGACCGAGCCAAATTTTTGAAATCTGACCAGTGTCACTTTATGTGGTAATAACTCTGCAACGCTTCAACAAATCCCAGTGATTTTGAGATTGTTTTTTCGTGACACATTATACTTTATGATAATGGTAAATTTTGTTCAACATTTTTTGTGTTTATTTTTAAAAAATATCAAAAATTTGAGAAAAATGTTAAAAAATTAGCAATTTTCTAAATTTGAATGATTATCCCTTTAATCCAGATAGTCATACAACAGCAAACCATTAATAAATAACATTTCCCACATGTCTGCTTTACATCAGCACCATTTGTAAAATGTTATTTTATTTTGTTAGCATTTTAGGAGGTTTAAAAATGTAGCAGCAATTTTTCATTTTTTCACAGAAATTTACAAAATTTATTTTTTTAGGGACGTATCCATGTTTGAAGTGATTTTAGGGGTCCCATATATTGGGAAACCCACACACATGATACCATTTTAAAAACAGCACCCCTAAACATATTGAAAACTGCTGTCAGGTAGTTTATTAACCCTTCAGGTGCTTTACAGGAATTAATGCAAAGTGGTATGACAGAAATGAAAATGTGTATTTTTACCACCTAAATGTTGCTAACTTCTAAACAGATTACAACAGCCGTCAGACTCTAAGGCCGCTATTTGGTCATGAATTGCCATGGCAAACATCAGGACAACAAAATCATGATCTGAGGGCACCAATTGTGACAAAGAAGAAGCCCCCACACTCTGTTAACCTTTTATAATGATGTAGTCACTATTGACAGCAGCATCTAAGGGGTTAAACAGATTTAGATGGTGCAAATACTGATCGTGGCTGGTACAGCAAGTTGTCAGCTATAGTGTACAACCAACAGATGCTGGATTGTCATCTGTATGGGGAGGCTATTCTCTTATATCTCAGGTCAGTTAAAAGACGTATTGGCGGTCATTAAGGGGTTAATCCACTTGTGGGAGTAGATCCTTCAGGAGAACATCAGCCGCCTCATCAGGAGTATGCCCAGGCATTGTAGGAAGGTCATACATGCACTTTGTGGCCACACACACTGCTGAGCATCATTTCCTTGTCTTGAGGCATTTCCTCGGAAGTAATTTGATTTTCCTCTTTGATTTTGAGTATCATTCACAATTCAGACCTCCATGGTATATTAATTTTGATTTACATTGATCATTTTTATGTTTTATTCTTTTCAATGCATTCCAGTGTGTAATGAACTAAGATTGGCAACTGGAATATTTAATTCAGTGATATCTAGGATGTGGGATTTTAGTGTTCCATTATTTTTTTGTGCAGTATATATACAGGACAGGAGGAGTGGTACTGTGCAGTGTATATATACAGGAAAGGAGGAGTGGTACTCTGCAGTGTATATATACAGGACAGGAGGAGCGGTAGTGTTCAGTGTATATATACAGGACAGGAGGAGTGGTATAGTGCAGTGTATATATACAGGACAGAAGGAGTGATACTGTGCAGTGTATATATACAAGACAGAAGGAGTGGTACTGTGCATTGTATATATACAGTACAGAAGGAGTGGTACTGTGCAGTGTATATATACAGGACAGGAGGAGTTGTACAGTGCAGTGTATATATACAGGACAGGAGGAGCGGTACTGTGCAGTGTATATATACAGGACAGGAGGAGTGGTACTGTGCAGTGTATATATACAGGAGGAGTGGTACTGTGCAGTGTATATATACAGGACAGGAGGAGCGGTACTGTGCAGTGTATATATACAGGACAGGAGGAGTGGTACTGTGCAGTGTATATATACAGGACAGGAGGAGCGGTATTGTGCAGTATATATACAGGACAGGAGGAGTGGTACTTTGCAGTGTATATATACAGGACAGGAGGAGTGGTACTTTGCAGTGTATATATACAGGACAGGAGGAGCGGTACTGTGCAGTGTATATATACAGGACAGGAGGAGTGGTACTGTGCAGTGTATATATACAGGACAGGAGGAGCGGTATTGTGCAGTATATATACAGGACAGGAGGAGTGGTACTTTGCAGTGTATATATACAGGACAGGAGGAGTGGTACTTTGCAGTGTATATATACAGGACAGGAGGAGCGGTATTGTGCAGTATATATACAGTACAGGAGGAGTGGTACAGTGCAGTGTATATATACAGGACAGGAGGAGTGGTACTGTGCAGTGTAAATATACAGAACAGGAGGAGTGGTACTGTGCAGTGTATATATACAGGACAGGAGGAGTGGTACTGTGCAGTGTATATATACAGGACAGGAGGAGCGGTACTTTGCAGTGTATATATACAGGACAGGAGGAGTGGTACTTTGCAGTGTATATATACAGGACAGGAGGAGTGGTACTGTGCAGTGTATATATACAGGACAGGAGGAGTGGTACTTTGCAGTGTATATATACAGGACAGGAGGAGTGGTACTTTGCAGTGTATATATACAGGACAGGAGGAGTGGTACTTTGCAGTGTATATATACAGGACAGGAGGAGTGGTACTGTGCAGTGTATATATACAGGACAGGAGGAGTGGTACTTTGCAGTGTATATATACAGGACAGGAGGAGCGGTACTGTGCAGTGTATATATACAGGACAGGAGGAGCGGTACTGTGCAGTGTATATATACAGGACAGGAGGAGTGGTACTGTGCAGTGTATATATACAGGACAGGAGGAGTGGTACTGTGCAGTGTATATATACAGGACAGGAGGAGTGGTACTTTGCAGTGTATATATACAGGACAGGAGGAGTGGTACTGTGCAGTGTATATATACAGGACAGGAGGAGTGGTACTGTGCAGTGTATATATACAGGACAGGAGGAGTGGTACTGTGCAGTGTATATATACAGGACAGGAGGAGTGGTACTGTGCAGTGTATATATACAGGACAGGAGGAGTGGTACTTTGCAGTGTATATATACAGGACAGGAGGAGCGGTACTGTGCAGTGTATATATACAGGACAGGAGGAGCGGTACTGTGCATTGTATACATACAGTACAAATTAATTTTAACAATGCAACACTACCAAATTATGATCGATAATATGGTAACTACAGCAAAATACCAGCCGCTAAACATCCTGCAATGTGGATCCTATAATGGGGAATGCAGAAACTAAACCATAACAAAGGGGTAGCCACAGTCTGACTACCTGTATAATGACATCTGTGATGCCTCAAAAACTATTATACCACATGTATTGTAGCCAGCTGTAATAACTCACTAATTCACCGATTTTAGTTCAAGAAACCACCATTACATACAGTAGCTGGGCTGTGCAGTAACCAATTCTTAAACCCACTTACTATTACTACCCAAAAAGTGATGAGTGTATATAAAGAGAAAGATACTATAAACAAGGAGTAATTAAAAGCCATACACAATATAATATCGACATTATAACCAATCATTAAATAATTTAAATAATTTCTGTAATATTTGGACATAGTAAATGAAATAAACCTATAGCAGAAAAGTCTACATAGGCATTATTAATAACCTTGCCCCGCCATTGTTAATTGCTTTACAGGCACTTGATAACATATACCATTAACCCTCTCCAACTGGGACAAAGGCATTGGGAATAGGCACATCGCCCTTCGTGTTAATGCGCTTGATTTCTTCACCCTTAGTCGCTCCCACTGGCTCAAGGGCATCGGGATGTACTTTATTACTTTTCCCTTAGTCACTCCCACTGACTCCAGGGCACCCATATTAGGTACATTGCTCTTCAGTTTAATGCCCCAGATTACTGCATTGTCCAGACAACAACCTTGAAAGAAACAGGAGTTGGTCGATATAAACAGTCAAAATCTGTGCCTCAGCATTCTCAAGTCACATGAAAAAAAAGAGCATCCTTGAAGCTACAGATTTTATTGAAATGCATGCCTACCTTTTTTTTTAAAGCTATGGTTCCTAGCTCATAGGACCCAATTTAATTTGTAGGCATGTAGAATATGATTGCCATGACCACAGGGACTTTACCCTAACAGGGTCTTTTAAGATATAAATGCTTATGCAGACCAGGGGGCCATACCGTGATGGTCACTCCTCCACACCAGGGGGCCATAACAAAGATGGTTACCCCTCCATACCAGGGGGTCGTACTATGATGTACACCCCTCCATCCAGGGGCCACATCCAAGATGTTTACTCCTCCACACAAGGGGTGATACTATGATGAATACCCCCCTAAACAGAGGGTCCATACCAGAGATGGTTACCCCTACTGACCAAATTATAATTAGCTTCAAGGACCCACTAAAAAAGAAACAAATAAGTGTTTTTTTTTGTTGTTGTTTTTTTTAAATACACACCTTTATTAAAACAAACATACAATAACCCAACAAAGCATAAATAACCTTAGCTAGCTGGGAGGAGTCCTTCAACCTCATAAGATCTGGTGATTACCAAACATAAAGTGAACGTAAAATGTACCAACAATTACTTCCAGCCGTTACCCCACTAGCTCGGGAGCACCATAACCACAGGGTTCCAAAGTTCACTTGAACTTCCTGAGGATCTGACAAACCTTTGCCGAAACTCCCCTCCACATTTCACTAGATCCAGAACCATATTTAATACCAAAAGGAAGAATCCATATCCCAATGGATACCCCAGACCAATTTGTAAGCAACTTCAAGGACCCCCCCAAATGCCTGGCTCCAGGTAATCCACTCAGTCTGTGTTATCCACCATCTTAGGTAATATAAAATTAAACACTCGGTGGATATACACCATTCCTGCAAATATATGAAGGGGACAATATAAGAATTAAAACAGCATACAATAAAACATCAAAGCATAAAGAACATTATCATGCTGGGAGGAGTCCTTGAAGCTCATAAGATCTGGTGATTACCAAACAAAAAGTGAACATAAAATGTATCAACAATTACTCCCAGCCTTTACCCCACTAGCTCGGGAGCACCACAACCACAGGGTTCCAATGTTCACTTGAACTTCCTGAGGATTCAACAAACCCTTGCTGAAAATCCCTCTACCATTCACCAGATCAAGAACCAAATTAAATTCCAAAAAGAGGAATCCATATCCCAATGGATTCCCCAGACCAATTTATAACCAACTTCAAGGACCCCCCCAACTTCAAAAAGAACCTGAAGACCCACCTCTTCCGACAAGCCTACAACCTGCAATAACCACCGATTGACCAAACCGCTGCACAACCAGCTCTACCCTCATCTACTGTATCCTCACCCATCCCTTGTAGATTGTGAGCCCTCACGGGCAGGGTCCTCTCTCCTCCTGTACCAGTTGTGACTTGTATTGTTCAAGATTATTGTACTTGTTTTATTATATATACCCCTCCTCACATGTAAAGCGCCATGTAATAAATGGCGCTATAATAATAATAAATAAATAAATAAAATAAATAAATAAATAATAAATAATAATAATAATAACTGCACAAGATGTGGGATAAGTGAAGATGAAAACACCATGTAAGTTTACAACCAAGGTATATTACAGGTTGAAACTGGAAAATGTCCCATCATAAGGTCAGATACATTCGATGATGGGCAATGCTGTGTTATATGCTGTAACAATAAAGGAGAAGCCGCCTTTTTTGGAAGTGCATTTGAACAGCAAGGTTGATTGCTGTTGAGGGGAACTAGAAAAAAAAAAAATCTATAAATCTTCAGCATAGCGAGTGTGAGCGAGCTGAGTGTGTCCTGAGCGTAAGTGTGGACGGCGGTAAGTGTGACTTGTGATTCAGTGACTTTGGAGTCAGGGAGTTTCCAAGGGATGAATTACTGAATTGCTGTCTGTTTTTTATTAATACTTTGTATTTATTTATTTATTTATTTTTAATTGAACTGTTCTGTCTGGTGCAATCCCCATTAGGAAATGTGCTCCACTCTTGTTAATGCCTCCAGTGCACATCTTGCCACATGTATGCCGTCCTTGAGCAGCCGATCGAGGGTGCATACTGCTGTGCGAGATGTGAGCACGTTGTGCATTTGGAAACCCAGATTCTGACTCTAAATGTGCAGCTGGCAACACTGAGATCCATAGACAATATGGAGAGGAGTCTTCTGCTCACGGAGCAGACGCTCAATGGGACAGATGAGGGGGGGATGGTAGGATGGAGCTGCAGGACGATGAAGTAGCAAGCTGGGTGACAGTTAGGAAGCGGGGTAGAGGGAAGAGTGCCAGGGAGGCTAGTCCTGATCTGGAACACCCCAATAAGTTTGCTAAGTTGGCAGATGAGGGGGGTGCCAGTACAGGGGTAGCACTGCTGCAGCCAGGCATGTCCTCTGAAAGCCGGAGCAGTGACTGCTCCAGTAAGGAGGGAAATAGGAGAGCAGGGCAGGCCAGACAGGTGCTGGTAGTGGGGGACTCAATTATTAGGGGAACAGATAGGGCAATCTGTCACAAAGACAGGGATCGTCGAACGGTGTGCTGCCTACCTGGCGCTCGAGTCCGACACATCGCTGATCGGGTGGACAGATTATTGGGAGGGGCTGGTGAGGACCCAGCGGTCATGGTGCACATTGGCACTAATGACAAAGTTAGAGGTAGGTGGAAGGTCCTTATAGATGATTTCAGGGAATTAGGCTGCAAGCTGAAAGCAAGGACCTCCAACGTGATATTTTCCGAAATACTGCCGGTACCACGTGCCACGCCAGAGAGGCAACGGGAGATTAGGGAGGTTAATAAGTGGCTCAAGAATTGGTGTAGGAAAGAGGGGTTTGGGTTCCTGCAGAACTGGGCCGACTTCTCAGTTGGCTACAGGCTCTACGCTAGGGATGGACTGCACCTCAATGGGGAGGGTGCAGCTGTGCTGGGGGAGAGAATGGCTAGAAGGTTGGAGGAGTGTTTAAACTAGGAATTGGGGGGGAGGGTATTCATTTTATAGGAGGGGAAGATAGTGCAGACAGAGACCTGGGCACAAATAAGGAAGTTGGGGGTGGCGGTGGCATGGGGGTTGGGGTCACAACAGTTAATAATTTAAGAAATAGAAGTACAGAGAGGAACATAAAGTGCATGTATACTAATGCCAGAAGCCTCGCCAACAAAATGGACGAATTAGAACTAATGTTGTTGGAGCATAATTATGACATGGTGGGGATATCTGAAACGTGGCTGGATGAGAGCCATGACTGGGCTGTTAACTTGTTCAGAAATGACCGTACAGATAAGCGAGGGGGAGGGGTGTGTCTATATGTAAAATCATCCTTAAAACCCATCCTGCGCGATAATATAGGTGAAATTAATGAAAATGTAGAATCCCTGTGGGTGGAGATAAGGGGAGGGGGAAAAAATAATAAATTACTGATAGGGGTTTGTTATAAATCTCCAAAAATAATGGAAGCAATGGAGAATATCCTCGTAAAGCAAATAGATGAAGCTGCGACTCAAGGAGAAGTCATTATTATGGGGGACTCCAACTACCCTGAAATAGATTGGGGAATAGAAACCTGCAGTTCCAGCAAAGGTAATCAGTTTTTGACAATTATGAGAGACAATTACCTTTCACAACTGGTTCAGGACCCAACAAGAAAGGGGGCACTGCTAGACCTAATATTAACCAACAGGCCAGACCGCATATCAAATATAAGGGTTGGGGGTCACTTGGGAAATAGCGATCACAAAATAATAAGTTTTCAAGTATCCTTTAAAAAGATGTGTAGTAGAGGGGTTACAAGGACACTAAACTTCAGGAGGGCAAATTTCCAACGGATGAGAGAGGATCTTGGTGCAATTAACTGGGACGATATCCTGAGACACAAAAATACACAAAGAAAATGGGAGACGTTTATTAGCATCCTGGATAGGACCTGTGCACAGTATATACCGTATGGGAATAAACATACTAGAAATAGGAGGAAACCAATATGGCTAAATAGAGCTGTAAGGGGCGCAATAAGTGACAAAAAGAAAGCATTTAGAGAATTAACCCCTTAGTGACAGAGCCAATTTGGTACTTAATGACCGAGCCAATTTTTACAATTCTGACCACTGTCACTTTATGAGGTTATAACTCTGGAACGCTTCAACGGATCCCGCTGATTCTGAGATTTTTTTTCGTGACATATTGTACTTCATGTCAGTGGTAACATTTTTTTGATATTACTTGCTTTTATTTATTAAAAAAACGGAAATATGGCGAAAATTTTGAAAATTTTGCAATTTTCAACATTTGAATTTTTATTCCCTTACATCAAAGAGATATGTCACACAAAATGGTCAATAAATAACATTTCCCATATGTCTACTTTACATCAGCACAATTTTGGAAAAAAAAAAAATTATTATGGAGTTATAAGGGTTAAAATTTGACCAGCAATTTCTTATTTTTACAGCAAAATTTACAAAACCATTTTTTTTAGGGACCACCTCACATTTGAAGTCAGTTTGAGGGGTCTATGTAGCAGAAAATGCCCAAAATTGACACCATTCTAAAAACTGCACCCCTCAAGGTGCGCAAAACCACATTCAAGAAGTTTATTTACCCTTCAGTTGCTGCACAGGAACTGAAGCAATGTGGAAGGAAAAAATGAACATTTTACTTTTTTTCACAAATATTTTACTTCAGAACCAATTTTTTTTATTTTCACATGTGTAAAAAAAGAAAATGAACCACATTATTTGTTGTGCAATTTGTCCGGAGAATGCCGATACCCCATATGTGGGGAGGGACCACTGTTTGGGTGCACAGTAGAGCTCAGGAGGGAAGGAGCGCCATTTGGCTTTTTCAACATAGAATTCCCTGGAATTGAGATCGGACACCATGTCGCGTTTGGAGAGCCGCTGATGTGCCTAAACAGTGGAAACCCCCCACAAGTGACACCATTTTGGAAACTAGACCCCCTAAGGAACTTATCTAGGTGTGTGGTCAACACTTTGAACCCCCAAGTGCTTCACACAAGTTTATAACGTAGAGCCGAAAAAATTAAAAATCATTTTTTTTTTTTTTACAAAAATGATCTTTTCACCCCCAATTTTTTATTTTCCCAAGGGTAGCAAGACAAAATGGACCCCAATAGTTGTTGTGCAATTTGTCCTGAGTATGTCGATACCCCGTATGTGGGGGTAAACCTCTGTTTGGGTGCACAGTAGAGCTCAGAAGGGAAGGAGCGCCATTTGACTTTTTCAACATAGAATTCTCTGGAATTGAGATCGGACACCATGTCGCGTTTGGAGAGCCCCTGATGTGCCTAAACAGTGGAAACCCCCCACAAGTGACACCATTTTGGAAACTAGACCCCCTAAGGAACTTATCTAGGTGTGTGGTCAACACTTTGAACCCCCAAGTGCTTCACACAAGTTTATAACGTAGAGCCGAAAAAATTAAAAATCATTTTTTTTTCACAAAAATGATCTTTTCACCCCCAATTTTTTATTTTCCCAAGGGTAGCAAGACAAAATGGACCCCAAAAGTTGTTGTGCAATTTGTCCTGAGTATGTCGATACCCCGTATGTGGGGGTAAACCTCTGTTTGGGTGCACAGTAGAGCTCAGAAGGGAAGGAGCGCCATTTGACTTTTTCAACATAGAATTCTCTGGAATTGAGATCGGACACCATGTCGCGTTTGGAGAGCCCCTGATGTGCCTAAACAGTGGAAACCCCCCACAAGTGACACCATTTTGGAAACTAGACCCCCTAAGGAACTTATCTAGGTGTGTGGTCAACACTTTGAACCCCCAAGTGCTTCACACAAGTTTATAACGTAGAGCCGAAAAAATTAAAAATCATTTTTTTTTCACAAAAATGATCTTTTCACCCCCAATTTTTTATTTTCCCAAGTGTAGCAAGACAAAATGGACCCTAAAAGTTGTTGTGCAATTTGTCCTGAGTATGTCGATACCCCGTATGTGGGGGTAAACCTCTGTTTGGGTGCACAGTAGAGCTCAGAAGGGAAGGAGCGCCATTTGACTTTTTCAACATAGAATTCTCTGGAATTGAGATCGGACACCATGTCGCGTTTGGAGAGCCCCTGATGTGCCTAAACAGTGGAAACCCCCCACAAGTGACACCATTTTGGAAACTAGACCCCCTAAGGAACTTATCTAGGTGTGTGGTCAACACTTTGAACCCCCAAGTGCTTCACACAAGTTTATAACGTAGAGCCGAAAAAATTAAAAATCATTTTTTTTTCACAAAAATGATCTTTTCACCCCCAATTTTTTATTTTCCCAAGGGTAGCAAGACAAAATGGACCCTAAAAGTTGTTGTGCAATTTGTCCTGAGTATGTCGATACCCCGTATGTGGGGGTAAACCTCTGTTTGGGTGCACAGTAGAGCTCAGAAGGGAAGGAGCGCCATTTGACTTTTTCAACATAGAATTCTCTGGAATTGAGATCGGACACCATGTCGCGTTTGGAGAGCCCCTGATGTGCCTAAACAGTGGAAACCCCCCACAAGTGACACCATTTTGGAAACTAGACCCCCTAAGGAACTTATCTAGGTGTGTGGTCAACACTTTGAACCCCCAAGTGCTTCACACAAGTTTATAACGTAGAGCCGAAAAAATTAAAAATCATTTTTTTTTCACAAAAATGATCTTTTCACCCCCAATTTTTTATTTTCCCAAGGGTAGCAAGACAAACTGGACCCCAAAAGTTGTTGTGCAATTTGTCCTGAGTATGTCGATACCCCGTATGTAGGGGTAAACCTCTGTTTGAGCGCACTGCGGAGCTTGGAAGGGAAGGTGCGCCGTTTGACTTTTTAATCTCTTAATTGTGAGAGCGGACGCCATTTTGGGTTTGTAGATGTGCCTAACAGCAGAAACCCCCCACAACTGACCCCGTTTTGGAAACTACACCCCTCAAAGATTTTAATCAGGGGTATATTGAGCAATTTGAACCCACATGTATGACACAGAGTTTGATAACATTAGGTCGTCATATTGAAAAAATTCATTTTTTTCCACGAGAATCTTGTTTTAGACCTGAATGTCTCACTTTTTCAGAAATAACATCAAAAAGTGGACCCCATAATTCGTTACCCACTTTATTATGAGTGCAGCGATATCCCATATGTAGTAAAAAAGTTCTGTTTGGACAAATGGCAGGGCTTGGACAGAAAGGGGCACAATGTGACAAATTTGGCTTTATTTGAAATTGAAGATCCAGGACCCATTCAAAGCTTCTAGAGACATTGAGCAAAAAAGAAAATCCTTCCAGGAATTATTACTCACAGAGGGAGGCATGCTCCTAAAACACAATGGCTGACTATAAAATTGGTCTTGCTAACAAAACAGTTGTCCCGCATTTGCGTATATTGTAGCAGGAAGAATAAACTGTACTGGAATGAAGGGCAAAATGTGTAGGAAAATGCAGCCAACTATGTGGCAAAGCGGAGTTTGTTCCAAAGATGAAAGAACACCATCAGGGCTAGAATGGCAGACACTTTCAGAGACTGGTCGTACAACGTCCTTTTAGCTCCATCAATCCCTATATGAGAGACGAATGTGCCAATAGACGTGGTACACCATAGCAAGCTCCCACCCGCCAAGGTCAGAACCGCTATATGCACAAAACAACCAGTTCTCTATAGAAAGTATTGTCTGGTACCAGAGGTTCGGCAAGAACCATAAAGTAAAGCCCATAGTGTATAAGTACGGAACTTCCTCATTTTTTAGAAATCCTACAATAAAATGATCATGCCCGTATCATCAACATAAATATAAGTAATATAAATGGAAGCCAAAGTTTTGTGTAGCAAGACAGTTATAAAAACAGTCAAAGTTAGATAAATGGTCAAAAATGTTTGTGAGTAATCAAGTCCTAGACTTCATTTTCAGATAATCTCACTTTTCATGATCATTTCTGGGGTCCACATTCTAACGCTTATTGACATAGGTACGTGGACGAGAATTTGTTGGAATAGTAGTTTGGTATGGGATTGATCGAGTTGTAGAATTTTCAGATGACCTGACTTTGCAAGAACATTTGTGGGGTCCACACTCTAGAGCGTACAGACGTGGGTACGTGGATGAGAATTTGTTGGGATAGTAGTTTGGTATGGGATTGATCGAGTCGTAGAATTTTCAGATGACCTGACTTTGCAAGAACATTTGTGGGGTCCACACTCTAGAGCGTACAGACGTGGGTACGTGGACGAGAATTTGTTGGGATAGTAGTTTGGTATGGGATTGATCAAGTTCTGGAATTGTGAAATGGGGTAAAATGGGATCTACTAATTAAAATATTATTTATCAATTGTTCCAAATTGTACTACTGGGGCCACTAAGCAGAAAATAAAAATTATTGAAAAAAAGCAAACTAATAATTGTAGGTGGTGTGGTAGGTCTCAAAACAGGGGGAGATACAAAGGCCTGTTTGGGATGGGCATGTGGGGCAATAGAATCGGGAATCACTCCGCCTGCCATGCTTTCTGCAAACTCGGCACCATTTTTGAGGATACCTTTGGGTGGGAGTGACAGGGACAGGGTGAGGAAAATGGCGTTCTGACAGTCTCCGGGAATCCTCAGAGTCGAAGGCTTCCCCCGGTGCCATCGACTCAAATATGAGGCTCTCTACTACTTTCTCCTGAAAGTGCAGGAAAGTTAGCGGTCCTTGAGATTTTTTATATAGGACAAAGCTGTTGTAGGTGGCAGTCTGAATTAGATAGATTCCCACCTTTTTATACCACGCCCTGGTCTTCCTCTTGACCAGGTATGGTTGCAGAACCTGGTCTGACAGGTCTACGCCACCCATATGGTTGTTATAATCTGTGACGCAGACAGGTTTTTCTTTGTCCCTGGTGGCACCCCTCTCCCTGACCGTCACAGTGGTGTCCGTATGCAGTGTGGAAAGCATATAGACGTCCTTCCTGTCTTTCCACTTCACTGCAAGTAGTTGGTCGCTTGCAAGTGAAAATGACGCCCCCCTCTCCAAACGTCTGGACACCAACTGTGACGGAAACCCCACTCTGTTTTTCCTCACTGTCCCACAGGCCCCTGTACTTGCAGCATGGAGGGATTTGTATAGGGGGATACTCGTGTAATAATTATCTGTGTACACGTGGTACCCTTGATTGAGAAAGGGCGTCATTAGCTCCCAGACAATTTTGCCTGGGATACCGATTGTCTGGGGGCAGTTTGGGGGGTTTATTTGGCGGTCCCTACCTTCGTAAATTAGGAAGGTGGACGTGTACCCTGATGAGCTCTCGCAAGCTTTATATAATTTTACGCCGTATTTGGCTCTCTTGGAGGGAATAAATTGGCGGAATGAAAGACGGCCCTTGTAGCTCATCAAGGACTTGTTGACTGCCATATTTTGCTCTGGGGTATAGGAATTTAGAAAGGAAGTTTTTAGGAGGGAAATTAGGGGTCTTAATTTATTTAGCCGATCGTAGTTGGGGTCAGTTCTTGGGAGAGCTTGGGAATTGTCACTGAAGTGGAGGAATCTCATCAGGGCTTCGTAACGGGCTCGGGACATGATGGCTTGCAAATACAGGGGTGCAGTGGACAGCTTTTGTTGCCCAGTAAGAGCGGAGAGTGGGTTTTTTTACTATACCCATATTCAGGGTGAGGCCTAAGAATTTTTTAATTTCGGGGACATTTGTGGGGATCCAGGAACAGGAATGAAAGGCAGTGGGTTTTTGGGAAATATATTGCCGGGCATATAGGTTAGTTTGGTGGACGATTAATTGCAGGACTTCGGGGCTAATGAAAATTTCAAAAAAATCAATGGGGGTAAAATTGGCGACATCTACTTTTATTCCAGGGACTGCAGAAAAAGGGTGAATTTGAGGGGAAAATGAGGTGTCATTATACCACAGTGGGGGGGGGACTGCGGTACTTGGTCCTGCCTCTGAAGCTTCAGCAGTGACGACCGACTCCGCTACCACCGGGCTGGGGAATCCCGTGGAGGAAGAGTCGTCATCACTGGCTGAAAACTGCTCAGCTTCAGGGGCAGAATCTGTTTCGCTGCCGGAGCTGCCGGAGCAAAGCAGGCTGTAAGCTTGCTCCGCGCTAAAAGTTCTGCGGGCCACTTTATCTAATTCCTCCCCTAACCCTAACCCTAACCCTAACCCTACCCCTAACCCTAAAAAAAAAATTTAAAAAAAAAATTATAATTTTTTTTTTCTTTTTTTTATAATCCTCTGCTGATGATGCAGGGATTACGGAGAACGGGGGTGGGTAAATGGGATGCTGGCGGAGGCAGATATTATGTTTTGTGAATAACTGACAGGGCAGCACTTGAACTGTCGTCTCTCTCTCTTCTCTCCTAGAACAACTACAAGGAGAGAAGAGAAAGGTACAGCCCAAGTGCTGCCATATTTATCAAACATTTGGGGTTTTGATCACTGTAATTGGACATATTACAGTAATCAAAACCCAGCAGCCAATGAGAAAATTCTCATAGGTTGCTGGGTCTCTGCTGGCAGATCATGGCAGGCGCACTGCGCATGCGCCCGCCATTTTCTTCCAGCAGAGAAGAAGAAGGGGGGCCAGGAGTAGTGGGCTGGGGACCGGGGACCATGGGCTGTGGACCGGGGACAGGGGGACATCAGGAGGAGGTATTGTGGGGGGGCTCGGGGGCTCTATTTCTCTCCCCTCTGATGTGCGATCACATCAGAGGGGAGAGAAATCCAAAGCATTTTTTTTTTTTTTTTACAAACTATTTGCAGCGATCGCAATCCCGGGGGTCTGTAAAGACCCCCGGGATTGCGATCGCTCCAGGGGGTCTGCGATCGCTCCAGGGGGTCTGTAAAAACAGACCCCAATACACCGGGGGAAGCTAGGCTTTGGCGGGCGCATCTGCACATGCGCCCGCCATTTTGGAGCCCGGACAGCTAGGAGGAGGGTCGGGGCCCGGGGGGGCACCTTCTCCGGTACATAAGGTACCGTGGGGGGCTCGGGGGACCCTATTTCTCTCCCCCCTAATGTCCGATCACATTAGAGGGGAGAGAAACACAATACTAATGCGTTTTTTTTTTTTTTTTTGCGATCGCCGGTAAACGGTTAATTACCGGCGATCGCAAAAGCGGGGTCGGTGAAAACCGACCCGAATCATGTTCTCTGGGGTCTCGGCTACCCCCGGCAGCCGAGACCCCGGAGAAAATCGGCCTCTGGGGGGCGCTATGTACTTTTTCCACAGCGCCGTTAATTAACGGCGCTGTGGCTTAAGTACCCTTAGCGGCCGCCGTTAAAAGGCGTATCGGCGGTCGCTAAGGGGTTAAAGGAAGTAGGTAGTGAGGAGGCATTAAATAAATACAGAAAATTAAATAAATTCTGTAAAAAGCAAATCAAGGCAGCAAAGATTGAGACAGAGAGACTCATTGCCAGAGAGAGTAAAAATAATCCTAAAATATTCTTTAACTACATAAATAGTAAGAAACTAAAAAATGATAGTGTTGGCCCCCTTAAAAATAGTCTGGGTGAGATGGTGGATGAGGATGAGGAAAAAGCCAATATGCTAAATGACTTTTTTTCATCAGTATTTACACAAGAAAATCCCATGGCAGACAAAATGTCTAGTGATAAAAATTCCCAATTAAATGTCACCTGCTTAACCCAGCAGGAAGTGCGGCGGCGTCTAAAAATCACTAAAATTGACAAATCTCCGGGCCCGGATGGGATACACCCTCGAGTACTGCAGGAATTAAGTACAGTCATTGATAGACCATTATTTTTAATCTTTAAAGACTCCATAATAACAGGGTCTGTGCCACAGGACTGGCGTATAGCAAATGTGGTGCCAATATTCAAAAAGGGGACAAAAACTGAACTCGGAAATTATAGGCCAGTAAGCTTAACCTCTACTGTGGGTAAAATACTGGAGGGAATTCTAAGGGATGCTATACTGGAGTATCTGAAGAGGAATAACCTCATGACCCAGTATCAGCACGGGTTTACTAGGGACCGTTCATGTCAGACTAATTTGATCAGTTTCTATGAAGAGGTAAGTTCCGGATTGGACCAAGGGAACCCAGTAGATGTAGTGTATATGGACTTTTCAAAAGCTTTTGATACGGTGCCACACAAAAGGTTGATACATAAAATGAGAATAGTGGGGATAGGGGAAAATATGTGCAAGTGGGTTGAGAGCTGGCTCAGGGATAGGAAACAAAGGGTGGTTATTAATGGAGCACACTCGGACTGGGTAGCGGTTAGCAGTGGGGCACCACAGGGGTCAGTATTGGGCCCTCTTCTTTTTAACATATTTATTAATGACCTTGTAGGGGGCATTCAGAGTAGAATTTCAATATTTGCAGATGACACTAAACTCTGCAGGGTAATCAATACAGAGGAGGACAATTTTATATTACAGGATGATTTATGTGAACTAGAAGCTTGGGCTGATAAATGGCAAATGAGCTTTAATGGGGATAAATGTAAGGTCATGCACTTGGGTAGAAGTAATAAGATGTATAATTATGTGCTTAATTCTAAAACTCTGGGCAAAACCGTCAATGAAAAAGACCTGGGTGTATGGGTGGATGACAAACTCATATTCAGTGGCCAGTGTCAGGCAGCTGCTACAAAGGCAAATAAAATAATGGGATGCATTAAAAGAGGCATAGATGCTCATGAGGAGAACATAATTTTACCTCTATACAAGTCACTAGTTCGACCACACTTAGAATACTGTGCACAGTTCTGGTCTCCGGTGTATAAGAAAGACATAGCTGAACTGGAGCGGGTGCAGAGAAGAGCGACCAAGGTTATTAGAGGACTGGGGGTTTGCAATACCAAGATAGGTTATTACACTTGGGGCTATTTAGTTTGGAAAAACGAAGACTAAGGGGTGATCTTATTTTAATGTATAAATATATGAGGGGACAGTACAAAGACCTTTCTGATGATCTTTTTAATCATAGACCTGAAACAGGGACAAGGGGGCATCCTCTGCGGTTGGAGGAAAAAAGGTTTAAGCATAATAACAGACGCGGATTCTTTACTGTAAGAGCAGTGAGACTATGGAACTCTCTGCCGTATGATGTTGTAATGAGTGATTCATTACTTAAATTTAAGAGGGGACTGGATACCTTTCTGGAAAAGTATAATGTTACAGGGTATATACACTAGATTCCTTGATAGGGCGTTGATCCAGGGAACTAGTCTGATTGCCGTATGTGGAGTCGGGAAGGAATTTTTTTCCCCAATGTGGAGCTTACTCTTTGCACATGGGTTTTTTTTGCCTTCCTCTGGATCAACATGTTAGGTTAGGCTATGGGTTGAACTAGATGGACATATAGTCTTCCTTCAACCTTAATAACTATGTAACTATGTAACTATGCTCCTCTACAGCAGTTACAGACAGGCTCTCTAATCACCAGCTGCACATACATCGTAAGAAAATATAAATGTAGGTTAGTATAAGCTGCCTGCAGCCATAAGTGTATGTGCGGAAAATGGAAAGGTCTGTGTCCCCAGGCAGTCATGCTACCTACATACAATAGACGAGAGACAGGGCTGAAAACTGGGCCCATGATGTGTTCTCCAGAGCAAGGTGCAGCATCAAACTAGGAGTGTCCACTCACTGCCCCCGCCATGTGCTGAGCTATTAGTGCCCACTCACTGCCCGCCATGTGCTGAGTTATTAGTGCCCACTCACTGCCCGCCATTTGCTGAGTTATTAGTGCCCACTCACTGCCCGCCATGACTGCATTAGTAGTGCCCACTCACTGCATGCCATATGCTGCGTTATTAGTGCCCACTCACCTCCCCGCTATGTGCTGAGTTACTCCCTGAATAATTATTGACACCTGATAAAATACATATAGTAAGGCTCCAGGTAATCCACTCAGGCTTGTACTATCCACCATCTTAGGCATACCTCTCAACCGTCCCGGATCCCGCGGGACTGTCCAGATTTCGGCAGTCAGCCCCGTGATCCCGGGCGGGACATTATTTGTCCCGCACTACGCAAGGTTTGTTGATGTTTTTTTTTTTTTTTGTTAATAAAAGCTGGGTCACCTCCCGACCGACCCCGCCCCCCCCACCTCCCCCGCCTCCCCCGCCCCCCCACCTCCCCCCCTCCCCCGCCTCCCCCGCCTCCCCGCCTTCCCTCCCCTCCTTGAAGACGATACTCACTCTGCTCCAGCGATGCCTGGTTCCGGCTTCTGCAGCGCTCCTGAATGAGCGGTCACGTGGTACCGTTCATTATGGTCAATGAATATGCGCATATTCATTGACCTTAATGAGCAGTATCACATGACCGCTCAAGCAGGAAGAAGGTGCACTGCTGAGCCGGGAGTCGGGACACAGCGAGAGGGATGGCCGCGTGGTGAGGAACAGGTAAGTATGAGGGACAGAGGGACAGGGTAGGGGGAATGAATGAGGATGGCATTCAAGATGGGAGCGGGGGGAGTCATGCATACACGGGGGAATATCAGCCATGCATAGGGGGGGATATGAGCCATGCATGGGAGGAATATGAGCCATGCATGGGGGGGGAATATGAGCCATGCATGGGGGGGAATATGAGCCATGCATGGGGGGGGGGAATATGAGCCATGCATGGGAGGGGGAATATGAGCCATGCATACAGGGGGGGGATATGTGCCATGCATTCAGAGGGGAATATGAGCCATGCATACAGGGGGGGAATATGAGCCATGCATACAGGGGGGAATATGTGCCATGCATTCAGGGGGGTATATGAGCCATGCATACAAGGGGGGAATATGAGCCATTCATACAGGGGGGGAATATGAGCCATGCATACAGGAGGGGGGGTCATTATACAGTATTAAGCATCATGTGGGATCATTATACAGTACGGAGAACTGTGTGGCCATTATATAGTATGGAGCATCATGTGTGGCCGTTATACAGTATGGAGCATCATGTGTGGCCGTTATACAGTATGGAGCATCATGTGTGGCCGTTATACAGTATGGAGCATCATGTGTGGCCGTTATACAGTATGGAGCATCATGTGCGGTCATTATACAGTATGGAGCATCATGTGTGGTCATTATACAATATGGAGCATCATGTGTGGTCATTATACAGTATGGAGCATCATGTGCGGTCATTATACAATATGGAGCATCATGTGCGGTCATTATACAGTATGGAGCATCATGTGGGGTCATTATACAGTATGCAGCATCATGTGCGGTCATTATACAGTATGGAGCATCATGTGTGGCCATTATACAGTATGGAGCACTGTGTGGCCATATTTTTTGTTTATAATTATTGTATATGAAACAGTGTGATCAGCATTGCTAAATGGGTGTGGTTGGGAAGTGGATATGGGTGTTAATAATTACGAATGGGTGTGGTCAGAGGCATGGCCTAAAATTTGCCGCGGCGCGATTCGTGCGCCGCAAACTTTGTCCCTCTTTCCCGTCTTCAAAAGTTGGGAGGTACGTCTTAGGTAATATAAATAAGCGCTCAGTGGGTATAACCCGATCCTGCAAACATATGAAGGGGACAATATACAGAAAAAGGGGTGGATATACAGTGCCTACAAGTAGTATTCAACCCCCTGCAGATTTAGCAGGTTTACACATTTGGAATTAACTTGGCATTGTGACATTTGGACTGTAGATCAGCCTGGAAGTGTGAAATGCACTGCAGCAAAAAAGAATGTTATTTCTTTGTTTATTTTTTTTTTAAATTGGGAAAAGTTTTTTCAGAGGGTCATTTATTATTCAACCCCTCAACCCACCAGAATTCTGTTTGGTTCCCCTAAAGTATTAAGAAGTAGTTCAGGCACAAAGAACAATGAGCTTCACATGTTTGGATTAATTATCTCTTTTTCCAGCCTTTTCTGACTATTTAAGACCCTCCCCAAACTTGTGAACAGCACTCAAACATGGTCAACATGGGAAAGACAAAGGAGCATTCCAAGGCCATCAGAGACAAGATCATGGAGGGTCACAAGGCTCGCAAGGGGTTCAAAACCCTTTCCAAGGAGTTGGGCCTACCTGTCTCCACTGTTGGGAGCATCATCCGGAAGTGGAAGGCTTATGAAACTACTGTTAGCCTTCCACGGCCTGGACAGCCTTTGAAAGTTTCCTCCCGTGCCGAGGCCAGGCTTGTCCGAAGAGTCAAGGCTAACCCAAGGACAACAAGGAAGGAGCTCCAGGAAGATCTCATGGCAGTGGGGACATTGGTTTCAGTCAATACCATAAGTAATGGTCTCCGTTCCAGACGAGCCCGTAAGGTACCTTTACTTTCAAAGCGTCATGTCAAGGCTCGTCTACAGTTTGCTCATGATCACTTGGAGGACTCTGAGACTGACTGGTTCAAGGTTCTCTGGTCTGATGAGACCAAGATCGAGATCTTTGGTGCCAACCACACACGTGACGTTTGGAGACTGGATGGCACTGCATACGACCCCAAGAATACCATCCCTACAGTCAAGCATGGTGGTGGCAGCATCATGCTGTGGGGCTGTTTCTCAGCCAAGGGGACTGGCCATCTGGTCCGCATCCATGGGAAGATGGATAGCTGTTATGGACCTGGTGATTAGGAGCACCAGGAAAGACCAGATGGTTAAACTCACAGGACAAGCTCTGGGAAGTGGGAACTCTGCTGACCGCAATCCCTAATCCTATCACACACACTAGAAATAGCCGTGGAGCGTACCTAAAAGGCCTAGACGCCTCGGCACCGCCTAAGAGCTAGCTACCACTAGAGAAGAAAGTAAAGCCTACCTTGCCTCAGAGAAATTCCCCAAAGGAATAGGGAGCCCCCACAAATAATGACTGTGAGATAAGATGAAATACACAAACACAGGAATGAAAGAGGTTTCAGCAAAGGGAGGCCAGACTATCTAAACAGACAGAGGATAGAAAAGGTAACTTTGCGGTCAGCACAAAAAACTACAAAAGACCACGCAGATTGTGCAAAAAGACCCCCGCACCGACTAACGGTGCGGCCGTGCCACTCTGCCTCCCAGAGCTTCCAGCTAGCCAGACAGAATCATATTAGCAAGCTGGACAAGAAAACAAGAACAACAAAATGAACAAGCAGGGACTTAGCTTCTGCTGGCAAAGACGGTCACCAGAAAGATCCAAGAGCGAACTGAATCAGTACTGGAACATTGACAGGTGGCATGGAGTAACGATCTAGGTGGAGTTAAATAGAGCAGCAGCCTAAGAATAAACCAGATCACCTGTGGAAGGAATCTCAGAACCAGCAGCTCCACTCACAGCCACCAGAGGGAGTCCATGGACAGAACTCGCCGAAGTACCATTCATGACCACAGGAGGGAGTTCCAAAACAGAATTCACAACAGATAGCACGGCCTACCTGGAGATTTTGGCCAAGAACCTCCGCTCCTCCATCAAGGATCTTAAGATGGGTCGTCATTTCATCTTCCAGCAAGACAACGACCCAAAGCACATAGCCAAGAAAACCAAGGCCTGGTTCAAGAGGCAAAAAAATCAAGGTGTTGCAGTGGCCTAGTCAGTCTCCTGACCTTAACCCAATTGAAAACTTGTGGAAGGAGCTCAAGATTAAAGTCCACATAAGACACCCAAAGAACCTAGATAACTTGGAGAAGATCTGCATGGAGGAGTGGGCCAAGATAACTCCAGAAACCTGTGCCGGCCTGATCAGGTCTTATCAAAGACGATTATTAGCTGTAATTGCAAACAAAGGTTATTCCACAAAATATTAAACCTAGGGGTTGAATAATAATTGACCCACACTTTTATGTTTAAAATTTATAAAAATTTAACTGAGCAACAAAACTTTTTGGTTTGAAAGATTTATGCATCTGTTAATAAATTCTGCTCTTGTTTGAGGTTTGAAGGCTCTAACTTATTTGCATCTTATTAAACCTGCTAAATCTGCAGGGGGTTGAATACTACTTGTAGGCACTGTATCAGGCAGGGCAGCATACAACATAATAGGACAAAAGGCTGCCATATCTCCAGAAATAAAGCATGGATTTGGAAGTCATACACAGATTATATGTGCAGCAAGGAAAATAACCTGGAGACCCAGGATCTAACATGTACTCAAAGTCTGTATACATCATAAGTAGAGTTGAGCGACCTTGACCTTTTTAGAGTCGAGCCGGGTTTCGGGAAACCCGACTATCTCAAAAGTCGGGTCGAGTGAAATCGGCCGATTATGACGTAAAGTCGGGATCGACCGAAACACGAAACCCAATGCAGTGAGTGGGGGCCAGGAAAACACCTAGAGTGCCCATTTTAATGTCAAAACCATCCATTCTTCTTAATGAAGCTTGTCAAGCGTAATTTACCTTATAATAATTGTAAGGCATTTGAAATTGGGGGTCATTTGGCTAAAGTTGTGGTGGGTAGGGCTGGTTCAAGTAATTAGTGGGCCCAGGAAATCTGGACCACGTCACGGCAGTGGAGCAGGGAGAGGTAAGTATTTCAACTTTGCAAGTGCTGTGAACCTGAGCAAGCAGGGGGGGGCCCACTCGTTGGCATTGGCACTGGCACAGGGCCCCTCAAAGTACAGCGGTGTGTTTGCACGGCGGGCGCGCCTCCCACCGGCAGCAACACTTTTGCGTACTATGAGAGGCCCTGTGCCAGTGACGTCGCCAACTAGTATTCCTCCCCCCACCTGATGAAGGAACCTGCACTTTCATCTGCACTTTCCTCTTTGTCCCCGTGTAAGGTGGTATGGTATGCGGGAAGAGCAACCTGACTTTCAGCAGGGTCACAATGTTGTTGTGTAGCATGCACGGGGAATGTTGCGTTATGGGTCAATGTACCAGCAGACTCATCTATCACTGGCTGGGCAATGGGCAGGATGAGGAGGAAACACAGATATAGGCCCAAAGAATAAAGTTGGCTAAATGCAGTTCAAAATTGGTAACACAGGAATAACCAGGGGGCATTGCAGTGGAGGACAACTGGAATGAGAGGCTGACACAGAGAGTAGGCCCAAATCAGTAAGTAGTCGAAATGCAGTTCAAAATTGGCAACCGTAGTAAACAGGCGGCACAGCTTTGTTCAGTGGAGGAGAACAGCAAGGAGTGGCAGACACCGATAGTAGGCCCCAACCCAACTAGTAGGCCAAATGCAGTCTAACATTAACAACTACTTAACGAGCGCCTGAAAATGGAATTTCAGGACAGGAAACCAGGAGAACAGCAAGGAGTGGCAGACACCGATAGTAGGCCCCAAACCAACTAGTACGCCAAATGCAGTTGTTCCGTTTAACCACAATTTAATAAGAGCCTGAAGATAGAAGTTCAGGAAAGGCAACCTGGAGAGCACCTTGGAGTGGAACACACCATCTCTCTACACCCCATACCCAATGTGTAGGCCTAATGCAGTGTAGTTTCCAAGAACTACTAAACGAGAACCGGAAGATTGAAGCTCAGGAAAGGCAACCTGGAGAACACCTTGGAGTGGAACACACCATCTCTCTACACCCCATACCCAATTTGTAGGCCTAATGCAGCGTAGTTTCCAACAACTACTAAACGAGAGCCGGAAGATCGAAGCTCAGGAAAGGCAACCTGGAGAACACCTTGGAGTGGAACACACCATCTCTCTACACCCCATACCCAATTTGTAGGCCTAATGCAGCGTAGTTTCCAACAACTACTAAACGAGAGCCGGAAGATCGAAGCTCAGGAAAGGCAACCTGGAGAACACCTTGGAGTGGAACACACCATCTCTCTACACCCCATACCCAATTTGTAGGCCTAATGCAGTGTAGTTTCCAAGAACTACTAAACGAGAGCATGAAGATCGAAGCTCAGGAAAGGCAACCTGGAGAACACCTTGGAGTGGAACACACCATCTCTCTACACCCCATACCCAATTTGTAGGCCTAATGCAGCGTAGTTTCCAACAACTACTAAACGAGAGCCGGAAGATCGAAGCTCAGGAAAGGCAACCTGGAGAACACCTTGGAGTGGAACACACCATCTCTCTACACCCCATACCCAATTTGTAGGCCTAATGCAGTGTAGTTTCCAAGAACTACTAAACGAGAGCCGGAAGATCGAAGCTCAGGAAAGGCAACCTGGAGAACACCTTGGAGTGGAACACACCATCTCTCTACACCCCATACCCAATTTGTAGGCCTAATGCAGCGTAGTTTCCAACAACTACTAAACGAGAGCATGAAGATCGAAGCATTGGCGAGGAAACCTGGGGAACACCTTGGAGTGGAACACACCATCTCTCTACACCCCATACCCAATTTGTAGGCCTAATGCAGCGTAGTTTCCAACAACTACTAAACGAGAGCCGGAAGATCGAAGCTCAGGAAAGGCAACCTGGAGAACACCTTGGAGTGGAACACACCATCTCTCTACACCCCATACCCAATTTGTAGGCCTAATGCAGCGTAGTTTCCAACAACTACTAAACGAGAGCCGGAAGATCGAAGCTCAGGAAAGGCAACCTGGAGAACACCTTGGAGTGGAACACACCATCTCTCTACACCCCATACCCAATTTGTAGGCCTAATGCAGCGTAGTTTCCAACAACTACTAAACGAGAGCATGAAGATCGAAGCATTGGCGAGGAAACCTGGGGAACACCTTGGAGTGGAACACAACATCTCTCTACACCCCATACCCAATTTGTAGGCCTAATGCAGCGTAGTTTCCAACAACTACTAAACGAGAGCATGAAGATCGAAGCATTGGCGAGGAAACCTGGGGAACACCTTGGAGTGGAACACACCATCTCTCTACACCCCATACCCAATTTGTAGGCCTAATGCAGCGTAGTTTCCAACAACTACTAAACGAGAGCATGAAGATCGAAGCATTGGCGAGGAAACCTGGGGAACACCTTGGAGTGGAACACACCATCTCTCTACACCCCATACCCAATTTGTAGGCCTAATGCAGCGTAGTTTCCAACAACTACTAAACGAGAGCCGGAAGATCGAAGCTCAGGAAAGGCAACCTGGAGAACACCTTGGAGTGGAACACACCATCTCTCTACACCCCATACCCAATTTGTAGGCCTAATGCAGCGTAGTTTCCAACAACTACTAAACGAGAGCCGGAAGATCGAAGCTCAGGAAAGGCAACCTGGAGAACACCTTGGAGTGGAACACACCATCTCTCTACACCCCATACCCAATTTGTAGGCCTAATGCAGTGTAGTTTCCAACAACTACTAAACGAGAGCCGGAAGATCGAAGCTCAGGAAAGGCAACCTGGGGAACACCTTGGAGTGTAACACACCATCTCTCTCCACCCGATACCCATTTTGTAGGCCTAATGCAGTGTAGTTTTCTACAACTACTAAACAAGAGTCGGAAGACCGAAGCAATGGCAAGGAAACCTGGGGAACACCTTGGAGTGTAACACACCATCTCTCTCCACCCCATACCCAATTTGTAGGCCTAATGCAGCCTACTTTCCGACAACTACTAAACGAGAGCATGAAGATCGAAGCCCAGGAAAGGCAACCTGGGGAACACCTTGGAGTGTAACAAACCCTCTCTCTACACCACGGAAGGGCTGATTCTTAGGAAGGAAGGCTGTCGGAAAGAAGCAGGGCGCGTCCGAGGGTGATTATATTCTTATTAGGTATATACTCACCCTCGGACGCGCCCTGCTTCTTTATTTGTAATGAATGTTTATTTGCAGTGTGGTTTTGACTTACTCTATTTTTTTGGTAAATAATGATTTTATTATTTTCATTGTTTTGCATCTTCTTGGCAATAATATAAAGAAGACGCGACAGGACAACACTCAGTGGATGCCATATCTGTGTTTTAAATTGAAAAAAACTTTCAGTTAACTACTTGCAGGAGAAAGTTATTGTAGCTGGTGGCCATTTTTAGTACTGTACCAGATTTTTGTTGTATGTGTTTGTTTTTAATGTTAAAATGTCTGCATTTGATATCTCTCCAGTATTTTCTTTTTTATAAGCAAAATACTTATTTTTATATTTTCTGATGTTGGTTCAAGGGGTACACGGGCAGCAGTAGACAGGTGAGTGGAGGACTAGTGGAAGGAGGGACCGCAGACAGGCTTCGAAGCCCTAACATAATAAATTGGGCTGGCTGTAGGCAATTTAAAATTGGTTCCAGGGGAACACGGGCAGCAGTAGACAGGTCAGTGGAGGCCTAGTGGAAGGAGGGACCGCAGACAGGCTTCGAAGCCCTAACATAATAAATTGGGCTGGCTGTAGGCAATTTAAAATTGGTTCCAGGGGAACACGGGCAGCAGTAGACAGGTCAGTGGAGGCCTAGTGGAAGGAGGGACCGCAGACAGGCTTCGAAGCCCTAACATAATAAATTGGGCTGGCTGTAGGCAATTTAAAATTGGTTCCAGGGGAACACGGGCGGCAGTAGACAGGTCAGTGGAGGCCTAGTGGAAGGAGGGACCGCAGACAGGCTTTGGAGGCCTAACATAATAAATTGGGCTGGCTGTACGCAATTTAAAATTGGTTCCAGGGGAACACGGGCGGCAGTAGACAGGTCAGTGGAGGCCGAGTGGAAGGAGGGACCGCAGACAGGCTTCGAAGCCCTAACATAATAAATTGGGCTGGCTGTAGGCAATTTAAAATTGGTTCCAGGGGAACACGGGCAGCAGTAGACAGGTCAGTGGAGGTCTAGTGGAAGGAGGGACCGCAGACAGGCTTCGAAGCCCTAACATAATAAATTGGGCTGGCTGTAGGCAATTTAAAATTGGTTCCAGGGGAACACGGGCGGCAGTAGACAGGTCAGTGGAGGCCTAGTGGAAGGAGGCACCGCAGACAGGCTTCGAAGCCCTAACATAATAAATTGGGCTGGCTGTAGGCAATTTAAAATTGGTTCCAGGGGAACACGGGCAGCAGTAGACAGGTCAGTGGAGGTCTAGTGGAAGGAGGGACCGCAGACAGGCTTCGAAGCCCTAACATAATAAATTGGGCTGGCTGTAGGCAATTTAAAATTGGTTCCAGGGGAACACGGGCGGCAGTAGACAGGTCAGTGGAGGCCTAGTGGAAGGAGGCACCGCAGACAGGCTTCGAAGCCCTAACATAATAAATTGGGCTGGCTGTAGGCAATTTAAAATTGGTTCCAGGGGAACACGGGCAGCAGTAGACAGGTCAGTGGAGGCCTAGTGAAAGGAGGGACCGCAGACAGGCTTCGAAGCCCTAACATAATAAATTGGGCTGGCTGTAGGCAATTTAAAATTGGTTCCAGGGGAACACGGGCGGCAGTAGACAGGTCAATGGAGGCCTAGTGGAAGGAGGGACCGCAGACAGGCTTCGAAGCCCTAACATAATAAATTGGGCTGGCTGTAGGCAATTTAAAATTGGTTCCAGGGGAACACGGGCAGCAGTAGACAGGTCAGTGGAGGCCTAGTGGAAGGAGGGACCGCAGACAGGCTTCGAAGGCCTAACATAAGAAAAATGTCAATACAATGGCATTGACAGTGCCAGGCATTGAAGGATGTCAGCGCATAGACTAAACATTGGTGGAGCTGTGAGAGAAAATTTTGCAAGTCGTAGAGCACTGTTTGACCTGGGGGGGGGAATGTCTTGTGGCCGGCGGTACAGGCCCAGGGCCCCTCATATTACAACGGTGTGTCTGACGTTGGATGCGCACCACCACCGCCAGACACTTTATTGTACTATGAGGGACCTAGTGGCAGTGCCGTCGACCAAAAGCGGGCACACCCACCTCTTCAGACAAACAGTACTCTCACGGGTGCTGGCGCCAAGTGGCGATACCACGGCCCCGTGTGGGGACTTTGGCCATTTAGGGAGGTGTTAACATGTCGGATGCTGGACAATCAGGTGCTGCAAATTATGAGATTGGAAAAGTCGTTCAGAATAGTCCACAGGCAAGACCTTTACATAGGAAAGCTAGGTGTCAGCCGGGCAAGGTGGGGCAAAAGATTTCGAAATCCAGTTGTGGTTCATTTTAATGAAGGTTAGATCATCTACATTTTGGGTAGCCAGACGAGTCCTTTTTTCTGTTAGTATTGAACCTACAGCACTGAATACTCTTTCTGATAGGACACTAGCTGCCGGGCAAGCAAGCTCCTGCAATGCATATTCTGCCAATTCTGGCCAGGTGTCTAATTTTGATGCCCAGTAATCAAATGGGAATGACGGTTGAGGGAGAACATCGATAAGGGATGAAAAATAGTTTGTAACCATACTGGACAAATGTTGTCTCCTGTCACTTTGAATTGATGCTGCAGTACCTGTCCTGTCTGCGGTCATAGCAAAATCACTCCACAACCTGGTCAGAAAACCCCTCTGGCCAACGCCACTTCTGATTTCTGCCCCTCTAACTCCTCTGGTCTGCTGGCCCCTGCAGCTCGTGTGAGAACGATCACGGGCGCTGTGTGCAGGGAATGCCAGAAGCAAACGGTCAACAAGAGTTGATTGTTTGGTTGCTAATATTAGTTCCAAGTTCTCATGTGGCATTATATTTTGCAATTTGCCTTTATAGCGAGGATCAAGGAGGCAGGCCAACCAGTAATCGCCATCGTTCATCATTTTAGTTATGCGTGTGTCCCTTTTGAGGATACGTAAGGCATAATCCGCCATGTGGGCCAAAGTTCCAGTTCTCAAATCTCCGGTTGTGCTTGGTTGAGGGGCAGTTTCAGGCAAATCCACGTCACTTGTGTCCTTCAAAAACCAGAACCCGGCCTTGCCGCGCCACCAATTTCCAGTGGCCCCGGAAAAGCTTCCTCATTACAAATATACTCATCCCCATCATCCTCCTCGTCCTCCTCCTCCTCTTCGCCCGCTAACTCATCCTGTACACTGCCCTGGCCAGACAATGGCTGACTGTCATCAAGGCTTTCCTCTTCCTCAGCTGCAGACGCCTGATCCTTTATGTGCGTCAAACTTTGCATCAGCAGACGCATTAGGGGGATGCTCATGCTTATTATGGCGTTGTCTGCACTAACCAGCCGTGTGCATTCCTCAAAACACTGAAGGACTTGACACATGTCTTGAATCTTCGACCACTGCACACCTGACAACTCCATGTCTGCCATCCTACTGCCTGCCCGTGTATGTGTATCCTCCCACAAAAACATAACAGCCCGCCTCTGTTCGCACAGTCTCTGAAGCATGTGCAGTGTTGAGTTCCACCTTGTTGCAACGTCTATGATTAGGCGATGCTGGGGAAGGTTCAAAGAACGCTGATAGGTCTGCATACGGCTGGAGTGTACGGGCGAACGGCGGATATGTGAGCAAAGTTCACGCACTTTGAGGAGCAGGTCGGATAACCCCGGATAACTTTTCAGGAAGCACTGCACCACCAGGTTTAATGTGTGAGCCAGGCAAGGAATGTGTTTCAGTTGGGAAAGGGAGATGGCAGCCATGAAATTCCTTCCGTTATCACTCACTACCTTGCCTGCCTCAAGATCTACAGTGCCCAGCCACGACTGCGTTTCTTTCTGCAAGAACTCGGACAGAACTTCCGCGGTGTGTCTGTTGTCGCCCAAACACTTCATAGCCAATACAGCCTGCTGACGTTTGCCAGTAGCTGCCCCATAATGGGAGACCTGGTGTGCAACAGTGGCAGCTGCGGATGGAGTGGTTGTGCGACTGCGGTCTGTGGACGAGCTCTCGCTTCTGCAGGAGGACGAAGAGGAGGAGGAGGGGGTGCGAACGGCTACAGCCAACTGTTTCCTAGACCGTGGGCTAGGCAGAACTGTCCCAAACTTGCTGTCCCCTGTGGACCCTGCATCCACCACATTTACCCAGTGTGCCGTGATGGACACGTAACGTCCCTGGCCATGCCTACTGGTCCATGCATCTGTTGTCAGGTGCACCTTTGTGCTCACAGATTGCCTGAGTGCATGGACGATGCGCTCTTTAACATGCTGGTGGAGGGCTGGGATGGCTTTTCTGGAAAAAAAGTGTCGACTGGGTAGCTCGTAGCTTGGTACAGCGTAGTCCATCAGGGCTTTGAAAGCTTCGCTTTCAACTAACCGGTAGGGCATCATCTCTAACGAGATTAGTCTAGCTATGTGGGCGTTCAAACCCTGTGTACGCGGATGCGAGGCTAAGTACTTCCTTTTTCTAACCATAGTCTCATGTAGGGTGAGCTGGACTGGAGAGCTGGAGATCGTGGAAATAGCGGGGGTGCCGGTGGACATGGCAGACTGAGAGACGGTGGGAGATGGTATTGTTGCCGCCGGTGTCCTAGATGCAGTGTTTCCTACTACGAAACTGGTGATTCCCTGACCCTGACTGCTTTGGCCTGGCAAAGAAACCTGCACAGATACTGCAGGTGGTGCGGAAAATGGTGGCCCTACACTGCCGGAAGGGATGTTGCGTTGCTGACTAGCTTCATTGGCCGAGGGTGCTACAACCTTAAGGGACGTTTGCTAGTTAGTCCAGGCTTGCAAATGCATGGTGGTTAAATGTCTATGCATGCAACTTGTATTGAGACTTTTCAGATTCTGTCCTCTGCTTAAGGTAGTTGAACATTTTTGACAGATGACTTTGCGCTGATCAATTGGATGTTGTTTAAAAAAATGCCAGACTGCACTATTTCTAGCATCGGATACCTTTTCAGGCATTGCAGACTGAGCTTTAACCGGATGGCCATGCTGTCCTCCAACAGGTTTTGGCTTTGCCACGCGTTTTGGGCAAGATACGGGCCCGGCAGATGGAACCTGTTGCGATGTTAATGCCTGCTGCGGCCCCTCCTCCTCCGCTTCAGAACTGCTGCCGCCTGCACCCTGTTCCCCCAATGGCTGCCAATCGGGGTCAAGAACTGGGTCATCTATTACCTCTTCTTGTAGCTCGTGTGCAACTTCATCTGTGTCACCGTGTCGGTCGGTGGTATAGCGTTCGTGATGGGGCAACATAGTCTCATCAGGGTCTGATTCTTGATCATGCCTGCGAGGGCAATGTTGTGGTCTGAGTCAAAGGACCAGCATAGTAGTCTGGCTGTGGCTGTGCATCAGTGCACTACATGTCAGATTCAACTTGTAATGGGCATGGACTGTTAACTGCTTCACTTTCTAAGCCAGGGACGGTATGTGTAAAGAGCTCCATGGAGTAACCCGTTGTGTCGCCTGCTGCATTCTTCTCTGTTGTTGTTTTTGCTGAAGAGGACAAGGAAGCGACTTGTCCCTGACCGTGAACATCCACTAACGACGCGCTGCTTTGACATTTACCAGTTTCACGAGAGGAGGCAAAAGAGCTAGAGGCTGAGTCAGCAAGATAAGCCAAAACTTGCTCTTGCTGCTCCGGCTTTAAAAGCGGTTTTCCTACTCCCAGAAAAGGGAGCGTTCGAGGCCTTGTGTAGCCAGACGACGAACCTGGCTCCACAGCTCCAGACTTAGGTGCAATATTTTTTTTCCCACGACCAGCTGATGCTCCACCACTACCACTACCCTCATTACCAGCTGACAATGAACGCCCCCGGCCACGACCTCTTCCACCAGACTTCCTCATTGTTTTAAAAACGTAAACAAACTAACGGTATTTGTTGCTGTCACACAAATTACACGGTGAGCTATAACTTCAGTATGATTTAGCTACCCCTTTACAGGTGAGTGAGGCCACAACGAAAATTAGGCACAATGTTACACACTCTGTTGTTGGTGGCAACAAATGAGAGAGATGCCACACACGCAGGACTGTCACTGAAGCACAAATGTAAATATTAATCTCCCACTGATTTGATTTTTTTTTTTTCAGGGAGACTTTAGGAAAAAAAAATAATAGAATAAAATGATTTTTTCAGGAAGAATTTAGAAACCAAATACAATAAAATGATTTTTTCAGGGAGAATTTAGAAAACAAATAAAACAAAAAAAGGCTTTCTATGGCCCACTGAGTGAGAGATGACGCACACAGGAGTCAGGAGTGGCACACAAGCCCACAGGCCAATATTTATCTCCCACTGATTGATGTAGTGATTTTTTCATGTAGATTTTGGAACCCAAATCAAGCTAAAAAAATAATAGGCTTTCTATGGCCCACAATTGGAGAGAGAGAGAGAGAGAGATGGCACACCCAGGAGTCAAGACTGGCACACAAGCAGAAAGGGCAATATTAATCTCCCACTGATTTGATTTTTTTTTTTTTTCAGGGAGACTTTAGGAAAAAAAAATAATAGAATAAAATGATTTTTTCAGGAAGAATTTAGAAACCAAATAAAATAAAATGATTTTTTCAGGGAGAATTTAGAAAACAAATAAAACAAAAAAAGGCTTTCTATGGCCCACTGAGTGAGAGATGACGCACACAGGAGTCTGGAGTGGCACACAAGCCCAGAGGCCAATATTTATCTCCCACTGATTGATGTAGTGATTTTTTCAGGTAGATTTTGGAACCCAAATCAAGCTAAAAAAATAATAGGCTTTCTATGACCCACAATTGGAGAGAGAGAGATGGCACACCCAGGAGTCAAGACTGGCACACAAGCAGAAAGGGCAATATTAATCTCCCACTGATTTGTTTTTTTTTTTTTTTTCAGGGAGACTTTAGGAAAAAAAAATAATAGAATAAAATGATTTTTTCAGGAAGAATTTAGAAACCAAATAAAATAAAATGATTTTTTCAGGGAGAATTTAGAAAACACATAAAACAAAAAAAGGCTTTCTATGGCCCACTGAGTGAGAGATGACGCACACAGGAGTCAGGAGTGGCACACAAGCCCAGGGGCCAATATTTATCTCCCACTTTTTTTTTTTTGTTCCAGGGAAAATTTATAAACCCAATAAAAAAAATAATAAATAGGCTTTCTATGGCCCACTATCTGAGAGAGAGAGAGAGATGGCACGCTTAGGACTGGCACACAAGCCCAAAGGCCAATATTAATCTCCCTTTTTTTTCAGGGAGAATTTATAAAACCAAAAAAAAATAAATAAATAGGCTTTCTATGGCCCACTATTTGTGAGAGAGATGGCACGCTCAGGACTGGCACACAAGCCCAGAGGCCAATATTAATCTCCCACTTTTTTTTTTTTTGTTCCAGGGAAAATTTATAAACCCAATAAAAAAAATAATAAATAGGCTTTCTATGGCCCACTATCTGAGAGAGAGAGATGGCACGCTTAGGACTGGCACACAAGCCCAAAGGCCAATATTAATCTCCCACTGATTGATTTATTGATTTTTTCAGGTAGAATTTAGAACCCAAATAAAGCAAAAAAAAAAAAAATTGGCTTTCTATGGCCCACTGAGTGAGTGATGATGCACACAGGAGTCAGGAGTGGCACACAAGCCCTGAGGCCAATATTTTTCTCCCACTGATTGATGTAGTGATTTTCTCAGGTAGATTTTAGAACCCAAATCAAGCAAAAAAATAAATAGGCTTTCTATGGCCCACTATTTGTGAGAGAGATGGCACGCTCAGGACTGGCACACAAGCCCAGAGGCCAATATTAATCTCCCACTTTTTTTTTTTTTGTTCCAGGGAAAATTTATAAACCCAATAAAAAAAATAATAAATAGGCTTTCTATGGCCCACTATCTGAGAGAGAGAGATGGCACGCTTAGGACTGGCACACAAGCCCAAAGGCCAATATTAATCTCCCACTGATTGATGTAGTGATTTTTTCAGGTAGATTTTAGAACCAAAATCAAGCAAAAAAATAAATAGGCTTTCTATGGCCCACTGACTGAGAGATGGCACACACAGGAGTCAAGAGTGGCACACAAGCCCTGAGGCCAATATTTTTCTCCCACTGATTGATGTAGTGATTTTTTCAGGTAGATTTTATAACCCAAATCAAGCAAAAAAATAAATAGGCTTTCTATGGCCCACTGAGTGAGAGATGGCACACACAGGGATGGCACTCTAGCAGAAATGTCAATCTTAACAGGGACTGTCCTACAATTACTATCTCCCTGCAGTAATCTCAGCCAGGTATGGCAGGCAGCAATAAGGAGTGGACTGATGCACAAATTAAATAAAAAGTGTGTACAAACAAAAAAGATAGCTGTGCAGAAAGGAAGGAACAAGAGGATTTGTGCTTTGAAAAAAGCAGTTGGTTTGTAAAGCAGCGTACACACAGCAATGCAGCTATCAGGGAGCCTTCTAGGGCAGCCCAATGAGCTACAGCGCTGAGGGGGAAAAAAAAAAATGTAGCTTCCACTGTCCCTGCACACCGAAGGTGGTGTTGGGCAGTGGAAATCGCTACAGCACAAGCGGTTTGGTGGTTAATGGACCCTGCCTAACGCTATCCCTGCTTCTGACGAAGCGGCAGCAACCTCTCCCTAAGCTTAGATCAGCAGCAGTAACATGGCGGTCGGCGGGAACGCCCCTTTATAGCCCCTGTGATGCCGCAGACAGCAAGCCAATCACTGCAATGCCCTTCTCTAAGATGGTGGGGACCAGGACCTATGTCATCACGCTGCCCACACTCTGCGTTTACCTTCATTGGCTGAGAAATGGCGCTTTTCGCGTCATTGAAACGCGACTTTGGCGCGAAAGTCGCGTACCGCATGGCCGACCCCGCACAGGGGTCGGATCGGGTTTCATGAAACCCGACTTTGCCAAAAGTCGGCGACTTTTGAAAATGAACGACCCGTTTCGCTCAACCCTAATCATAAGCATGCTGCGCAGAGATGGAGCCTCATATATCATATATAGATAGGGAGAGTAACCTGGTTATGCTGGATCTGTACACCCAGCATCATCAGACCGTACTGCAGCAGAGATGAGGTCACATACAGGTCACCAGACTCCATAAATGGGAAGGGGGAATCAGCAAACAGCAGCATGCAATGCACAAACATGAAGCCTCTTACCCTCATATATACAGGTCCTTCTCAAAAAATTAGCATATAGTGTTAAATTTCATTATTTACCATAATGTAATGATTACAATTAAACTTTCATATATTATAGATTCATTATCCACCAACTGAAATTTGTCAGGTCTTTTATTGTTTTAATACTGATGATTTTGGCATACAACTCCTGATAACCCAAAAAACCTGTCTCAATAAATTAGCATATTTCACCCATCCAATCAAATAAAAGTGTTTTTTAATAACAAACAAAAAAACCAACAAATAATAATGTTCAGTTATGCACTCAATACTTGGTCGGGAATCCTTTGGCAGAAATGACTGCTTCAATGCGGCGTGGCATGGAGGCAATCAGCCTGTGACACTGCTGAGATGTTATGGAGGCCCAGGATGCTTCAATAGCGGCCTTAAGCTCATCCAGAGTGTTGGGTCTTGCGTCTCTCAACTTTCTCTTCACAATATCCCACAGATTCTCTATGGGGTTCAGGTCAGGAGAGTTGGCAGGCCAATTGAGCACAGTAATACCATGGTCAGTAAACCATTTACCAGTGGTTTTGGCACTGTGAGCAGGTGCCAGGTCGTGCTGAAAAATGAAATCTTCATCTCCATAAAGCATTTCAGCCGATGGAAGCATGAAGTGCTCCAAAATCTCCTGATAGCTAGCTGCATTGACCCTGCCCTTGATGAAACACAGTGGACCAACACCAGCAGCTGACATGGCACCCCACACCATCACTGACTGTGGGTACTTGACACTGGACTTCAGGCATTTTGGCATTTCCTTCTCCCCAGTCTTCCTCCAGACTCTGGCACCTTGATTTCCGAATGACATGCAAAATTTGCTTTCATCAGAAAAAAGTACTTGGGACCACTTAGCAACAGTCCAGTGCTGCTTCTCTGTAGCCCAGGTCAGGCGCCTCTGCCGCTGTTTATGGTTCAAAAGTGGCTTTACCTGGGGAATGCGGCACCTGTAGCCCATTTCCTGCACACGCCTGTGCACGGTGGCTCTGGATGTTTCCACACCAGACTCAGTCCACTGCTTCCTCAGGTTCCCCAAGGTCTGGAATCGGTCCTTCTCCACAATCTTCCTCAGGGTCCGGTCTCCTCTTCTCGTTGTACAGCGTTTTCTGCCACATTGTTTCCTTCCAACAGACTTACCATTGAGGTGCCTTGATACAGCACTCTGGGAACAGCCTATTTGTTGAGAAATTTCTTTCTGGGTCTTACCCTCTTGCTTGAGGGTGTCAATGATGGCCTTCTTGACATCTGTCAGGTCGCTAGTCTTACCCATGATGGGGGTTTTGAGTAATGAACTAGGCAGGGAGTTTATAAAAGCCTCAGGTATCTTTTGCATGTGTTTAGAGTTAATTAGTTGATTCAGAAGATTAGGGTAATAGGTCGTTTAGAGAACCTTTTCTTGATATGCTAATTGATTGAGACAGGTTTTTTGGGTTATCAGGAGTTGTATGCCAAAATTATCAGTATTAAAACAATAAAAGACCTGACAAATTTCAGTTGGTGGATAATGAATCTATAATATATGAAAGTTTAATTGTAATCATTACATTATGGTAAATAATGAAATTTAACACTATATGCTAATTTTTTGAGAAGGACCTGTATATGGTACTAGCTGAAGAGCCCGTCGTTGCCTGGGCATAGTAAATATCTGTGGTTAGTTATAGCACCTCTCATCTCTTATTTTCCCATCATGCCTCACATTTTCTCTCTTACACCTCTCATTTTCTCCCTTACACCTCTCATTTTGCCCCTCACTCCTCTCATTCCCCCCTAACACTTGTCATTTTGACCTCACATCTGTCATTTTCCTATCACTCCACTATTTCCTCTCACTCCTCTCATTTTGCACTGACACCTTTTCATTTTCACCTCACACCTCTCATTTTCACCTCAGTATATACATGTTAGTCATCTCCCTTATATATAGTATACACCTGTATGTCTTCTCTTGTATATTGTATATACCTGTATGTCATCTCCCCTGTAAATAGTATATACGTGCTGTATGTCATCTCCTCCTGTATATTGTATATACCCATGTGTCATCTCCTATATTATATACCTGTATGTCATCTCTTCTGTATATACTATATACCTATATGTCATCTCCTCCTATATATAGTATATACATGTATGTCATCTCCTGTATATAGTATATACCTATATGGCATCTCCCCTGTATATAGTATATACCTGCTGTATGTCATCTCCTCTATATACCTATGTCATCTCCTCTTTTATATAGTATATACCTGTATGTCATCTCCTCCTGTATATAGTATATACGTGTGTCATCTCCTGTGTATAGTATGTACCTGTAAGTCATCTCCTCTATATAGTATATACCTGTGTATCATCTGCTCCTGTATATAGTATATACCTGTTTGTCATCTCCAGTATATAGTATATACCTGTATGTCATCTCCTCCTGTATATAGTATATACCTGTGTATCATCTCCACTGTATATAGTATATACCTGTGTGTCATCGCCCCTGTATATAGTATGTACCTGTATGTCATCTCCCCTGTATATAGTATATACCAGGTTGTCATCTCCTGTATATAGTATATACCTGTGTGTCATGTCCTCCTGTATATAGTATATACCTGTATGTCATCTCCTCCTGTATATAGTATATACCTGTGTCATCTCCCCTGTATATAGTATATATGTGTGTGTCATCTCCTCCTGTATATAGTATATACCTGTATGTCATCTCCTCCTGTATATAGTATATACGTGTGTCATCTCCTCCGGTATATAGTATATACCTGTCAGTCATCTCCTCCTGTATATAGTATATATGTGTGTCATCTGCTCCCGTATATAGTATATACGTGTGTCATCTGCTCCCGTATATAGTATATATGTGTGTCATCTGCTCCCGTATATTGTATGTACCTGTGTGTCATCTCCTCCTGTATATTGTATATACCTGTGTGTCATCTCCTCCTGTATATAGTATATAACTGTGTGTAATCTCCTCCTGTATATAGTATATATCTGTGTGTCATCTCCTCCTGTATTAGACCGCATTCGCACATTATTTGGTCAGTATTTTTACCTCAGTATTTGTAAGCTAAATTGGCAGCCTGATAAATCCCCAGCCAACAGGAAGCCCTGCCCCTGGCAGTATCACACATACACATAATAGACAGGTCATGTGACTGACAGCTGACGTATTTCCTATAAGGTACATTTGTTGCTCTTGTAGTTTGTCTGCTTATTAATCAGATTTTTATTTTTGAAGGATAATACCAGACTTGTGTGTGTTTTAGGGCGAGTTTCGTTTGTCAAGTTGTGTGTGTTGAGTTGTGTGGCGACATGCATGTAGCGACTTTTGTGAGATGAGTTTTGTGTGGTGACATGCGTGTAGCAACTTTTTGTGTGTCGAGTTGCATGTAACAGGTTAGTGTAGCAAGTTGTGTGCAGCAAGTATTGCGCATGGCGAGTTTTGCACGTGGTGAGTTTTATGTTTGGTGCCTTTTGAGTATGTGCAAGTTTTGTGTGAGGCAACTTTTGCATGAGTTGCAAATTTTGTGCATGTGGCAATTTTTCCGCGTGTGCAAGTTTTGCGTGTGGCGAGTTTTCCATGAGGTGAGTTTTGCACGTGTGGCGAGTTTTGCGTGAGCCTAGTTTTGCATGTGGCGAGTTTTGTGCGTGGTGAGTTTTGAGCGGCGACTTGTGTTTCGACTTTTATTTGGCGAGGTTGGTGTATGTGTGGTGAAATGTGTGCTGAGGGTGGTATATGTGTTCAAGCACGTGGTAGTGTGTGGCGCATTTTGTGTGTGTGTTCATATGCCCGTGTGTGGTGAGTATCCCATGTCGGGGCCCCACCTTTGCAACTGTACGGTATATACTCTTTGGCGCCATCGCTCTCACTCTTTAAGTCCCCCTTGTTCACATCTGGCAGCTGTCAATTTGCCTCCAACACTTTTCCTTTCACTTTTTGCCCATTATGTAGATAGGGGCAAAATTGTTTAGTAAATTGGAATGTGCAGGGTTAAAATTTTGCATCACAACATAGCCTATGACGCTCTCGGGGTCCAGACCTGTGACTGTGCAAAATTTTGTGGCTGTAGCTGCGACGGTGCAGATGCCAATCCCGGACATACATACACAGTTAGGGGACGAGTTCCCGCTTCTACACAGGGGGAATCTCGAGCCACCTCTGCTGCGGTCTCCCATTCTTATCCAGCCGCAGTAGAGTCTGCTCAGCAAAGACGTCGGTCCCAGCGTCTTGCTCATTCTCACTCTGTTCTGAGAGTTACTGCTGCTTCTCCAGTCTCTGCCATTAAAGTCACTGCTGGTCAGCAGCGAGCGGACTTCTCTGGGACTAAGTCCTTGTCTGCACGTACTGAGCATGCCCAGGGTAAGATCTCCCGTTGGAGATCGAGGGTCATGTGTTTAGGCTCTGCAGCACATTCCATTGGTCCTCTTGGCAGGTCTTGGAAGGGCAAAAGTGCTGTAGCCACTTCCTGTGCTGCAACTATATAAACTGTGCATGACCGCACGGCCATGCGCTAGCATTGTCTTATAATGATATATGTGTGTGTGTAGATGGATGTATGTCGATGGATGAAAGCTCCTAAGTATCCCTCCCTAGAGTTGTTGTCTGCTCGCGGATGTTGATAGCTATCTAGCGCCCGACTAACCATCTGCACGATACACACATTACAGCGTCCTCTTGCTGTGTCCGCCTGTACGGCACCTTGCGCTTGCCTTGCGCTTTCCATACCCAAGCCTGGGTGGTTGGTGGCGTCTGTCAGTGCGGCATTGCTCGCACTCCTGTGCATTTATATATTTCTATTTAGTTTCCTTTCACGCCCAGTAGCGGTGTAGTGCCAGCAAGGGTCTAATCGGACTTCAATCCCGGCTGGGGTTAAGTACGCTGACTACTTGCTCGCGCTTTAGGTGCGGTACTGCGGTCCTGTGACTTAACAGGATTGCTTCTTTCACGCTGGGTGAGGTTTAACCCACGTGTGTATACTTTAGTATACCGCCATATAGTCTGCAATTTGCTAGCAGCAGGTTTTCACCTGCACGGTGGACCCCGGACTGCGAACGCATCTATATCATCTGTCTTGGTGCGTTCCGCCAGTCCTAACATACACACATTCAGCTTTATATAGTAGATATATATACCATCCCATTACTGCTCCCTCTCACCAGTGACTAGTCCCTGTAACTGCCCAGCTCCATGCTACCAATAGCAGACACTGTATGTGTCAATGCTCTGACCCATCACACAGACACCCAAAACTCATGAAGACTCTATAATACAGCAGAAATGTGACACAACAGCCATGTCTGTAAGGAGGTCACCCAGGAGCTGTCTCTGCAGTGTGTGAGGCAACCTGTAACAGACCCATGAGGGAACATGGCAGTTACATGAATCTCTGAGGTAATATTGCTCCCAAATAAGATGTAAGAGCTGAGACTACACTAATATATGATGAATATGGAGTAGTATATCAGCCATGTCTGCAGGGATGTACACATGAGGGAACATGGCGGCTACATGAATTTCTGAGGTAAAATTGATCCCATATATAATGTAGGAGCTGATACTACACTAAAACATGATGTGTGAGGTGAATATACTCCTATCAGCTATAATGTGAGGTGATAACCCCAGTATTATACTCCCTGAAACTGCAGACATGTTTCCTCCTGTCCATCCTGTGAGAGAAAGCGGGAGAGCCAGAGCTGCCTCCCCTATATAAGCCCCACCCTCCTCACAGTAATACACCAGGCACAAACATCTAAACTTCCTCTTAAAGCAACAACTCTCTTGTTTAACCCCTTAGTGACAGAGCCAATTTGGTACTTAATGACCGAGCCAATTTTTACAATTCTGACCACTGTCACTTTATGAGGTTATAACTCTGGAACGCTTCAACGGATCCCGCTGATTCTGAGATTGTTTTTTCGTGACATATTGTACTTCATGATAGTGGTAACATTTATTTGATATTACTTGCTTTTATTTATTAAAAAAATGGAAATATGGCAAAAATTTTGAAAATTTTGCAATTTTCAAAATTTGAATTTTTATTCACTTACATCAGAGAGATATGTCACACAAAATGGTCAATAAATAACATGTCTACTTTACATCAGCACAATTTTGGGAAATTTTTTTTTTTATTAGGGAGTTATAAGGGTTAAAATTTTACCAGCAATTTCTTATTTTTACAGCAAAATTTACAAAACCATTTTTTTTAGGGACCACCTCACATTTGAAGTCAGTTTGAGGGGTCTATGTGGCAGAAAATGCCCAAAAGTGACACCATTCTAAAAACTGCACCCCTCAAGGTGCTCAAAACCACATTCAAGAAGTTTATTAACCCTTCAGTTGCTGCACAGGAACTGAAGCAATGTGGAAGGAAAAAATGAACATTTTACTTTTTTTCACAAACATTTTACTTCAGAACCAATTTTTTTTTATTTTCACAAGTGTAAAAAAAGAAAATGAACCACATAATTTGTTGTGCAATTTGTCCGGAGAATGCCGATACCCCATATGTGGGGGGGGGACCACTGTTTGGGTGTGCAGTAGAGCTCAGAAGGGAAGGAGCGCCATTTGACTTTTTCAACATAGAATTCTCTGGAATTGAGATCGGACACCATGTCGCGTTTGGAGAGCCGCTGATGTGCCTAAACAGTGGAAACTCCCCACAAGTGACCCCAATTTGGAAACTAGACCCCCTAAGGAACCTATCTAGGCGTGTGTTCAACACTTTGAACCCCCAAGTGCTTCCCACAAGTTTATAAGGTAGAGCCGAAAAAATTAAAAATCATTTTTTTTTTCACAAAAATGATATTTTCACCCCCAATTTTTTATTTTCCCAAGGGTAGCAAGACAAATTGGTTCCCAAAAATTGTTGTGCAATTTGTCCTGAGTATGTCGATACCCCGTATGTGGGGTAAACCTCTGTTTGGGCGCACTGCGGAGCTTGGAAGGGAAGGAGCGCCGTTTGACTTTTTAATCTCTTAATGGTGAGTCGACGCCATTTTGGGTTTGTAGATGTGCCTAACAGCAGAAACCCCCCACAACTGACCCTGTTTTGGAAACTACACCCCTCAAAGATTTTATTAAGGGGTATATTGAGCAATTTGAACCCACATGTACGACACAGAGTTTGATAACATTAGGTCGTCATATTGAAAAAATTCATTTTTTTCCACGAGAATCTTGTTTTAGACATGAATGTCTCACTTTTTCAGAAATAACATCAAAAAGTGGACCCCACAATTCGTTACCCACTTTATTATGAGCGCAGCGATATCCCATATGTAGTCGAAAAGTTCTGTTTGGACAAATGGCAGGGCTTGGACAGAAAGGGGCACAATGTGACAAATTTGGCTTTATTTGAAATTGAAGATCCAGGACCCATTCAAAGCTTCTAGAGACATTGAGCAAAAAAGAAAATCCTTCCAGGAATTATTACTCACAGAGGGAGGCATGCTCCTAAAACACAATGGCTGACTATAAAATTGGTCTTGCTAACAAAACAGTTGTCCCGCATTTGCGTATATTGTAGCAGGAAGAATAAACTGTACTGGAATGAAGGGCAAAATGTGTAGGAAAATGCAGCCAACTATGTGGCAAAGCGGAGTTTGTTCCAAAGATGAAAGAACACCATCAGGGCTAGAATGGCAGACACTTTCAGAGACTGGTCGTACAACGTCCTTTTAGCTCCATCAATCCCTATATGAGAGACGAATGTGCCAATAGACGTGGTACACCATAGCAAGCTCCCACCCGCCAAGGTCAGAACCGCTATATGCACAAAACAACCAGTTCTCTATAGAAAGTATTGTCTGGTACCAGAGGTTCGGCAAGAACCATAAAGTAAAGCCCATAGTGTATAAGTACGGAACTTCCTCATTTTTTAGAAATCCTACAATAAAATGATCATGCCCGTATCATCAACATAACTATAAGTAATATAAATGGAAGCCAAAGTTTTGTGTAGCAAGACAGTTATAAAAACAGTCAAAGTTAGATAAATGGTCAAAAATGTTTGAGTAATAAAGTCCTAGAATTCATTTTCAGATAATCTCACTTTTCAAGATCATTTCTGGGGTCCACATTCTAACGCTTATTGACATAGGTACGTGGACGAGAATTTGTTGGAATAGTAGTTTGGTATGGGATTGATCGAGTCGTAGAATTTTCAGATGACCTGACTTTGCAAGAACATTTGTGGGGTCCACACTCTAGAGCGTACAGACGTGGGTACGTGGATGAGAATTTGTTGGGATAGTAGTTTGGTATGGGATAGATCAAATTCTGGAATTAATTGTGAAATGGGGTAAAATGGGATCTACTAATTAAAATATTTATCAATTGTTCCAAATTGTACTACTGGGGCCACTAAGCAGAAAATAAAAATGATTGAAAAAAAAACAAACTAATAATTGTAGGTGGTGTGGTAGGTCTCAAAACAGGGGGAGATACAAAGGCCTGGTTGGGATGGGCATGTGGGGCAATAAAATCGGGAATCACTCCGCCTGCCATGCTTTCTGCAAACTCGGCACCTTTTTTGAGGATACCTTTGGGTGGGAGTGACAGGGACAGGGTGAGGAAAATGGCGTTCTGACAGTCTCCGGGAATCCTCAGAGTCGAAGGCTTCCCCCGGTGCCATGGACTCAAATATGAGGCTCTCTACTACTTTTTCCTGAAAGTGCAGGAAAGTTAGTGGTCCTTGAGATTTTTTGAATAGGACAAAACTGTTGTAGGTGGCAGTCTGAATTAGATAGATTCCCACCTTTTTATACCACGCCCTGGTCTTCCTCTTGACCAGGTATGGTTGCAGAACCTGGTCTGACAGGTCTACGCCACCCATATGTCTATTATATTCTGTGACGCAGACAGGTTTTTCTTTGTCCCTGGTGGCACCCCTCTCTCTGACCGTCACAGTGGTGTCCGTATGCAGTGTGGAAAGCATATAGACGTCCTTCCTGTCTTTCCACTTCACTGCAAGTAGTTGGTCGCTTGCAAGTGAAAATGACGCCCCCCTCTCCAAACGTCTGGACACCAACTGTGACGGAAACCCCACTCTGTTTTTCCTCACTGTCCCACAGGCCCCTGTACTTGCAGCATGGAGGGATTTGTATAGGGGGATACTCGTGTAATAATTATCTGTGTACACGTGGTACCCTTGATTGAGAAAGGGCGTCATTAGCTCCCAGACAATTTTGCCTGGGATACCAATTGTCTGGGGGCAGTTTGGGGGGTTTATTTGGCGGTCCCTACCTTCGTAAATTAGGAAGGTGGACGTGTACCCTGATGAGCTCTCGCAAGCTTTATATAATTTTACGCCGTATTTGGCTCTCTTGGAGGGAATAAATTGGCGGAATGAAAGACGGCCCTTGTAGCTCATCAAGGACTCGTCGACTGCCATATTTTTCTCTGGGGTATAGGAATTTAGAAAGGAAGTTTTTAGGAGGGAAATTAGGGGTCTTAATTTATTTAGCCGATCGTAGTTGGGGTCAGTTCTTGGGAGAGCTTGGGCATTGTCACTGAAGTGGAGGAATCTCATCAGGGCTTCGTAACGGGCTCGGGACATGATGGCTGCAAATACAGGGGTGCAGTGGACAGCTTTTGTTGCCCAGTAAGAGCGGAGAGTGGGTTTTTTTACTATACCCATATTCAGGGTGAGGCCTAAGAATTTTTTAATTTCGGGGACATTTGTGGGGATCCAGGAACGGGAATGAAAGGCAGTGGGTTTTTGGGAAATATATTGCCGGGCATATAGGTTAGTTTGGTGGACGATTAATTGCAGGACTTCGGGGCTAATGAAAATTTCAAAAAAATCAATGGGGGTAAAATTGGCGACATCTACTTTTATTCCAGGGACTGCAGAAAAAGGGGGAATTTGAGGGGAAAATGAGGTGTCATTATACCACAGCGGTGGGGGGACTGCGGTACTTGGTCCTGCCTCTGAAGCTTCAGCAGTGACGACCGACTCCGCTACCACCGGGCTGGGGGATCCCGTGGAGGAAGAGTCGTCATCACTGTCTGAAAACTGCTCAACTTCAGGGGCAGAATCTGTTTCGCTGCCGGAGCTGCCGGAGCAAAGCAGGCTGTAAGCTTGCTCCGCGCTAAAAGTTCTGCGAGCCATTTTATCTAATTCCTCCCCTAACCCTAACCCTAACCCTAACCCTACCCCTAAAAAATTTTTTAAAAAAAATTATAATTTTTTTTTTCTTTTTTTTTTTATAATCCTCTGCTGGTGATGCAGGGATTACGGAGAACGGGGGTGGGTAAATGGGATGCTGGCGGAGGCAGATATTATGTTTTTTGTCACTGACAGGGCAGCACTTGAACTGTAGTCTCTCTCTCTTCTCTCCTAGAACAACTACAAGGAGAGAAGAGAAAGGTACAGCCCAAGTGCTGCCATGTTTATCAAATATTAGGGGTTTTGATCACTGTAATTGGACATATTACAGTAATCAAAACCCAGCAGCCAATGAGAAAATTCTCATAGGTTGCTGGGTCTCTGCTGGCAGATCATGGCAGGCGCACTGCGCATGCGCCCGCCATTTTCTTCCAGCAGAGAAGAAGAAGGGGGGCCAGGAGCAGTGGGCTGGGGACCGGGGACCACTACTGAGGATCGGGGACCACTACTGAGGACCGGGGACAGGAGCAGGCGGTATGGTGGGGGGCTCGGGGGCTCTATTTCCCTCCCCTCTGATGTGCGATCACATCAGAGGGGAGAGAAATGCAAAGCATTTTTTTTTTTTTACAAACTATTTGCAGCGATCGCAATCCCGGGGGTCTGTAAAGGCTCCAGGGGGTCTGCGATCGCTCCAGGGGGTCTGTAAAAACAGACCCCAATACACCGGGGGAAGCTAGGCTTTGGCGGGCGCATCTGCACATGCGCCCGCCATTTTGGAGCCCGGGCAGGAAGGAGGAGGGTCGGGGACCGGGGGGGCACCTTCTCCGGTACATAAGGTACCGTGGGGGGCTCGGGGGACCCTATTTCTCTCCCCTCTAATGTCCGATCACATTAGAGGGGAGAGAAACACAATACTAATCGCGTTTTTTTTTTTTTTTTTGCGATCGCCGGTAAACGGTTAATTACCGGCGATCGCAAAAGCGGGGTCGGTGAAAACCGACCCGAATCATGTTCTCTGGGGTCTCGGCTACCCCCGGCAGCCGAGACCCCGGAGAAAATCGGCCTCTGGGGGGCGCTATGTACTTTTTCCACAGCGCCGTTAATTAACGGCGCTGTGGCTTAAGTACCCTTAGCGGCCGCCGTTAAAAGGCGTATCGGCGGTCGCTAAGGGGTTAAACATCTGAAAGTGTCAAATAACTCGTTACTGGTAATCCATTTGTCGAGACTAATAGAGGAACTACGTGAGGCAGAAGTAGAGTCAAGTTTCCCATCGGGGACCATATTAAAATCTCCCATAATGTATAATTCTCCTTGTTTACATTTATGGATTTTCCTCATAACCTTATTTAGGAAGCTTAGTTGTTTTGTATTAGGGGCATATATATTTACGATGGTACAAATTACCGTGTTAATTTGACAAATTAAAATATGAAATCTGCCATTTGTGTCTTTAACCTCTTCTATAAGTTGGAATGGAACAGTGTTTTTAACCAATGTAATCACTCCTGCCTTCCTTCCTTTGTTCAATGAAGAAAAGCAGTGTGAGAAGTTTTTATTTGAGAATGTGGGGTGATTACCTTCTCGGAGCTTTGTTTCCTGCAGGCATACAATTTCTGCCTGCAGTTGTTTAATCTCCCTCCAGACGGCATACCTCTTCCACGGACTGTTGAGTCCCCTGACGTTGTAGGACATGAATTTCAGTTGCATGTTGTGGACCGTTGACGATGCTGCAAGAAAAAAAACTTAAAACAAATTTAATACCTAAAGAATATCAAGATTGAACTAGAAATATAGAAAATAAAAGAGAAAAAAAAAGAAAAGAAAAACCAGTTGTATTGTTTAACTTCAAATAATCCAGTTCAATCGACCGATCTTCGTCCCTAAAGGGACCTTTGATCCAATGGGGGAAAAGTTTGTGTGTAATAAAACTCCCACAATACCCCCTTAATTAGAGACCATCTTTTAACTAAAGCCTATTATAAAGGAGAGAAAAGGTTAGAAAAACTACCCAGTTCATTCAATTTTGAGATCTAAAGAGGTTCAGACCCTCTTCTACTGAGTTAATGATCTTGAATTTGTCCTTATAATGGAACATAAGTTTTGTAGGGAAACCCCACTTGTATTGGATATGTTCCTCCTTGAGAATATCAGTCAGAGGTTTAAAGGACCTGCGCGTATCCAATGTATGTTTAGAAAGGTCTGTGAAGATTTTCAACCTATCATAAGGTTCCGGTAGGGATCCCTTATTTTTGACAAAATTCTGTATTTTTTCTTTAGTCCCGTAAAAATGTAAGCGGAGAATAGTGTCCCTAGGCTTCTCCTCTGATATTCCTTTTGGTTTAGGCAATCTATGGGCTCTGTCAATGCAAAGTTCCAGATTTGAGATATCGGGCAAAGCTTTTTTGAACACTGTTTTTACAAAGTCCGGAAGGTCTGACTGTTTTACTTCCTCCGGTATACCCCTTATTTTTAGATTATTCCTGCGACTCCTATCTTCAATGTCCGCTATTTTAAGCCTCATGTCATTTATTTCCTTTTTAGTGCCATGTTTTGGGTAGTTAGGGACTCCGTTTTCTGTTCTAATTCGAATATTCTAGAGTCTTGCAGTTCCAGTTTTTTTGCAAAACCTCCACATACTTCTTCAAATTTTGAATTGTGTTTATCAAATCCGGCGTTTAGTTTGTCATCTATTAATGATATGATGGTTTGAAAAAATTCTTCTTGAATATTTGGTTTAACAGCCCCTATGTCCGAGTCCGGACGATCCCTTTTAGTGTTACCTATAGGTACTAATGGCTCCTCAGAAGCGGATCTTTTTGCTGACAAGGAAGTATCCATCGCCTGTACCCCAGCTGGGATAACAACAGGTGGAGAAGGGGCACCTTTAACTTTCACTTCTGTGTTTGTTTTTGTGCTATTTGACCGTGTTGGGGGCACACTTTTTTGCAAAGCCATTTTTATGTTACTTGATTGCAACCCTATTGCTTTATTTGATTTATAATCGTCCCCTTTTTGTGGGGATCTAGACTTGTCTGGGCTCAGCAAATTAGGTATGTCCACATATGATCTGGAAGCGTGTTTTTTTATTCCGGTTCTTTGCTCCATTTAATAAGTATTACGATTATAATGTGACCACAATCCCTTTATAAGTTACTTTTTGAGGGATCTCCCCAGATTTATTTTGTACAGTGATAATAGTATCTTCACATATGTTAGGTTTCTGTACTCAGGTTAACACTATGCAAGGCTAAGTGCACCTCCCCCCCCCTGCTGCAGCTGCCCAGCTCTGCCATAGTATGTGATAATCACTCTAACTTGTTTGTGCCTATATGCGCACTAATTGATGTTATTTTGGTGGTACACAGCTCCAAAGTCCCCTCTGTTATATAGTCTTAGCCTCTCAGGATTTATACCCCTTACTTTATATGAAGGCAGTTGTTTATTCCACAGCTTTACTGCCCGCTCACTATTGCATCACTTTCTGGATCACAGTGCACAATTCTTTAACAGCGCGCCGCTCCTTGCCAGCAGAGTTAATTATTTATATTCCACAGCTTTGCTACCCGCACCTTATTGCAGTATTTTCCGGCAAACAGTACACAAATTTATACCACAGCGCGGCTTCCGCTAATAAAGTTATCAGTGTTCCATAGCTGCGTGCTCCCAGCTTTAAATATGCTCGTCGGTGCTAAGGGTGATTTCTGTAGCAGTCTTACCTTCTGCCTATTAAGGCGGTGCTGCTGTGTCCCCTGCACCAGTTCTTGCGGCCGCTACTGTAATGCTGTGATACTTTTGCAGGGGTTCTGCTACAGTGTGCCGTCCTCTGAGGCTGCGGTGACGGTTGCTCCTGGACCAGCTGTAGATCTCCGGATCCTTGCTTGAGAAGGTGGTACTGCGGTGCTCACGTCCTAGTTTGCTGTGTCCTCTAGTGATTAGCGGCAGGTCGCGGCTTCACATCTGGCGCGGAGGTGTCCTCTCCAGCGATGGCCGCAGCGGCAAAAGGTGTCCCTCCCGCCGCTGGAGCGGTCCGGAGCGGCCCCTGAGCTGTGATGAGGGGGGCTCTGGAGCGGCCCCCACGGTCCTGCACTGCAATAATCGAACTGCAATCCTCCTGGCAGCCGGAGGTGTCTGGGGATATCCCCAGCAACAGGCTCTTTCTTCAGCTGCTTGTCACAGCTCAGCTCCAGTGTGTGAGAGCCTGTAGATGTTGTAATCCTTCAGGAGGGGAGACAAAGACTTCTCACAATGGCAGTGTCACCATGAGGTGCTTCTAGCACAGAAAGTTCAGATCTTCCTATCTCGGTTTCTGCTTTGCCTAGAGACCTGGTTTTGGTCTCATTTTAAGCTTTAGAAGTTAGGCTTTTGATTAAAGGCAAAATCTTGGCAAAAAAAGGTCTCAAAGTCACTTTTGACGCTTTGTTGTCAGGGTTTCTGTGAGAGCTTAAGACTCCTGCTTCCTCACATTGCAGCAGCCAGGACACGCCCCCCTGCCTAATGATTTTTAAATGAAAATCTGGTCTTCTGATTTGGAACTAAAACGCAATTTTAGCACAAACTATTTGGAGTAGCTAATTGATCCTCGTGGCTGTAACACTATATAGGTCTAACAATTTTTAAGGTTAAATCTGGCCTTCTGAATTACCACTGAAACACAGTTTTAGCACAAACTATTAGGATTCGCTAATTGGGGCTAGTGGCTGCAACATTATATTAGGCCTAATGATTTTTACATGGAAATCTAGCCCTCTGATTTCCCACTGAAACACAGTTTAAGCACAAATGATTGCTGACATAACAACACTACTTATTGGCAAAGGTGTCTCATTGCCATCCTTCACCTCTTGCATTTTCCCACAGTCACCTTTTAGTGAGCGTGGCTGCTCAAATATTTGGGAATCGCTACATGCGATCTCCTTATGTCCCTCTTGAAATGGGCATAGTGAGAGCCAAGAATCTATAAATGGAAATGTTAGCAGCTCTTTGGATTGTCCAAGTGTGAGATCACTTGTCACTGTGCACTCTGCATGAGGGGCAGCACGGTGGCGCCTTGCAGCGCTGGGGTCCTGGGTTCAAACCCCACCAAGGACAACATCTGCAAAGAGTTTGTATGTTCTCCATGTTTGCGTGGGTTTCCTCCGGGTACTCAGGTTTCCTCCCACATTCCAAAGATATACTGATAGGGGACAGCGATGATAATTTGTGCAACCTGTAAAGCACTGCGGAATATGTTAGCGCTATATAAAAATAAAGATTATTATTATGGGAGGAAGAAGGATCAGGGTGAGGATTATGTGGCCCAGAATCATAGCTATTGAGACTGGACCATGTGTTAGACAGGGTGGTTTTGGCAAAGTGACAGGAAGCTTTTTTTGCTATCCGTTCAACAACCTTTTCACACTGGTCTGGCTTCATGAGCTGTTCCACGCATCCCTGCAAATTGGAGCAGGAAGCTAGAGCGACACGATATGTGTGTTTGTTGTGCTCCCGCGGCAGACTTCCCTGTCCTTTACCACGCGCCTTGCACATTTTAAATTATGTATGAAATATCACTGTTGAGAAAATGTTGCAGACAGTATTACAATGCCAGCAAAATTTTCCCACTACAGATGGACATATAAGACTGCAGTTTCAAGATAGCAATGCAATTTTTTTAAGAAACATTTTTTGGTGGTGTTTGAGCTCCAACTATGGAACCACAAATGCTATATAAAATGTAATTGCAGAAAAATAATGCCATACAACAAAGCCAGGAAAATGTGCCAACTTCAGATGAACGTATAAGACTGCAATAACAATATAGCAATGAAAGTTTTTTAACAAACACATTTTTTGGGAGGATGATTTTGGTGCCCAACTCTAGCAAGCTAAATGCCTTATAAAATTTCACTGCTCCAAAGAAAGGCTGCGTTACAATGACAGGCAAATTTGCACAACTCACATGCACATCTAAGGCCGGCGTCACATACAGCGTAAAACAATACGGTCCGTATATTACGGCCGTAATACGCTGAAAAGTCCCGAAAATAGTGGTCCGTAGCTCCTCCGTAGGCAGGGTGTGTCAGCGTTTTTTGCGCATGGCATCCTCCGTATGTAATCCGTATGGCAGCCGTAATGCGTGTTTTTATCGCAGGCTTGCAAAACCAACATACCGCTATAGAAGTGATCCATGTGTCCCAAAAATAAAAAAATATATATATATATACTGTATATATATATATGTCAGTGAGACACATATATGTATATATATTAATATTTTTTCCAGCGCTATACAGCTTGAAAGCCGGTAATTCAATTACCGGCTTTTTCTTTCTCCTTCCTAAAACCCGACATGATTTGAGACATGGTTTACATACAGTAAACCATGTCTTCTCTCCATTTTTTTTGCAGATTCCACACTACTAATGTCAGTAGTGTGTATCTGCAAAATTTGGCCGTTCTATCTACTAAATTAAAGGGTTAAATGGCAGAAAAAATTGGCGTGGGCTCCCGCGCAATTTTCTCCGCCAGAGTAGTAAAGCCAGTGACTGAGGGCAGATATTAATAGCCTGGAGAGGGTCCACGGTTATTGCCCCCCCTGGCTAAAAACACCTGCCCCCAGCCACCCCAGAAAAGGCACATCTGGAAGATGCGCCTATTCTGGCACTTGGCCACTCTCTTCCCATTCCCGTGTAGCGGTGGGATATGGGGTAATGAAGGGTTAATGCCACCTTGCTATTGGAAGGTGACATTAAGCCAAATTAATAATGGAGAGGCGTCAATTATGACACCTATCCATTATTAATCCAATTGTAGTAAAGGGTTAAATAAAACACACACACATTATTTAAAATTATTTTAATGAAATAAAAACAATGGTTGTTGGAGTATTTTATTCTACGCCCAATCCAGTCACTGAAGACCCTCGTTCTGTGAGTAAAAAAACATAATAAACCAACAATATACTTACCTTCCGCAGATCTGTAACGTCCAACGATGTAAATCCATCTGAAGGGGTTAAAATATTTTGCAGCCACGAGCTTTGCTAATGCAATGATGCTCATGGCTGCAAAAACACCGGAAAATGAAGGTAAAGTAGGTCAATGACCTATATTTACCTGCATTTGCGGTGAGGCACCCTCTGCTGGTTGTCCTCATATGAACTCGAGCCTGGGAGCTTTCTAGGAAAGTTCCCACAATCTAGAAACAGCCAGCAGAGGGCGCCTCACCGCAAATGCAGGTAAATATAGGTCATTGACCTACTTTACCTTCATTTTCCGGGGTTTTTGCAGCCATGAGCATCATTGCATTAGCAAAGCTCGTGGCTGCAAAATATTTTAACCCCTTCAGATGGATTTACATCGTTGGACGTTACAGATCTGCAGAGGGTAAGGATATTGTTGGTTTATTATGTTTTTTTTCTTACAGAACGAGGGTCTTCAGTGACTGGATTGGGCGTAGAATAAAATACTCCAACAACCATTGTTTTTATTTCATTAAATTAATTTTTAATAATGTGTGTGTGTTTTATTTAACCCTTTCCTAGTATTGGATTAATAATGGATAGGTGTCATAATTGACGCCTCTCCATTATTAATTTGGCTTAATGTCACCTTACAATAGCAAGGTGGCATTAACCCTTCATTACCCCATATCCCACCGCTACACGGGAATGGGAAGAGAGTGGCCAAGTGCCAGAATAGGCGCATCTTCCAGATGTGCCTTTTCTGGGGTGGCTGGGGCAGATGTTTTTAGCCAGGGGGGGCCAATAACCATGGACCCTCTCCAGGCTATTAATATCTGCCCTCAGTCACTGGCTTTACTACTCTGGCGGAGAAAATTGCGCGGGAGCCCACGCCAATTTTTTCCGCCATTTAACCCTTTAATTTAGTAGATAGAACGGCCAAATTTTGCAGATACACACTACTGACATTAGTAGTGTAAAATCTGCAAAAAAAATGGAGAGAAGACATGGTTTACTGTATGTAAACCATGTCTCATATCATGTCGGGTTTTAGGAAGGAGAAAGAAAAAGCCGGTAATTGAATTACCGGCTTTCAAGCTGTATAGCGCTGGAATAAATATTAATATATATATACATATATGTGTCTTTTTTTTTTTTTTTTGTCTACTGACATATATATATATATATACCTATTCTATGTGTACACATTTATTCTACCTATTGGACTGGAAGCTGTCAGTGTGATTTTACTGTACACCGCACTGAATTACCGGCTTTTCTCTCTAACACCGCTGCGTATTTCTCGCAAGTCACACTGCTTGTCCGTGTGTAATCCGTATTTTTCACGCTTCCATAGACTTTCATTGGCGTATTTCTTGCGCAGTACGGTGACAAACGCAGCATGCTGTGATTTTGTACGGCCGTAGAAAGCCGTATAATACTGATCAGTAAATTACGGGAGATAGGAGCAGGGGCATAGAGAATAATTGTGCCGTATTTTTTGCGAGTTTTACGGACGTAGCTTCTGCGCTCTTACGTCCGTAAAACTCGCAAGTGTGAAGCCGGCCTAAGACAGCAAAATATTGTAATGTGATTTTTGTAACAATTTATTTTTGGGAGGGTTCAGGTTGAACTGTAGCACGATAAATGCTGTTTAGAATTTCACTATTAAAACTATTGCAGTATTGCAATGCCAGCAAAATTTGCTCAATTGAAAAGGATGTATGAGATTGCAGTATAAATATAGCAGCATTGCAATTTTTTCAGCAATTTCTTTCTGGGGGGTTTTGAGGCCCAACTGTAGCACGCTAAATGCCATATAAAATTTCACAGCTCAAAAAAAGGCAGTATTGCGAAGCAAGGCAAACGTTCATAACTCACATGGATGTATAAGACTGCAGACTCAATATAGCAATACTGTTGAGATCCAACTGTTTTTGACGCACAACTGGCACAGTAAAAATGGTGTATAATATTTCCCTGCTCAGAAGAATTTGCAGGAATAAGAGCAAAATGAATATTACTAGCCCTGAGAAGGTGATTTGGTATCAGATGCAGGCTGCAGCATAAAGGACGCACAATTCACCCTGTCCTGTCCTACATCATCCCTTCAGCACAATCTCTCCCTAAGTGCTGCCAACAGCAGTATTACTATTTATTATAATTAGCACTAAAAAGGTCTGTTGTTGTAATATAAATGTGGTTGAATCCCTGGCTAATATGCAGCTACAATTCTGTCCTCTTTCACCACAACCTCTCCCTATGCTGCCTGTTTCCGGGATATAGTGTTAGTGTGCCAACATTGTGTCATGGATCTTAAAGGAAACCTGTTACCCCACCAGGGCGTTTTTAAGTAAAAGAGCCACCTTCAGCAGCACTAAGGCTGCATTCCGTGAAGGTGGCTTTTATGTTTAGTATCCCTAGGAATGCTGAAATCACTGGCCACTGCGGGTTCTTGTGCCTATGCCCGTGTCGTCCGCCGACTCCAGGGTGGCAGACTGGGCTGTGGAGACACGGAACATTTGGGACTGCACTTAGGATGCCATCCGGGCCTCCAAGGAGAGAATGAGGTCCTCGCCAATGCACATCGGCGCACCGCTCCGACCTTTGCTCCTGGCGACTAGGTGTGGCTCTCCGCCCATAACATCAGGCTGCGAGTTGAGTCCACTAAGTTTGCACCTCGCTACTTGGGTCCCTTCAAGGTCCTCAAACAGGTTAACCCTGTGGTCTACTGTCTGGCCCTTTCTCCACGCCTAGGTATCACGACACCTTTCATGTGTCCCTCTTGAAGCCCGTATACTTGTCCCGGTTTTCCGAGTCATCTGCCGGGGCATCGGGTTTGTCTATGGATGATTACGAGGTGAACACTATCATAGGGTGTAAAGTGGTACGTGGTAAAAAATTTTATTTGGTGGATTGGAAGGGTTATGGCCCAGAGGACAGGTCCTGGGAGCCAGCTGAGCACATTCGAGCTCCACAGCTCATTGCTGCCTTCGAGCGTAGCGAGGTCATGTTACATGTCGAGTTCCCACCTCTGCACAGGGGGAATCTCGAACCATCTCCGCTGCAGTCTCCCATTCTTCTCCAGCCACAGTGGAGTCTGCTCAGCGGACACGTCGGTCCTAGCGTCTAGCTCAGGCTGATACTGGACGACTGGTTACTACTGCCCTTCCAGGCTCTGTCCTTGTAGCCAGCAATGTTCAGCAGCGAGCAGGTCTTTCTGGGACTAAGTCCTGCTTTTCACATACTGATATGCCCACGGGACAACCTCCCATTGGAGGTCGGGGGTCACATGCTCAGGTCCTGTTGCTGCTCCTATTGATCCACCTGGATGGTCTTGTAGCACTGCCGCTATAAAAGGTTTGCGTGGCCGCTCGGCCCTGCGCTAGTGTATACTTGAAAACGTGTGTGTGTTCATGTGTGAAAGTTTCTTATTAATTATCCCCTTCCCTTGTGTATGACTGCTTGCGTAAAGGTGGATGTTTGCTATCTAGCGCCCGACAGAGCCATCACTATTAAACACACGATACAGCGTCTATTGCTGTGACCACCAGTGCGGCGCCGTGCGCTATTAGAGCTCTTCCCTGACCCAAGTCTGAGTGGTTAGTGGCATCCCCCAGAGCGGCACTGCTCGCACTCTTGTGCATAAAATTACTATTTCAGTTATACTCTGACACCCAGTAGCGGTGTCGAGCTCAAGTGGTCTAGACGAACTCTATTCCCGAGTCTTGAGATTGAGTTCTGTGACTCCTTGCTTGCGCTCTTTGTGCGGTACCCTGGCCCTGTGATGCAGCAGGGTTCGCTTCTTTCATACAGGGTGAAGCTAACCTGTGTGTGTATCTTCATTGCACCGCCATATAGTCCATCATTACTCAGCAGCAGGTTCCATCTCTGCACGATGGACCCTGGGCTGCGAGCGCACCTTATACCATCTCTCCAATTATTTGGTGTGTTCCGCTAGCCCTATCAACGTGTGCCTGCAAAGCTACAATTTTTCCACTACAGATAAACAAGGAATCAGCCTCAGATAACTGACCTGCAAAATGTATTTTGTTTAAATTTGGCAAAAAAATAAAAATGAGTAGAACAAGGCTAGCACACAGAACTTTGCTATATGTGCCTGCAAAGCCTTGATTTTTCAACCACAGATACACCAGGCTTCAGCCTCAGATAACAGACTGTAAATATATATATTTTTTTAAATTTGGCAAAAAATAATAAAATGAGTAGAACAAGGCAGGGGCACAGAACTATGCTACGTGTGCCTGTGAAGCTACGATCTTTCCAACACATATATACCAGGCCTCGGCCTCAGATAACAGACTGTATAATTTTTTTTTCTGTTTTTGGTGAAATTTCGCAAAAAATAAAAAATGATTAGAACAAGGCTAGCACACAGAACTATGCTACGTGTGCCTGCAAAACTACAATTTTTCCACCACAGATACACCAAACGTCAGCCTCAGATAACAGACTGTATAATTTTTTTTCTGTTTTTGGTGAAATTTGGAAAAAAAATAAAAAATGAGAGCAAGGCTAGCAGACAGAACTATGCTATGTGTGCTTGTGATGCTACGATTTTTCCAAAACAGATACACCAGGCCTCAGCCTCAGATAACAGACTGTATAATTTTTTTTTTGTTCTTAGTGAAATTTTGCAAAAAATAATAAATGAGTACAACAAGGCTAGCAAACAGAACTATGCTACGTGTGCCTGTGAAGCTAAGATTTCTCCAACACAGATACATACAACAGGCGTCAGCCTGAGATAACAGACTGATCTAAATGTTGCCTTGATTTTGGGGCACTAAAAGGAGTACTAAAATTGTAAGATATTTGGCACAATTATATGCGATGCGTGTGGCTTACAACTCACAGTGATAAATCTAAGAACTGTAACTAAATATTTTTAGAACAGCTTCAGATTTTTGGGGCAGCAAAATGGTGTCCAAAAATGTTGCAAGACAATACGAAATATTCAATGGTACCCCCCCAAAATAAAATATTGGTGCACTCACATCTGATGACAGAGACAAAAACAAATTACAATTCTTAGATTTGCCTGCTCTTCAATTACAATGGCCAGGCTGTAATCTGCTGCATGACCAAGCATATAAATGTAGAATAAAAAGGGGCTATGGATTTCTTTACAATAAAAGGAGCAGGTATAACATGCAAAAAAAATATTGCCACAGATAACTACAGCTAGATATATATTAGAGCAGCAGCAGAAAACAGTAATGGAGCTTTTGGAGGTATGCAGTGAGAGCTATGTACGCATATTCAATGCCTGCAGGTCTTGCACTGATGTGTATATGTGCACATAGGCTCCCCTGCCTACCTAGCCCTGGAATCACTGCACTCCTGAATTAGCCCTAAAAAGGACCATTGGTTTATCAGGATTTGTGGACTGCACACTAGTAGACCCTCACTGACTATTACAAGGACAATTCTGACCCTATCTCAGCAGCAGCTCTCCCTACACTCGCTAAGTCCAGAGCAGAATGCGGCGAGCAGGGCGGCCCCAGGTCTCTTATAGACCTGATGATGCTGTGCGGCCAGCCAATCACTGTAATGCTACAACCAACATGGCTGCGGCATTACAGCGTGTGGCAGGCAATCCCTGCATGTCGATTGTCTCTCTAAAGAGCACTAAACATGCAGGGCAGTGACCCAAGCTACCGCCGAGCAAAGCTGGAAATACTTGGCGAGCTCTGAGCACCACAAGCACTGCGATGCTAGAGCGAGCACCGAGTAGTGGCGAGCAGGCTCACTCAACACTGCTAGGAGACAAAACAATGCAATGTATGCCTGCAAATTGAGGATTTTGACACCACAGATACACCAGGTGTTTGACGGATATTACAGACCGTTTAAATGCGTGGCCTTGTTTTTTTTTTTATTTAAACCACTAAGTAATAAGTAGACCAAGGTTAGCAGACAAAACAATACAGCATATGCCTGAAAAGCGAGGATTTTGAAACCACAGATACAACAGGCTTCTGCTGGAGATAGCAGACTGATCATAATGTGGCCTTGATTTTTTTGGGCCCACCAAAATTGTGTCAATAAATAGGCTATGACATTAGAAAAAAAAATTGGAGTACTAATATTGTAAGAGATTTAATGCAATGATATGCAATGCGTGTGACGTACAAATCACAGTGATAAATATAAAACTGTAGCTAAATATTTTTGGGCCAGCTACAGATTTTTGGGGCAGCAAAATGGTGTCCAAAAATGTTGTAAGACACTACAAAAATTATATAGTACCAAAAAAATGCCAGATTTTTCTGCGCACTTGCATCTGATGCCTGGGACAAAAAAAGGTTTTTTTAAATTGTTAGATTTTCACGCTCTTGTATTGCAAAGATCTGGTTGTAGTCTGGAGTGTGACCAAACAAATAAATGCCTACCTAGCGCTGCAATCTCAGTACCCCCGAATTAGCCCTAAAAAGGACTGTTGGTTTATCAGGATTTGTGGATTGAACACTAGTAGACCGACACTAACTAATAAATGTAAGATTCTGACCCTATGTCAGCAGCAGCTCTCCCTACATTTGCTAAGTACGGAGCAGAATGCGGCGAGCAGGGCGGCCCCAGGTCTCTTATAGACCTGATGACGCTATGTGGCCAACCAATCACTGTAATACCACAACAAAGATGGTTGCTGTATTACAGTGCATGGCAGACAATCCCTGCATGCTGATTAGCGCTCTAAAAAGCACCAAAATTAAAAGGAGGAGACCCAAGCTCCTGTCGAATAATACCGGAAATACTCTGAGCTCACTGAGTACACTGAGCATAGTGATACTCGGGCGAGTACTGAGTAGTGGCGAGCCTGCTCGCTCATCATCACTACTTCTGTGTAATGGTAATACCAAATACATTTAAGTTTTGTTGTTTGTTTTATTACTTTTCCACAATATAATTGTTGTATTTGAATTATGCATATATACAGTACAGGCCAAAAGTTTGGACACACCTTTGCATTAAAAGATTTTTCTGTATTTTCATGACTATGAAAATTGTACATTCACACTGAAGGCATCAAAACAATGAATTAACACATGTGGCATTATGTACTTAACAAAAAGTGTTGAAGAACTGAAATTATGTGTTATATTCTAGGTTCTTCAAAGTAGCCACCTTTTGCTTTGATGACTGCTTTGCACACTCTTGGCATTCTCTTGATGAGCTTCAAGAGGTAGTCACCGGGAATTGTTTTCACTTTACAGGTGTGCCCTGTCAGGTTTAATAAGTGGGATTTTTTGCCTTATAAATGGGGTTGAGACCATCAGTTGTGTTGTGCAGAAGTCTGGTTAATACACAGCTGATAGTCCTACTGAATAGACTGTTAGAATTTGTATTATGGTAAGAAAAAAGCAGCTAAGTAAAGAAAAATGCGTGGCCATCATTACTTTAAGAAATGAAGGTCAGTCAGTCTGAAAAATTGGGAAAATTTTCAAAGTGTCCCCAAGTGCAGTGGCAAAAACCTTCAGGTGCTACAAAGAAACTGGCTCACATGAGGACCACCCCAGGAAAGGAAGACCAAGAGTCACCTCTGCTTCTGAGGATAAGTTTATCCGAGTCACCTGTCTCAGAATTCGCAGGTTAACAGCAGCTCAGATTAGAGACCAGGTCAATGCCACACAGAGTTCTAGCAACAGACACATCTCTACAACAACTGTTAAGTGGAGACTTTGTGCAGCAGACCTTCATGATAAAATAGCTGCTAGGACACCACTGCTAAGGACAGGCAGCAAGCAGAAGATACTTGTTTTGGCTAAAGAACACAAAGAATGGACATTATACCAGTGGAAATCTGTGCTTCGGTCTGATGAGTCCAAATTTGAGATCTTTGGTTCCAACCACCGTGTCTTTGTGTGATGCAGAAAACGGGAACGGATGGACTCTACATGCCTGTTTCACACTGTGAAGCATGGAGGAGGAGGTGTGATGGTGTGGGGGTGCTTTGCTGGTGACACTGTTGAGGATTTATTTAAAATTGAAGGCATACTGAACAAGCATGGCTACCACAGCATCTTGCAGCGGCAAGGTATTCCATCCAGTTTGCATTAAGTTGGACCATCATTTATTTTTTAACAGGACAATGACCCCAAACACACCTCCAGGCTGTAAGGGCTATTTGACCAAGAATGAGAGTGATGGGGTGCTATGCCAGATGACCTGGCCTCCACAGTCACCAGAACTGAACCCAATCGAGATGGTTTGGGGTGAGCTGGACCGCAGAGTGAAGGCAAAAGGGCCAACAAGTGCTAAGCATCTCTGGGAAGTCATTCAAGATTGTTGGAAGACCATTCCCGGTGACTACCTCTTGAAGTTCATCAAGAGAATGCCAAGACTGTGCAAAGCAAAAGGTGGCTACTTTGAAGAACCTAGAGTATAAGACATAATTTCAGTTGTTTCATACTTTTTTGTTAAGTATATAATTCCACATTTGTTAATTCATAGTTTTGATGCCTTCAGTGTGAATGTACAATTTTCATAGTCATGAAAATACAGAAAAATCTTTAAATGAGAAGGTGTGTTAGGGCTAGTAGAAAGCACCAAATAATAAAGAGATTGATACAAGGTGCGTTCGCAGCCTGGGGTCCACCGTGCAAAGATGGTACCTGCTGCTATGTAATGGCAGATGGACACTTAGCTTACACGTGGGTTAGACTTCACCCCATGTGAAATGGTACCAAGCTCTGTTGCTTCACAGATTCGCACAAGACGCTGAACCCTGCTAGCAGTCACCAGACACTAGTGGGATCACTAAGAATCACCCCCACTAATCTGGTGATTGAACTGGCTCTGACCCTCAATGACTTTTGAGCCCGCGCCTGAGGATGCCTCGAGCCAGATGCACAGTTCAAGCGGAAATTCCCACCCTATACTGACGGTTGTCAGGAGAGCGCACTGATGGCGCACGGTGCCGTAGAAACATGTGCTTAGTGTGCAGATAGCACTGTTGGGCGCTAGATAGCTAAAACCATTCGCAAGCAGTCCACAACACGAGGAATGGGAATGATTAAGGAGCTTTGATCCATCGACAGTCATTCATCTACACACACATTGCCAAGGTTTATACTACGGCATGGCCGAGCGGCCATGCAAACCTTTTATAGCAGTAGCAGACTGGGACATTCCAGATGGTCCAATAGGAAGTGCAACAGGACCTGAACATGTGACCCCCGACCTCCAATGGGAGGTAGTCCCGTGAGCATGCTCAGTATGAGAAAAGCAGCACTTAGTCTGGAACCGACGTCTCCGCTTAGCAGGTTCCACTGCGGCTGGGGAAGAATGGGAGACCGCAGTGGACATGGTTCGAGATTCACCATGAACAGCGGAGGGAACTCGACACCAAAGTGTGTCCAAACTTTTGGTCTGTAATGTATATATATATATATATATATATATATATATATATATATACATACATTTATTTATTTTTGCTGCTGCATTCCAAGGCCCATAAGGATTTCATTTTCCTTTTGACATTGACATGTCAATAGACAATGTAAATACTGAGCATGGTGGAGGTGGGGTTAGCTGTGGTGGGGGTGAGGGCAGCTTTCTCAGCTCTGCTTCACACTTAACTCTGATTATGTCAGAACCTCTACACCCAGTAAACTAAGTGGATATTTGGATTTAAGATCTCTTTGCCTACATTCTGCTGCTCTCAGATGAGGTAACAAAAACTTGGTGACAGATTCCCTTTAAATAAATAAAGCCTAAGGAGTGGCAGTCTCAATTAAATATGACTTATGCAAATGTTCAAACTTTCAGGGAATCCAGGTGATCCCACTGCTGACCTCCATACTTTATGATAAGGATCACTTTGTAAAAGCCGACGAGTTCTACCCAGAACACTTTTTGGATTCCAGTGGAAATTTTGTAAGGAAAGAAGCATTCATGCCTTTTTCAGCTGGTGAGTTATTCTTTCAGACGTCTTCTTTTAGCACTTTGGAGGGGAGATGAGAGCAAATAGGAACATTTCTCCATCATCACATTCACTAAATTAATAGAAATGTTTTAAATCTTCTCCCTATGAGGCTGTACCATGAAGGTACCTTTATGATTTATTTGGGGTATGGTTTGGGAAAATTTGAAAAACTGCATGGGGAAGATTCCTCCCTTTGGGGCATCTGTGGGGCGAGGATGGTTGTGCCTCCATATTTAAAAGTTGGGTGCTCGAAAAGTGGTAAGATTGGAATCAGATAATTTTTTTAATTGCAAGAATTCTGCATCTTAAAAGATATGCTAAAATGTAACTTTTACTAATTATTTAAAATTACTACACAAACATACAAATTAGAACCACCGTCATCAACAAAAAATATCAAAGGGAGATCGGAAAAGAACTCACCAGGGAGGAACAGTGCCTTACCCTATAGAGTCACCGTAATATCCCTGCCGGTTAGCGGAGGTTCCTAGACTATATCTATCAGCTGTACTTAACAGGGCCAGAGGGGTCAGATGTCAATGAGCGGGGCGTCATTTGTGTATTCTAGGGTGTCAACCTCCACAGCGAGGCAGGGGTAGGATAGTGTTATTACAGGGTAAAACATTTGTCCCCCTAAGTTCCATTACCCCATTTACACATCTTGCACTGTCTCTGAGTGCTATGGTAGCAAAGCGTGATCACAATGACATCTATGTGCTGCAGGCTTCGATTGTATCTAGTTGGATGGAGTTTGATAGTCACTGCCTATTCTCCTTGTTCTGACCAGATGTTTCTGCAGACTGAATTTATTGCTATCCTCATTAGTTGCATATGTCCGTATTGGCCTATAATGAAAAAGTATAGGATTAACCATGCAGATACATGAAATTTTTTGTCAAGTGAGTATATTTATCTTATTGAACTATTTGGTTTAGTCACTTCTGCTAAATGCTATGTGGATACATTGGGCACTTTACCTGGTTGTCTAGTGATTTTACTTGGCTAAATGTGGTTTCCTTTGTCCCTATCAGGGCCGGTAGAGTAAGTCTTGGGGTGCCATTTGCGCTGGCATAGGATGCCAACCTCCGCAGCCAGGCAGGGATATTACAGGGATTCTATAGGCACCGTTTCTTCCTGGTGTGTTCTTTTCAGTTATCTCCATTTAACATTTTTTGATGCTTGTGGTTCTAATTTGTACATTTATGTGTTAATTTTAAATAATTAATAATTACATTTGTAGCATATTTTTAAGGTACAGAATCCTTGCAGATAAAAAAAATTGCCTGATATTTAGTCTGTACAAAGTATTCCCTTTAAACTATGAATTTCAGATTGGAATGACCAACTTATAATTTTATTAGAATAGCCCATTTTAAAATGACTTTGTATCTTTTGCTTTAGCCATGAAACAATATCAACTTTATATCCTTTTCCACATATTCCATTGCTGTAGGTAAGAGAAGTTGCGCTGGAGAAAACTTGGCTAAAATGGAGCTGTACCTGTTCTTCACGAGACTGCTGCAGAACTTCACGTTTAAGGCTCCTCCTGGGGCGACACTAGACCTGACTCCTGCGGTTGGATTCACAGCTGTTCCGATGTCCTATAAGATGTGTGCTATTCCTCGTGTGTGAGCACTTTGTCACCTACATTGAAAAACCTTAAAAGGTCCTGTGAAAACAAGTTATCATCTATCCACAGATTAAGTGATCATTTATTAATTGGTGGGCTCCAGCCACTGGGATCCACAACCTTTAGCAGAATGGGGCATTGAAGCTAAAGCAATTGTTGTAATCAAGAATTAAACAACATCATTGATATAATTTTAAAGATGTGTGAAAAAACAATGTATTATATAATATATATATATTTTAAATGGAAAAAGAATGCACTTATGGCCACCTGATGAAAAATTGACGTGTATAATGATACTACATTGCACCCAAACTATGAATATTGAGAGGACCATTTTAGGTCATTAAAATTATGTAAAATGTCACTTGTGTCCTAAATGAAGCCGGGGACTCTCTGGACTAGAGGTTACAGGAGAGAATCGAGCCACTCTGCCAGTCTCTCACCAAGTAAGTCAATACCAGATGAGAATTTATTAATTGGTGGGAGTCTGACCACTGAGAACCAAACCCAATAGCAGAAGAGGACACTTCTATCCTCTTTAGAATAGATCAGTAATGTGTATACACGAGCACCTCTCCATGAACTCCCTGTTGGGCTTACGAGAGCTGCTCTTGGCTCCATACAGAATGATTAGCGCAGTAGTGGGAAATCGACCTGATGCTTCGTATTGTAACGGGTATAATATGGCAAAACTATGGAATTCAGAATTCAAAAGCTTGAATTACCTCTAGTGAGCATTGATTTTTTGTTTTCTTCAACCCTTCCCAAACCTTTTAAAACCTGGTAAGTAATCCCCCACTAGATTGTCATGAAATAAACTGCAAGAAATTGATGCCATATTCATCTTTGCCATCCACCCCTTTTTAGTATACAGCAAGTTTCACTAATTATTTTAACTATTGTTTAACATATTTGAGTCTGATGTTTGCGAATTATCATATTTTTTTTCTAGCACAAGATTCTTACTGTCAGTAATTTTATAAAAATTATAGTTCACATTTTATCATCCTTCACCTATTTTGTGTTGTCATTTTTTTAATATTTACAGGACTGAAATTACTCACATTATAATCATAAAGGTCATTTTTATGGGCAGTATTTTCAAATGTATGACTGCCTTTTTGTCTAAATGTCTGAATAAAAAATTGCTTGTTTGATCACTGCTTAATAAAGATGACAAAATAAATTAAAGTGGAATTGAATCCGACTTGAATTTTACAAAATTCCTTTTTTGTAAAAATGCAGTATTTTTTGTAATTCGCTCGGCGAAATATCAGCAAGTTAGCAGCTGCTGGCCACCATTTTTGTGAGCCATAAATGGCCATGAAAAAGTTATAAAAACCTCAATGGCCCCTCTGCCGCTCACCTCCACCTGTCCAGTCAATGCCACATCTAATGATCCCCCGCCGGGTGCAGTGGAATCATCGGGCCTGTCACACTGTGCTGGATTTGGTGTCTGGGGCGGCTCTGCACATGCAAGCAGAAAGGTCTTGTTGCACATCATTATGTCATGAGTCTGTTATTCTTCAGCGTGCAGAGCCCTCCTGGGTGCAATGGCAGCCAGAAGTCTGGCACAGTTTTAGAGGCCCAAAGAATCCAATGCAAAGAGATTTTGCATGAGGTGAGGCTCGGACGGATGGCAGTGAGTAGCGTAGGGGCCAGAAAGATGAGAGCAGAGTGAGTGTATTTATTTTAATTTTTTAAATTTTATATTTATTCAGCTCTGGGGTCTTTACAAACCCCAGAATATAATAAGGTACATTATATTTGCATTGAATAACTTCTTCACGAATGGATTTTGTTATGCCCTCCTTCCCAGAATGATAATATCAGTCCCCACCAATCAGCTTTCCCCCTGCTGCCTCTAAAAACTTTGAGGGATCCCCACCCATTTTTTTTTTTCAATTTTTTTTAAAGCAAACCTGTTAGCAGGAGTTTGCTAGGTAAACTACAGGCATTGTCAGGTTGGCAGTGTTAAACTGATTACAATGATACTTGGGATGAAGAAACCTGTATTGTACTTCTTAATCAGTGTTAGAAGTTTTCAGTTAATGATATGCCCATTTTTCGTGGCGGGATTGTAGACAGGTGTTATCTTCCTGCTCTAAGCCAGAGAAACCAGTGAAAGACCTACCTATAGGCCCATTCTGAAGCACAGTCTGCCTATCTCTCCATCTCAATGATAAGGAACATGTTTGCAGTTTGGGGCGGGCCTGAGGGCTGGCCTCTTCTTATTTTCTCTGGAATAGAGCAGGAAGATAAGACTCTGCCTACAGTTCCACCCCAGAGCAAACCATATCATTAACTGAAAAACTTCTAATGTTGACTACACAAGAACTAAAAAACAGATTTCTTCACCCCAGGTATCATTTTTACCAGTTTAACACTGCCAACCTGACAATTCCTGTAGTTTATTTAGCAAAATCCTGCTGATGGGATGAAAGTCATTAACCCCTTAAGCCCCGAGGGTGGTTTGCACGTTAATGACCTGGCCAATTTTTACAACTCTGACCACTGTCCATTCATGAGGATATAACTCTGGAACGCTTCAATGGATCCCAGTGATTCTGACATTGTTTTCTGAAGAAATATTGTACTTCATATTAGTGGTAAAATTTCTTTTATATTCCCTGCGTTTATTTGTGAAAAAAAATGGAAATTTGGCGAAAATTTTGAAAATTTTGCAATTTTCCAACTTTGAATTTTTATGCCCTTAAATCCGAGATATGTCACACAAAATACTTAATAAGCAACATTTCTCACATGTCTACTTTACATCAATTTTGGAAACAAGTTTTTTTGTTAGGGAGTTATAAAAGTTAAAAGTTGACCAGCAATTTCTCATTTTTACAACACCATTTTTTTTAGGAACCACATCACATTTGAAGTCATTTTAAGGGGTCTATATGGTAGAAAATAACCAAGTGTGACACCATTCTAAAAACTGCACCCCTCAAGGTGCTCAGAACAACATTCAAGAAGTTTATTAACCCTTCTGGTGCTTCACAGGAAGTTTTGGAATGTTTAGAAAAAAATGAACATTTAATTTTGTTTCACAAAAAATTTACTTCAGCTCCAATTTGTTTTATTTTACCAGGGGTAACAGGAGAAAATGAACCCCTGTTTGGGCGCATGGGAGAGGGAATTAAGTCCCAGGTCACCTTGATGGGATAGTGCGTCAAATGGGATTAAGGGGTTAATAAGAACAGTAAGGTCACATCATAACAACTGTTTCTTTTGCTTTGCAAGTGCCAGTGCCGAACTGATGAACGCCCACAATTCTGACACTCTGGCATTCAACAGTTAGGCACTGGAGATTTTGTGACATTCGGTGACTTGAACTGGGATTAACAGAGTTCTCAGCAATTGAGTCTCCTGGCAGCTGGGAGGCGTCCAAACCTCATGGAAACTTTGAGGGACATTTTAAGGTTACTTGAGTTTTCAGCTGTTGTAACACCTGGAGGCTGTGAACTAAAGTTACACTGAGCATGTATTTTACTGGACTTTTTAATAAATAACAAAAATAAATGAAAATAGTGTGGGGTCCACCATAATTTTCATAAGCAGCAGATGGAAAGCTAAGGACTGATTTTAATATTCTGGGAAGGAGGGTAATAACCATCAAGGTTCCAAGGCTATTAACATAAGCTCGCAACTGTTTGGTTAGTCTTTACTGGCTATTTTATGGGGACCCCAGAAAAAAATTACATAGGGTCATCCCATAATTTCAAACCAGCAAAGGCTAAACACACAGTTGTGGACTGATCTTAATAGCCAGGGAATTGGCCCTCCTGATAGCCCTCAGCCACCCCAGAAATGGAGCATCAATAAGATGTGCTAAATCTGGAGCTTAACCTCACACTTTCCATTTGTGCTGTGGTGGCAAGTGGGATAATAGTTATGGGGGTTTTATCAGCTTTGTTTTGTTTCACAGAAGTTGAGCCATGAAAATAAAAAAATCAAATTTTTCACATATAAATCAATTTTAGCTGTGAATTTTGCATTTTATTAAGGGTAACAGAAGGAATTGCTCCATACAATTTGTTGCACAATTTTTCCAGAGTACGCTGATAACTAGTGTTGAGCGATACCTTCCGATATTTGAAAGTATCGGTATTGGATGGGATCGGCCGATATCCAAAAAATATCGGATATCGCCGATACCGATACCCGATACCAATACAAGTCAAAGGGACACAAATATCGAAAGGTATCCCTGGATGCTTACCCAGGGTCTGAAGGAGAGGAAACCCCGGACCTTAGCGGTGTTAACCGGCAGCCTCCGTTCGTAAGAATGCAGAGTGAAGGACCTTCGATGACGCCGTGGCTTGTGATTGGTCGCGTGAGCGCTCATGTGACCGCTCACGCGACCAATCACAAGCCGCGACGTCATCGCAGGTCCTTCACGCGCTCATTCTTACGAACGGAGGCTGCCGGTTAACACCGCTAAGATCCAGGGTCCGCCGGAGGGGTGAGTATATCCATATTTTTTATTTTTATTCTTTATTTTTTACATTAATATGAATCCCAGGGCCTGAAGGAGAGTTTCCTCTCCTCCAGACCCTGGGAACCATACACTGGGAACTTCCGATTCAGATTTCTGATATCACAAAATATCGGAACTCGGTATCGGAATTCCGATACTGCAAATATCGGCCGATACCCGATACTTGCGGTATCGGAATGCTCAACACTACTGATTACCAATATGTGGAGGAAAAGAACTGTTTGGGCACATGGCAGGGCTTGAAAGAGAAGTAAAGACATTTGACGGTTTGAATAACGAACGGACGCCATGTCACGTTTGGTGAGCTCCTGAAGAGCTCCTGATGTGCATAAACAGTGGAAACCCTCAATACGTGACACCATTTCCCTTTGGGAATTTATCTAGATGTGTATTGATGAGCACCCATAACCCCCAGGTGCTTCACTGAAGTTTATAACGTTTGGTTTTGAAAATAAAAAATCACATTTTTCCAGCAAAAATCTTTTTATCTCAAAATTTTGTACTTTTGCAAGGGTGAAAGGAGAAAATGGACACCAAAATTTGTTGTGCAATTTCTCCTGAGTTCATGGATACCTCATATGTGGTTAAAAAAAACTACTTTTGAGGCACAGTACAAAGCTCAGAAGGGAAGAAAGGCCACATTACAGTGCAAATTTTGCTGCACTTGGTTGAGGGTGCTATGTTACATTGGCAGAGCCCCTGAGGTGCAAGACCACCAGAACCCCCATAAGTGTTATGAAAATTTGGTTAGGATAAATCTATCCCTGTGTGCGCTGCGGCTGTTTTAAGCAATTGATTATAAGGTATATATGAGATGTTAGTAAATATTAGCATGCAAGTGAATAGTGAATATGCAAGTGAGATCTATATGAAATATATATATTTCCATCACAATCCCCCCCTTAGATATCACTTCCCCTATCCTCCTGTCCCAAAGCACTGGAACTCTTTTGTGCTGCCAGTGAGCTGACGCATGCCTAGTTTATACACCCCCCCCCCCCCCCCGTACAGACTTTTCTCGAATGGGCGGTCAGGAGATCTGTCCCTAACGGGGGTTTCATGGCATTGTTATCATAGTCTGATAGTCAACAGCATCCATAGTGAGTGGTGTGTATTCTTTATAAGGCAGGTCATCTATCTGGTCAGGCAGGGCATCAACAGCATCATTCCGGCTTGGGTGTATCTTCTGGTATGTGGTATGGGAGCTTTCTTGCAATGTGATGCGTGGATCCAAGAGAGTCTTCCCTCCAGTTTCACAGAAGTTGGTGTCATCAGCAGCACTTGGAAAGGACCATCAAATCTGGGATTGAGTGTTCTCCTTACAAACTTTTTCACCAACACCCAGTCTCCTGGCTTCCAGATACTGAATCTGGATCTAGCAATGAAGAGAAAACTCAAGAATGGATATTAGCAAGTTTTTTGGTCAGTTCAATTACATATGCAGACAAAGTATCATATTGCATAGTCAGGTGCTGAGGGCAGAATACCCCTAACCTGGGACTAGACCCAAACAAAATTTCATATGGTAACAGCTTTTCTGGGCCTCTGGAAGTGTGTCTTACACTAAATATTTTGATTAGGAGTGTATCATGCCATGGTTTGTTTGTCTCATGGGTAGTGTTGAGCATTCTGATACCGCAAGTATCGGGTATCGGCCGATATTTGCGGTATCGGAAATCCAATACCGAGTTCCGATATTTACCGCATATCGGATACCGGAATCGGAAGTTCCCAGAATTCAAACTGCGCACAAATTCAGCCAATGAGGAATGATTGCAAGTGTGGGCACATCCTGTTCAGCATGGTGGGCATGTAACTACTGGCAAGGCTGTGATTGGCTGCTGAAATGTTGTCATGATGCACTATAAAAAACGCTGCCGCCATTTTGCGCTCACTCTGCTGTGAATTCAGTTAGGGACAGGACGCTGTGTTCTGACTGAGGGCCAGTTGAGATAGCGATTTGCTTCATTGTGCTTTTCCCAGGCTAATTTAGCAACCGCTGTGTGTTCACCTTGCTATTGCCTTGCAGCGCTGTTTTCACAGCGTTCTGCAAGGTCTCTGTGTGTGTGTGTGAGTGCAGCCCACTCTGTAGTCTGTGTGCAGCCACAGCTGGTTGTATTCAGCTCAGAATGGTTCACACTGCCTCATACTGTTCTATCCATTGTCCTTTTTTGCTAATAGTGTAGCCTGCTGCACATTTTTTCAAATTTTTCCTATTAGTGGCTTTCCACCCGTATCCAGCTAAATTGTGGAAATACAATACATAGGATAATGTAGAGGAGGTTTTTTGGGCCTTGCAGCGCCGTTTACAGCTGTATGCACGGTCTCCGTGTGAGTGCAGCTCACCCTGTAGTCTGTGTGCAGCCACAGCTGGTTGTATTCAGCTCGGGGTGCGTTACTGCCTCATACCGTAAAATAAATTGTCCTTTTTTGCAAATAGTGCAGCCTGCTGCACATTTTTTCAAAAATTTCCTATTAGTGACTTTCCACCCGTATCCAGCTAAATTGTGGAAATACACTACATAGTATAATGTAGAGGAGGTTTTTGGGCCTTGCAGCGCCGTTTACGGCTGTCTGCACGGTCTCCGTGTGAGTGCAGCTCACCCTGTAGTCTGTGTGCAGCCACAGCTGGTTCTATTCAGCTCGGGGTGCGTCACTGCCTCATACCATAAAATACATTGTCCTTTTTTGCTATTAGTGCAGCCTGCTGCACATTTTTTCAAAAATTTCCTTTTAGTGGCTTTCCACCCATATCCAGCTACATTGTGGAAAAACACTACATAGGGTAACGTAGAGGAGGTTTTTTGGGCCTTGCAGCGCCATTTACGGCTGTCTGCACGGTCTTTGTGTGAGTGCAGCTCGCCCTGTAGTCTGTGTGCAGCCACAGCTGGTTGTATTCAGCTCAGGGTGCGTCACTGCCTCATACCGTAAAATACATTGTCCTTTTTTGCTAATAGTGTAGCCTGCTGCACATTTTTTCAAAAATTTCCTGTTAGTGGCTTTCCACCCGTATCCAGCTAAATTGTGGAAATACACTACATAGGATAACGTAGAGGAGGTTTTTTGGGCCTTGCAGCGCCGTTTACAGCTGTCTGCACGGTCTCCGTGTGAGTGCAGCTCGCCCTGTAGTCTGTGTGCAGCCACAGCTGGTTGTATTCAGCTCGGGGTGCGTCACTGCCTCATACCGTAAAATACATTGTCCTTTTTTGCTAATAGTGCAGCCTGCTGCACATTTTTTCAAAAATTTCTTATTAGTGGCTTTCCACCCGTATCCAGCTAAATTGTGGAAATACACTACATAGTATAATGTAGAGGAGGTTTTTTGGGCCTTGCAGCGCCGTTTACGGCTGTCTGCATGGTCTCCGTGTGAGTGCAGCTCACCCTGTAGTCTGTGTGCAGCCACAGCTGGCTGTATTTAGCTCGGGGTGCGTCACTGCCTCATACCATAAAATACATTGTCCTTTTTTGCTAATAGTGCAGCCTGCTGCACATTTTTTCAAAAATTTCCTATTAGTGGCTTTCCACCCGTATCCAGCTACATTGTGGAAAAACACTACATAGGATAACATAAAGGAGGTTTTTTGGGCTTTGCAGCGCCGTTTACGGCTGTCTGCACGGTCTCCGTGTGAGTGCAACTCGCTCTGTAGTCAGATCTGTCCCAAAAAATAAAAAATAAATACAGTTCACCAAACACACCACTTTATAGTTGTGTAGGCCACATTAGCTCATAATAAAGTCTAGTCCACACTTTTGAAAATTAGTGTTTCTTATACCTGTTAGGAGGAGCTGTTCAGAAATAAGCACACTAAGCCTTTAGTACTTTTCTGCTTATCTTTATCTGTCAACCAAGATGAAGAGGGCAGGGAGTAAGGCACGTGGGCGTGGGCGCAGAGCAGGGAGAGGACGTGGGGATTCTGTGCCTGCTGCGGGCACCGGTGACTCATCATCACCCAGTTTCAGCAGGGAACAGTCCTTCATGCGCAGCCTTGTAGGAGAGCGCCGTACACCGCTGCTGCGTGAAGATCAAATTGAAGCCGTTGTCAGATGGATGGCAGCTAACGCATCAACTTCAATTAGTGCCACATCCTCTCAGGCACAAGAGTACTGGAGAGCAGCCATCTGTCTCTTCACCACCTGCCAAATTGCCCAGGCAGTCAGAGAGCCCAGGACAGGAGCCGTCTCTACTTCTTTTCTCTGAATCTCTTGGCTTGGAAACAGGGGGCCAGCCAAGCAGCATTGGAGAAATGGAAGAAGAGGCAGTGTGCAGTGATGCCCAACAGCTTTGTCTCTCTGACTCTGAAGAGGCGGGTGGGCCAGTGCCTCCGGTGACCACACCGCAGTACGCATCTGATGATGAGACTCAGGTGCCGCTTTCTGGTGCGTACTGTGCTGCCGAGACTACCCAGGAGGAACAGTTGGTGGCAGAGGGTAGTGTAGATGATGAGGTCCTTGACCCATCGTGGTGTGAGGAACAGGAAGGCAGCTCTGAGGAAGAGATTCCCCGAACGGGCCAAAGAGGGAGAGGGAGAGGGAGGGGGAAGACTGCGGAGCCTGTAGCCTCCACTTCGGCACCCGTTAGGAGCATGGCTCTTCCAAAAGCCAAAAAGGGCGCTCCCAAGACTTGCAGTGCCTGGTCCTTTTTTGACACAGTTGCAGATGACATTCGCTTTGTCACATGCAATCTGTGTCATCAGAAAGTCAAAAAAGAGAAAAAAGTGTCAGCAACCTCAATACCACAAATATGTGGAAACATGTGCGGAACAGGCACGTGGTGGAGTTACAAAAACACACTGAAGACCTAGGCCAACCAACAGCGGCAGCTACGACCACTTCAGCTCGTGTTGCCTCTTCCTCCAGCTCACACTAGCTGGTTCGGCTTCCTCCCAGGATCGCCATGGAAGAACCTCTGACACTGTTGTCCAGAGACCCACTGTAATTCCACATGCAGCACCACGTTCCCAGTCATCCTCACACTCCCAGCCCAGTCTACAGCCATTGGTAGTAAAGGCATGGGAGAAACAGCGGCCAATCTCAGCAAACCACCCCCGAGCACAGGCTCTGAATGCAGGCATTACCAAACTTCTGTCACTGGAAATGCTCTCATTCAGGCTGGTGGAGACTGACAGCTTCCGTTACTTGATGGCATTGGCAGTCCCACAGTACAATGTTCCCAGCTTTTATTTCAGCAGGCAAGCCGTCCCTGCCCTGCACAATCATGTGGAGGGACACATAAAACATGCGCTACTGAACGCCGTCAGTAGCAAGGTCCACCTCACCACCGATGCATGGACCAGTCAACATGGACAGGGGCGACACCTTTCCCTCACTGCCCATTGGGTTAATGTTGTTGAGCTGGGCACAGATCGTGCGCGTGGCACAGGACGTGTCCTGCCCACTCCAAGGATTGCAGGAATCCAGTCTGTACGCATTGACTCCTCCTCATACACAAGTTCCTCAGAATCATCCCTGCAGGAGCCGTCACAGTCCACCTCCACATGGACCCGTGAACGTTTACCTGTTATGACTAGAGTTGAGCGACCTTGACCTTTTTAGAGTCGAGCCGGGTTTCGCGAAACCCGACTATCTCAAAAGTCGGGTCGAGTGAAATCGGCCGATTATGACGTAAAGTCGGGATCGACCGAAACACGAAACCCAATGCAAGTCAATGGGGCAGCATAGTCGGCAGTGAGTGGGGGCCAGGAAAACACCTAGAGTGCCCATTTTAATGTCAAAACCATCCATTCTTCTTAATGAAGCTTGTCAAGCGTAATTTACCTTATAATAATTGGAAGGCATTTGAAATTGGGGGTCATTTGGCTAAAGTTGTGGTGGGTAGGGCTGGTTCAAGTAATTAGTGGGCCCAGGAAATCTGGACCACGTCACGGCAGTGGAGCAGGGAGAGGTAAGTATTTCAACTTTGCAAGTGCTGTGAACCTGAGCAAGCAGGGGGGGCCCACTCATTGGCATTGGCACTGGCACAGGGCCCCTCAAAGTACAGCGGTGTGTTTGCACGGCGGGGGCGCCTCCCACCGGCAGCAACACTTTTGCGTACTATGAGAGGCCCTGTGCCAGTGACGTCGCCAACTAGTATTCCTCCCCCCACCTGATGAAGGAACCTGCACTTTCATCTGCACCTTCCTCTTTGTCCCCGTGTAAGGTGGTATGGTATGCGGGAAGAGCAACCTGACTTTCAGCAGGGTCACAATGTTGTTGTGTAGCGTGCACGGGGAATGTTGCGTTATGGGTCAATGTACCAGCAGACTCATCTATCACTGGCTGGGCAATGGGCAGGATGAGGAGGAAACACAGATATAGGCCCAAAGAATAAAGTTGGCTAAATGCAGTTCAAAATTGGTAACACAGGAATAACCAGGGGGCATTGCAGTGGAGGACAACTGGAATGAGAGGCTGACACAGAGAGTAGGCCTAAATCAGTAAGTAGTCGAAATGCAGTTCAAAATTGGCAACCGTAGTAAACAGGCGGCACAGCTTTGTTCAGTGGAGGAGAACAGCAAGGAGTGGCAGACACCGTTAGTAGGCCCCAACCCAACTAGTAGGCCAAATGCAGTCTAACATTAACAACTACTTAACGAGCGCCTGAAAACGGAATTTCAGGACAGGAAACCAGGAGAACAGCAAGGAGCGGCAGACACTGTTAGTAGGCCCCAAACCAACTAGTACGCAAAAATGCAGTTGTTCCATTTAACCACAATTTAACGAGACCCTGAAGATAGAAGCTCAGGAAAGGCAACCTGGAGAACACCTTGGAGTGGAACACACCATCTCTCTCCACCCCATACCCATTTTGTAGGCCTAATGCAGTGTAGTTTTCTACAACTACTAAACGAGAGTCGGAAGACCGAAGCAATGGCAAGGAAACCTGGGGAACACCTTGGAGTGTAACACACCATCTCTCTCCACCCGATACCCATTTTGTAGGCCTAATGCAGTGTAGTTTTCTACAACTACTAAACGAGAGTCGGAAGACCGAAGCAATGGCAAGGAAACCTGGGGAACACTTTGGAGTGTAACACACCATCTCTCTCCACCCGATACCCATTTTGTAGGCCTAATGCAGTGTAGTTTTCTACAACTACTAAACGAGAGTCGGAAGATCGAAGCAATGGCGAGGAAACCTGGAGAACACCTTGGAGTGTAACACACCATCTCTCTCCACCCCATAGCCAATTTGTAGGCCTAATGCACTGTAGTTTCCAACAACTACTAAACAAGAGCATTAAGATCGAAGCTCTGGAAAGGCAACCTGGAGAACACCTTGGAGTGTAACACACCATCTCTCTCCACCCGATACCCATTTTGTAGGCCTAATGCAGTGTAGTTTTCTACAACTACTGAACGAGAGTCGGAAGACCGAAGCAATGGCAAGGAAACCTGGGGAACACCTTGGAGTGTAACACACCATCTCTCTCCACCCGATACCCATTTTGTAGGCCTAATGCAGTGTAGTTTTCTACAACTACTAAACGAGAGTCGGAAGACCGAAGCAATGGCAAGGAAACCTGGGGAACACCTTGGAGTGTAACACACCATCTCTCTCCACCCCATACCCAATTTGTAGGCCTAATGCAGCCTACGTTCCGACAACTACTAAACGAGAGCATGAAGATCGAAGCTCAGGAAAGGCAACCTGGGGAACACCTTGGAGTGTAACACACCCTCTCTCTACACCACGGAAGGGCTGATTCTTAGGAAGGAAGGCTGTCGGAAAGAAGCAGGGCGCGTCCGAGGGTGATTATATTCTTATTAGGTATATACTCACCCTCGGACGCGCCCTGCTTCTTTATTTGTAATGAATGTTTATTTGCAATGTGGTTTTGACTTACTCTATTTTTTTGGTAAATAATGATTTTATTATTTTCATTGTTTTGCATCTTCTTGGCAATAATATAAAGAAGACGCGACAGGACAACACTCGTTGGATGCCATATCTGTGTTTTAAATTGAAAAAAACTTTCAGTTAACTACTTGCAGGAGAAAGTTATTGTAGCTGGTGGCCATTTTTAGTACTGTACCAGATTTTTGTTGTATGTGTTTGTTTTTAATGTTAAAATGTCTGCATTTGATATCTCTCCAGTATTTTCTTTTTTATAAGCAAAATACTTATTTTTATATTTTCTGATGTTGGTTCAAGGGGTACACGGGCAGCAATAAACAGGTCAGTGGAGGCCTAGTGGAAGGAGGGACCGCAGACAGGCTTCGAAGGCCTAACATAATAAATTGGGCTTGCTGTCGGCAATTTTAAATTGGTTCCAGGGGAACACGGGCGGCAGTAGCCAGGTCAGTGTAGTAGTAGTGGAAAGAACGGGCCGCAGACAGGCTTCGAAGGCCTAACATAACAAAAATAGGGATGTAGGCAATTTACAATTGGTTCCAGGGGAACACGGACAGCAGTAGACAGGTCAGTGGAGGCCTAGTGGAAGGAGGGACCGCAGACAGGCTTCGAAGGCCTAACATAATAAATTGGGCTTGCTGTCGGCAATTTTAAATTGGTTCCAGGGGAACACGGGCGGCAGTAGCCAGGTCAGTGTAGTAGTAGTGGAAAGAACGGGCCGCAGACAGGCTTCGAAGGCCTAACATAACAAAAATTGGGCTGTAGGCAATTTAAAATTGGTTCCAGGGGAACACGGGCAGCAGTAGACAGGTCAGTGGAGGCCTAGTGGAAGGAGGGACCGCAGACAGGCTTCGAAGCCCTAACATAATAAATTGGGCTTGCTGTCGGCAATTTTAAATTGGTTCCAGGGGAACACGGGCGGCAGTAGCCAGGTCAGTGTAGTAGTAGTGGAAAGAACGAGCCGCAGACAGGCTTCGAAGGCCTAACATAACAAAAATTGGGCTGTAGGCAATTTAAAATTGGTTCCAGGGGAACACGGGCAGCAGTAGACAGGTCAGTGGAGGCCTAGTGGAAGGAGGGACCGCAGACAGGCTTCGAAGCCCTAACATAATAAATTGGGCTGGCTGTAGGCAATTTAAAATTGGTTCCAGGGGAACACGGGCAGCAGTAGACAGGTCAGTGGAGACCTAGTGGAAGGAGGGACCGCAGACAGGCTTCGAAGGCCTAACATAATAAATTGGGCTGGCTGTAGGCAATTTAAAATTGGTTCCAGGGGAACACGGGCAGCAGTGGCCTGGTCAGTGTAGTAGTAGTGGAAAGAACGGGCCGCAGACAGGCTTCAAAGGCCTTACATAACAAAAATTGGGCTGTAGGCAATTTAAAATTGGTTCCAGGGGAACACGGGCAGCAGTAGACAGGTCAGTGGAGACCTAGTAGAAGGAGTGACCGCAGACAGGCTTCGAAGGCCTAACATAAGAAAAATGTCAATACAATGGTATTGACAGTGCCAGGCATTGAAGGATGTCAGCGCATAGACTAAACATTGGTGGAGCTGTGAGAGAAAATTTTGCAAGTGGTAGAGCACTGTTTGAGCTGGGGGGGGACTGTCTTGTGGCCGGCGGTACAGGCCCAGGGCCCCTCATATTAAAACGGTGTGTCTGACGTTGGATGCGCACCACCACCGCCAGACACTTTATTGTACTATGAGGGACCTAGTGGCAGTGCCGTTGACCAAAAGCGGGCACACCCACCTCCTCAGACAAACAGTACTCTCACGGGTGCTGGCGCCAAGTGGCGATACCACGGCCCCGTGTGGGGACTTTGGCCATTTAGGGAGGTGTTAACATGTCGGATGCTGGACAATCAGGTGCTGCAAATTACGAGATTGGAAAAGTCATTCAAAATAGTCCACAGGCAAGACCTTTACATAGGAAAGCTAGGTGTCAGCCGGGCAAGGTGGGGCAAAAGATTTCGAAATCCAGTTGTGGTTCATTTTAATGAAGGTTAGATCATCTACATTTTGGGTAGCCAGACGAGTCCTTTTTTCTGTTAGTATTGAACTTGCAGCACTGAATACTCTTTCTGATAGGACACTAGCTGCCGAGCAAGCAAGCTCCTACAATGCATATTCTGCCAATTCTGGCCAGGTGTCTAATTTTGATGCCCAGTAATCAAATGGGAATGACAGTTGAGGGAGAACGTCGATAAGGGATGAAAAATAGTTAGTAACCATACTGGACAAATGTTGTCTCCTGTCACTTTGAATTGATGCTGCAGTACCTGTCCTGTCTGCGGTCATAGCAAAATCACTCCACAACCTGGTCAGAAAACCCCTCTGGCCAACGCCACTTCTGATTTCTGCCCCTCTAACACCTCTGGTCTGCTGGCCCCTGCAGCTCGTGTTAGAACGATCACGGGCGCTGTGTGCAGGGAATGCCAGAAGCAAACGGTCAACAAGAGTTGATTGTTTGGTTGCTAATATTAGTTCCAAGTTCTCTTGTGGCATTATATTTTGCAATTTGCCTTTATAGCGAGGATCAAGGAGGCAGGCCAACCAGTAATCGTCATCGTTCATCATTTTTGTTATGCGTGTGTCCCTTTTGAGGATACGTAAGGCATAATCCGCCATGTGGCCCAAAGTTCCAGTTCTCAAATCTGTGGTTGTGCTTGGTTGAGGGGCAGTTTCAGGCAAATCCACGTCACTTGTGTCCCTCCAAAAACCAGAACCCGGCCTTGCCGCGCCAACAATTTCCACTGGCCCCGGAAAAGCTTCCTCATTAAAAATATAATCATCCCCATCATCCTCCTCGTCCTCCTCCTCATGTTCGCCCGCTACCTCGTCCTGTACACTGCCCTGGCCAGACAATGGCTGACTGTCATCAAGGCTTTCCTCTTCCTCAGCTGCAGACGCCTGATCCTTTATGTGCGTCAAACTTTGCATCAGCAGACGCATTAGGGGGATGCTCATGCTTATTATGGCGTTGTCTGCACTAACCAGCCGTGTGCATTCCTCAAAACACTGAAGGACTTGACACATGTCTTGAATCTTCGACCACTGCACACCTGACAACTCCATGTCTGCCATCCTACTGCCTGCCCGTGTATGTGTATCCTCCCACAAAAACATAACAGCCCGCCTCTGTTCACACAGTCTCAGAAGCATGTGCAGTGTTGAGTTCCACCTTGTTGCAACGTCTATGATTAGGCGATGCTGGGGAAGGTTCAAAGAACGCTGATAGGTCTGCATACGGCTGGAGTGTACGGGCGAACGGCGGATATGTGAGCAAAGTCCACGCACTTTGAGGAGCAGGTCGGATAACCCCGGATAACTTTTCAGGAAGCACTGCACCACCAGGTTTAAGGTGTGAGCCAGGCAAGGAATGTGTTTCAGTTGGGAAAGGGAGATGGCAGCCATGAAATTCCTTCCGTTATCACTCACTACCTTGCCTGCCTCAAGATCTACAGTGCCCAGCCACGACTGCGTTTCTTTCTGCATGAACTCGGACAGAACTTCAGCGGTGTGTCTGTTGTCGCCCAAACACTTCATAGCCAATACAGCCTGCTGACGTTTGCCAGTAGCTGCCCCATAATGGGAGACCTGGTGTGCAACAGTGGCAGCTGCGGATGGAGTGGTTGTGCGACTGCGGTCTGTGGACGAGGTCTCGCTTCTGCAGGAGGACGAGGAGGAGGAGGAGGGGGTGCGAACGGCTACAGCCAACTGTTTCCTAGACCGTGAGCTAGGCAGAACTGTCCCAAACTTGCTGTCCCCTGTGGACCCTGCATCCACCACATTTACCCAGTGTGCCGTGATGGACACGTAACGTCCCTGGCCATGCCTACTGGTCCATGCATCTGTTGTCAGGAGCACCTTTGTGCTCACAGATTGCCTGAGTGCATGGACGATGCGCTCTTTAACATGCTGGTGGAGGGCTGGGATGGCTTTTCTGGAAAAAAAGTGTCGACTGGGTAGCTCGTAGCGTGGTAAAGCGTAGTCCATCAGGGCTTTGAAAGCTTCGCTTTCAACTAACCGGTAGGGCATCATCTCTAATGAGATTAGTCTAGCTATGTGGGCGTTCAAACCCTGTGTACGCGGATGCGAGGCTAAGTACTTCCTTTTTCTAACCATAGTCTCATGTAGGGTGAGCTGGACTGGAGAGCTGGAGATCATGGTACTAGCGGGGGTGCCGGTGGACATGGCAGACTGAGAGACGGTGGGAGATGGTATTGTTGCCGCCGGTGCCCTAGATGCAGTGTTTCCTACTACGAAACTGGTGATTCCCTGACCCTGACTGCTTTGGCCTGGCAAAGAAACCTGCACAGATACTGCAGGTGGCGCAGAAAATGGTGGCCCTACACTGCCGGAAGGGATGTTGCGTTGATGACTAGCTTCATTGGCCGAGGGTGCTACAACCTTAAGGGACGTTTGGTAGTTAGTCCAAGCTTGCAAATGCATGGTGGTTAAATGTCTATGCATGCAACTTGTATTGAGACTTTTCAGATTCTGCCCTCTGCTTAAGGTAGTTGAACATTTTTGACAGATGACTTTGCGCTGATCAATTGGATGTTGTTTAAAAAAATGCCAGACTGCACTCTTTCTAGCATAGGATACCTTTTCAGGCATTGCAGACTGAGCTTTAACCGGATGGCCACGCTGTCCTCCAACAGGTTTTGGCTTTGCCACGCGTTTTGGGCAAGATATGGGCCCGGCAGATGGAACCTGTTGCGATGTTGATGCCTGCTGCGGCCCCTCCTCCTCCGCTTCAGAACTGCTGCCGCCTGCACCCTGTTCCCCCAATGGCTGCCAATCGGGGTCAAGAACTGGGTCATCTATTACCTCTTCTTGTAGCTCGTGTGCAACTTCGTCTGTGTCACCGTGTCGGTCGGTGGTATAGCGTTCGTGATGGGGCAACATAGTCTCATCAGGGTCTGATTCTTGATCAGCACCCTGCGAGGGCAATGTTGTGGTCTGAGTCAAAGGACCAGCATAGTAGTCTGGCTGTGGCTGTGCATCAGTGCACTCCATGTCAGATTCAACTTATAATAGGCATGGACTGTTAACTGCTTCACTTTCTAAGCCAGGGACGGTATGTGTAAAGAGCTCCATGGAGTAACCCGTTGTGTCGCCTGCTGCATTCTTCTCTGTTGTTGGTGGCAACAAATGAGAGAGATGCCACACACGCAGGACTGTCACTGAAGCGCAAATGTAAATATTAATCTCCCACTGATTTTTTTTTTTTTTTTTAAAAGGGAGACTTTAGAAAAAAAAAATTATTAAAAAAAATGATTTTTTAAGGAAGAATTTATAAACCAAATAAAATGAAATGATTTTTTCAGGGAGAATTTAGAAAACAAATAAAAAAAAAAATAGGCTTTCTATGGCCCACTGAGTGAGAGAGGACGCACACAGGAGTCAGGAGTAGCACACAAGCCCAGAGGCCAATATTTATCTCCCACTGATTGATTTAGTGATTTTTTCAGGTAGATTTTGGAACCCAAATCAAGCAAAAAAAAAAAATAGGCTTTCTATGGCCCACAATTGGAGAGAGAGAGAGAGATGGCACACCCAGGAGTCAAGACTGGCACACAAGCAGAAAGGGCAATATTAATCTCCCACTGATTTGATTTTTTTTTTTTTTTCAGGGAGACTTTAGAAAAAAAAAATACAAAAAAAATGATTTTTTCAGGAATAATTTAGAAACCAAATAAAATAAAATGATTTTTTCAGGGAGAATTTAGAAAACAAATAAAACAAAATATAGGCTTTCTAGGGCCCACTGAGTGAGAGATGACGCACACAGGAGTCAGGAGTGGCACACAAGCCCAGAGGCCAATATTTATCTCCCACTGATTGATTTAGTGATTTTTTCAGGTAGATTTTGGAACCCAAATCAAGCAAAAAAAAAAAATAGGCTTTCTATGGCCCACAATTGGAGAGAGAGAGAGAGAGAGATGGCACACCCAGGAGTCAAGACTGGCACACAAGCAGAAAGGGCAATATTAATCTCCCACTGAGTTGATTTTTTTTTTTTTTTCAGGGAGACTTTAGAAAACAAAAATACAAAAAAATGAATTTTTCAGGAAGAATGTAGAAACAATATAAAATAAAATGATTGTTTCAGGGAGAATTTAGAAAACAAATAAAAAACAAAATAGGCTTTGTAGGGCCCACTGAGTGAGAGAGGACGCACACAGGAGTCAGGAGTGGCACACAAGCCCAGAGGCCAATATTTATCTCCCACTGATTGATTTAGTGATTTTTTCAGGTAGATTTTGGAACCCAAATCGAGCAAAAAAATTAATAGGCTTTCTATGGCCCACAATTGGAGAGAGAGAGATGGCACACCCAGGAGTCAAGACTGGCACACAAGCAGAAAGGGCAATATTAATCTCCCACTGATTTGATTTTTTTTCTTTTTTTTCAGGGAGACTTTAGAAAAAAAACATACAAAAAAAATGATTTTATCAGGAATAATTTAGAAACCAAATAAAATAAAATGATTTTTTCAGGGAGAATTTAGAAAACAAATAAAAAAAAAATAGGCTTTCTATGGCCCACTGAGTGAGAGAGGACGCACACAGGAGTCAGGAGTGGCACACAAGCCCAGAGGCCAATATTTATCTCCCACTGATTGATTTAGTGATTTTTTCAGGTAGATTTTGGAACCCAAATCAAGCAAAAAAAAAATATAGGCTTTCTATGGCCCACAATTGGAGAGAGAGAGAGAGAGAGATGGCACACCCAGGAGTAAAGACTGGCACACAAGCAGAAAGGGCAATATTAATCTCCCACTGATTTGATTTTTTTTTTTTTTTCAGGGAGACTTTAGAAAAAAAATATACAAAAAAAATGATTTTTTCAGGAATAATTTAGAAACCAAATAAAATAAAATGATTGTTTCAGGGAGAATTTAGAAAACAAATTAAAAAAAAAATAGGCTTTGTAGGGCCCACTGAGTGAGAGAGGACGCACACAGGAGTCAGGAGTGGCACACAAGCCCAGAGGCCAATATTTATCTCCCACTGATTGATTTAGTGATTTTTTCAGGTAGATTTTGGAACCCAAATCAAGCAAAAAAATTAATAGGCTTTCTATGGCCCACAATTGGAGAGAGAGAGATGGCACACCCAGGAGTCAAGACTGGCACACAAGCAGAAAGGGCAATATTAATCTCCCACTGATTTGATTTTTTTTCTTTTTTTTCAGGGAGACTTTAGAAAAAAAAAATACAAAAAAAATGATTTTTTCAGGAATAATTTAGAAACCAAATAAAATAAAATGATTTTTTTCAGGGAGAATTTAGAAAACAAATAAAACAAAAAATAGGCTTTCTAGGGCCCACTGAGTGAGAGATGACGCACACAGGAGTCAGGAGTGGCACACAAGCCCAGAGGCCAATATTTATCTCCCACTGATTGATTTAGTGATTTTTTTCAGGTAGATTTTGGAACCCAAATCAAGCAAAAAAAAAAAATAGGCTTTCTATGGCCCACAATTGGAGAGAGAGAGAGAGATGGCACACCCAGGAGTCAAGACTGGCACACAAGCAGAAAGGGCAATATTAATCTCCCACTGATTTGATTTTTTTTTTTTTTCAGGGAGACTTTAGAAAAAAAAAATACAAAAAAATGAATTTTTCAGGAAGAATTTAGAAACAAAATAAAATAAAATGATTGTTTCAGGGAGAATTTAGAAAACAAATAAAAAAAAAATAGGCTTTGTAGGGCCCACTGAGTGAGAGAGGACGCACACAGGAGTCAGGAGTGGCACACAAGCCCAGAGGCCAATATTTATCTCCCACTGATTGATTAAGTGATTTTTTCAGGTAGATTTTGGAACCCAAATCAAGCAAAAAAATTAATAGGCTTTCTATGGCCCACAATTGGAGAGAGAGAGATGGCACACCCAGGAGTCAAGACTGGCACACAAGCAGAAAGGGCAATATTAATCTCCCACTGATTTGATTTTTTTTTCTTTTTTTTCAGGGAGACTTTAGAAAAAAAAAATACAAAAGAAATGATTTTTTCAGGAATAATTTAGAAACCAAATAAAATAAAATGATTTTTTTCAGGGAGAATTTAGAAAACAAATAAAAAAAAAATAGGCTTTGTAGGGCCCACTGAGTGAGAGAGGACGCACACAGGAGTCAGGAGTGGCACACAAGCCCAGAGGCCAATATTTATCTCCCACTGATTGATTTATTGATTTTTTCAGGTAGAATTTAGAACCCAAATCAACCAAAAAAATAAATAGGCTTTCTATGGCCCACTATTTGTGAGAGAGATGGCACGCTCAGGACTGGCACACAAGCCCAGAGGCCAATATTAATCTCCCACTTTTTTTTTTTTTTTCCAGGGAAAATTTATAAACCCAATAAAAAAAATAATAAATACCGTATATACTCGAGTATAAGCCGAGATTTTCAGCCCATTTTTTTGGGCTGAAAGTCCCCCTCTCGGCTTATACTCGAGTCATATACCCGGGTGTCAGCAGGGGAGGGGGAGCGGGGGCTGTGTAATCATACTTACCTGCTCCCAGCGCGGTTCCTGCAGTCCCTGGCTTCTCCGGCGCTGCAGATTCTTCCTGCACTGAGCGGTCACATGGCACCGCTCATTACAGAAATGAATAGGCAGCTCCACCCCCAAAGGGGAGGAGCCGCATATTCATTGCTGTAAATGATCGGTGCCATGTGACCGCTCAATTACAGGAAGAAGCTGCAGCGCCGGAGAAGCCAGGGACTGCAGGGACCGCGCCGCAGCAGGTAAGTGGAGCGCAGCGCTATAATTACCTGCTCCTCGCTCCGGTGCGGCTCCGTCTGCAGCGTCCTCTAGCAGTGACGCTCAGGTTAGAGGGCGCTGTGACGTAGTCAGTTCGCGCCCTCTGCTGAGCGTCAGTGCTGGAGACGGAGCCGCAGAGGAACAGGTAATTATTGAAAGCGCCGGCGTCCTGAGAAGAGAGGTGAGTATGTGATTTTTTTTTTTTTCATGGCAGCACCAGCAGCATTCTAAGGAGCACCTATGGGGCCATAAAGGTGCAGAGCATATAAGGGGCACAGCATTATAAGGAGCACCTATGGGGCCATAAAGGTGCAGAGCATATATGGGGCACAGCATTATAAGGAGCACCTATGGGGCCATAAAGGTGCAGAGCATAAATGGGGCACAGCATTATAAGGAGCACCTATGGGGCCATAAAGGTGCAGAGCATATATGGGGCACAGCATTATAAGGAGCATCTATGGGGCCATAAAGGTGCAGAGCATATATGGGGCACAGCATTATAAGGAGCACCTATGGGGCCATAAAGGTGCAGAGCATAAATGGGGCACAGCATTATAAGGAGCACCTATGGGGCCATAAAGGTGCAGAGCATATATGGGGCACAGCATTATAAGGAGCACCTATGGGGCCATAAAGGTGCAGAGCATATATGGGGCACAGCATTATAAGGAGCATCTATGGGGCCATAATCAAAGGTGCAGAGCATTCTATATAGCACAGTTGTATATGGAGCATCTATGGGGCAATAATGAACGGTATGGAGCATCTATTTTTATTTTTGAAATTCACCAGTAAATGCTGCATTTTCTACCCTAGGCTTATACTCGAGTCAATAAGTTTTCCCAGTTTTTTGTGGCAAAATTAGGGGGGTCGGCTTATACTCGGGTCGGCTTATACTCGAGTATATACGGTAGGTTTTCTATGGCCCACTATCTGAGAGAGAGAGATGGCACGCTTAGGACTGGCACACAAGCCCAAAGGCCAATATTAATCTCCCACTGATTGATTTATTGATTTTTTCAGGTAGAATTTAGAACCCAAATCAACCAAAAAAATAAATAGGCTTTCTATGGCCCACTATTTGTGAGAGAGATGGCACGCTCAGGACTGGCACACAAGCCCAGAGGCCAATATAAATCTCCCACTTTTTTTTTTTTTTTCCAGGGAAAATTTATAAACCCAATAAAAAAAATAATAAATAGGCTTTCTATGGCCCACTATCTGAGAGAGAGAGATGGCACGCTTAGGACTGGCACACAAGCCCAAAGGCCAATATTAATCTCCCACTGATTGATTTATTGATTTTTTCAGGTAGAATTTAGAACCCAAATCAAGCAAAAAAATTAATAGGCTTTCTATGGCCCACTGAGTGAGAGATGGCACACACAGGAGTCAGGAGTGGAACACAAGCCCTGAGGCCAATATTTTTCTCCCACTGATTGATGTTGTGATTTTTTCAGGTAGATTTTAGAACCCAAATCAAGCAAAAAAAATAAATAGGCTTTCTATGGCCCACTGACTGAGAGATGGCACACACAGGAGTCAGGAGTGGCACACAAGCCCTGAGGCCAATATTTTTCTCCCACTGATTGATGTTGTGATTTTTTCAGGTAGATTTTGGAACCCAAATCAAGCAAAAAAATAAATAGGCTTTCTATGGCCCACTGACTGAGAGATGGCACACACAGGAGTCAAGAGTGGCACACAAGCCCTGAGGCCAATATTTTTCTCCCACTGATTGATGTAGTGATTTTTTCAGGTAGATTTTAGAACCCAAATCAAGCAAAAAAATAAATATGCTTTCTATGGCCCACTGAGTGAGAGATGACACAGACAGGGATGGCACTCTAGCAGAAATGCCAATCTTAATCTCCCACAAAAAAAAAAAACTGTCCTTCAATTACTATCTCCCTGCAGTAATCTCAGCCAGGTATGGCAGGCAGCAATAAGGAGTGGACTGATGCACAAATTAAATAAAAAGTGTGGACAAACAAACAAGATAGCTGTGCAGAAAGGAAGGAACAAGAGGATTTGTGCTTTGAAAAAAGCAGTTGGTTTGCACAGCGGCGTACACACAGCAATGCAGCTATCAGGGAGCCTTCTAGGGCAGCCCAATGAGCTACAGCGCTGAGGAAAAAAAAAAATGTAGCTTCCACTGTCCCTGCACACCGAAGGTGGTGTTGGGCTGTGGAAATCGCTACAGCACAAGCGGTTTGGTGGTTAATGGACCCTGCCTAACGCTATCCCTGCTTCTGACGAAGCGGCAGCAACCTCTCCCTAAGCTCAGATCAGCAGCAGTAACATGGCGGTCGGCGGGAACGCCCCTTTATAGCCCCTGTGACGCCGCGGACAGCAAGCCAATCACTGCAATGCCCTTCTCTAAGATGGTGGGGACCAGGACCTATGTCATCACGCTGCCCACACTCTGTGTTTACCTTCATTGGCTGAGAAATGGCGCTTTTCGCGTCATTGAAACGCGACTTTGGCGCGAAAGTCGCGTACCGCATGGCCGACCCTGCACAGGGGTCGGATCGGGTTCCATGAAACCCGACTTTGCCAAAAGTCGGCGACTTTTGAAAATGAACGACCCGTTTCGCTCAACCCTAGTTATGACCGACATGAGCACAGCCATGGCCAAACATCAACAGGCCGTACTGAAATTAGTTTCTTTGGGGAATCGAAGCCACACAGCGCAGGAGCTCTGGAATGCCATCAAGCAGGAGAGCGATGTGACAATGGCCGAAATCTGGTGGCAGCTTTGGCCCTTGGCAACCTCACTCACATCCCATGTCTGGCACATGTGCCCAATTTGGTTGTGCAGAGTTTTCTGAGGGATTATCCGGATCTTGATGCACTGCTGCACAAGGTTCGCCTAGAGTGTGCTCACTTGCGGCGTTCCAGCACGGCAAGATCGCGCACTGCAGCTCTGCAGCGCCGATTCCGCCTTCCGGAACATCGCATCATATGTGACCTACCTACCAGGTGGAATTCCACGTTACATATGTTGGAGCGGTTGTGTGAGCAGCAGCAAGCAGTAATGGATTACCAGCTGCATCAGGCGCAAAGAAGTCACACTACGCGCCGTTCAGACTTCACAACCACAGAGTGGGCCACTATGAAGGACGTCTGCCAGGTTATGCGTCCCTTTGATTATTCCATAGCGATTGCAGATGATGCACTAGTCAGCATGACTGTCCCCCTTATATGCCTGCTTCAACAAACACTGGAAGCGCTAAGGGATGATGTTGTGGAAGAGGTGGGGGATGAGGATTCACCATTTCCATCAGCTTCTGGACAGTCAGCGCCACGTGGTTCCTCACAAAGGCGTAGGCAGGGGACACTTTGTGAGGAGGATGAGGAGGAGTCAATGGAGGAGGAAGACATCCTTCCAGAGGTGGGAGTTACACAATTGTCCAGTAGTCAGTGTGTACAGCGAGGGTGGGGTGATGAAGAGCAGGCAGAGATCACGTCTCAAGCAGGGGACAGCATTTCTTGGCCAGTTGGCAGTCTGCAGCACATGGTTGATTTCATGCTGCTGTGCCTGAGAAACGACCGCCGCATCAACCACATTCACAACATGCCTGATTATTGGGTGTACACCCTCCTCGATCCTCGCTACCGGGACAACGTACAAAACCTCATCACACCGTTGACCCGGGAGCGTAAAATGCGGGAGTACCAAGACACACTGGTGAATTCCATCATCTTCTCCAGTCCAACTGAGAGGAGTGCTGCTAGTGCTTTACAATGCAGCTCAGTGCGTCGAGGCAGTGGAGGAGGCTATGCACAAAGAGGGAGCAGAAGCAGTGCCTCTGCCCAAGGCAAGACCAGTTTGGCCCAACTGTGGCACAGTTTTGTGTGCCCACCCAAAATGTCTACACCATCACCGGCGGCTAAAGTCAGCAGGAGGCAACGGTTCCGTAAGATGGTGACAGACTACATGTCTTGCCCTCTTACTGTACTCCCAGATGGCTCTTCCCCTTTCAAGTATTGGGTCTCTAAGGCTGGTTTCACACTTGCGTTTTCAAACGAATGCGTTTGAAAAAAAAGACGCATGGTGAAAAAACGCATGTAAACGCATGCAAACGCTGCGTTTTTTAGACGCATGCGTTTTTGCATGTGGTGTAAAAAACGCGGCGTTTTGACGCGTTTACATGCGTTTTTCCATGCGTTTGCGTTTTTTAAACGCATGCTGAGAAATGTGTGACAGCTGCCAATCATCTAAATAAAGTAAAAAAAACACTATAAACATAAATAGCTAGGGTTAAAGTTAGGGGTAGGGATCCTAACCCTACCCCTAACCCTAACCCTACCCCTAACCCTAAAGGGATCCTAACCCTAACCCTAAAGGGATCCTAACCCTAACCCTACCCCTAACCCTAACCCTACCCCTAACCCTAAAGGGATCCTAACCCTAACCCTAACCCTAAAGGGATCCTAACCCTAACCCTAACCCTACCCCTAACCCTAACCCTACCCCAAACCCTAAAGGGATCCTAACCCTAACCCTAAAGGGATCCTAACCCTAACCCTAACCCTACCCCTAACCCTACCCCTACCCCTAACCCTAATCCCTTTAGCGTTAAGGTTAGGGGTAGGGGTAGGGTTAGGGGTAGGGTTAGGGTTAGGGTTAGGATCCCTTTAGGGTTAGGGTTAGGATCCCTTTAGGGTTAGGGGTAGGGGTAGGGTTAGGGGTAGGGTTAGGGTTAGGGGTAGGGTTAGGATCCCTTTAGGGTTAGGGTTAGCATCCCTTTAGGGTTAGGGTTAGGATCCCTTTAGGGTTAGGGTTAAGGGTAGGGTTAGGGTTAGGGGTAGGGTTAGGATCCCTTTAGCGTTAGGGTTAGGATCCCTTTAGGGTTAGGGTTAGGATCCCTTTAGGGTTAGGGTTAGGATCCCTTTATCACCTTTATGGTGGGGGGTGGCATATCAGTGTGTTTTCTGTTTTTTTAGTATAAAAACGCATGCGTTTTTAATGCAAACAAACGCATGCACAAAAAAACGCATGCGTTTCCATTGACTCCAATGCATTTTTTGCCCCCCCCAAAAAACGCATGAAAACGCAAGCGTTTTTTTGTGTCCAAAAAACGCCTCTCAAAATACTACAAGTTGCATTTCTGAAAATGAATGCATGCAGTAAAAAAACGCATGCGTTTGAAATCGCGACCAAACGCGTACACAAAAAAACGCATGCGTTTTCAATATTAAAGATAGGGAAAAAAACGCATGCTTTTTTTGTGCAAAAAACACTGCAGACAAAAACGCAAGTGTGAAACCACCCTAAGCTGGATACATGGCCAGAGCTAAGCCAGTATGCATTGGAGGTGCTGGCTTGCCCTGCGGCTAGTGTCTTATCAGAACGCGTCTTTAGGTGGTGTACTAACAGACCGTCACATGCAACTATCCTCCGATAACGTTGACCGGCTTACTTTTCTGAAAATGAACCAGGCCTGGATCTCGCAGGAATTTGCCACTCCTCTGCCTGATTAAATAATTGGGTGTCATCCTGGTCTGACGTGTTCATCTTTCTACCACCTGAACTGTAATTCCTGGGCTCCAACACGCCAGTTGAGGCTCAGAAGTGCAGGCTGCACAGTCAAAACATACGACCCAGTGTTATTGGGTTTCAGTAACGTCAGCTGATCCCCAGCTGTGTAGCCGGCACTGTGTCCTGCGACCGCCACGCTGACACAACAACTGAAATGTAAGGGAACCTGTCCCCCCCCCTGGCATTTGTTACTGAAAGAGCCACCTTGTGCAGCAGTAATGCTGCACAAGGAAAAGGTGCCTATTTTCGTTGTGCTCCTTGCACACGCTGAACCTAACACTTCTGAAATGTGTCTCCTCACACCGTTAAACCGTCCCGGAGGTGGGACTTTCCTTTGTTATGTGACGCAGCACAGCCGTCATTCCTACCCCCTTGGTGCCGTGTGCTGCCTCCTCAACATTGTTTGAAGCTGTCCCGGAGCCTGCGCTGTTCTGTTATCCCTTGGCCATGCATACTTAGCGCTGCCCATCTTCTGACATCATTTGGTGTCAGGCTGGCTGCGCCTGTGCGGCTGCGCTACCCGAGATCCCGCCTCGCAGTGTCTTCTGATTTAATCACACTGTGGGCCTGGGATCCATGGGCATGTGCAGGTTCCCTTTCAACTTGCTCCAATCGGGCTTCGGCCCACACTCTAATCCTCTGCTCCTCCTGCTGTCCCTGGGCTTCAACACCGCTAGTTGCTGTCCTGAAGTGCTGTCTGCACAGTCAACAGTCGCTCCTCTGTTATTGGGGTTCAGTAACTCCAGCTGCTCCCCTGCTGTGTTGCGGCAATACCTCCAGCTTGCTCCTCCTGCTGTCCCTGGGCTTCAACACCACTAGTTGCTGCCCGGAAGTGCTGTCTGCACAGTCAACAGTCCCTCCTCTGTTATTGGGGTTCAGTAACGCCAGCTGCTCCCCTACTGTGTTGCGGCAATACCTCCAGCCTGCTCCTCCTGCTGTCCCTGGGCTTCAACACCGCTAGTTGCTGCCCGGAAGTGCTGTCTGCACAGTCAACAGTCCCTCCTCTGTTATTGGGGTTCAGTAACGCCAGCTGCTCCCCTGCTGTGTTGCGGCAATACCTCCAGCCTGCTCCTCCTGCTGTCCCTGGGCTTCAACACCGCTAGTTGCTGCCCGGAAGTGCTGTCTGCACAGTCAACAGTCCCTCCTCTGTTATTGGGGTTCAGTAACGCCAGCTGCTCCCCTGCTGTGTTGCGGCAATACCTCCAGCCTGCTCCTCCAGCTGTCCCTGGGCTTCAACACCGCTAGTTGCTGCCCGGAAGTGCTGTCTGCACAGTCAACAGTCGCTCCTCTGTTATTGGGGTTCAGTAATGCCAGCTGCTCCCCTGCTGTGTTGCGGCAATACCTCCAGCCTGCTCCTCCTGCTGTCCCTGGGCTTCAACACCGCTAGTTGCTGCCCGGAAGTGCTGTCTGCACAGTCAACAGTCCCTCCTCTGTTATTGGGGTTCAGTAACACCAGCTGCTCCCCTGCTGTGTTGCGGCAATACCTCCAGCCTGCTAATCCTGCTGTCCCTGGGCTTCAACACCGCTAGTTGCTGCCTGGAAGTGCTGTCTGCACAGTCAACAGTCCCTCCTCTGTTATTGGGGTTCAGTAAAACCAGCTGCTCCCCTGCTGTGTTGCGGCAATACCTCCAGCCTGCTCCTCCTGCTGTTCCTGGGCTTCAACACCGCTAGTTGCTGCCCAGAAGTGCTGTCTGCACAGTCAACAGTCGCTCCTCTGTTATTGGGGTTCAGTAACGCCAGCTGCTCCCCTGCTGTGTTGCGGCAATACCTCCAGCCTGCTCCTCCTGCTGTCCCTGGGCTTCAACACCGCTAGTTGCTGCCCGGAAGTGCTGTCTGCACAGTCAACAGTCCCTCCTCTGTTATTGGGGTTCAGTAACGCCAGCTGCTCCCCTGCTGTGTATCCGGCAACGTGTCATGCGACCACCACGCTGGCTCAACAACAGACATTTACATGCCTCCAGTGCAGGCTTCGGCCTACACTCTGCTCCTCCTGCTGTCCCTGGGCTCCAACACTGCTGGTTGCTGCCCGGAAGTGCTGTTTGCACAGAGCAAAACACCTCGCCAATGTGTTAGTGGGGTTCACTAACATCAGCTGCTCCCCTTCTGTGTATCCGGCAACGTGTCATGCGACAGCCACGCTGGCACAACTAAAATTTAAGGGAACGTGCCCCCCCCCTGGCATTTGTTACTGAAAGAGCCACCTTGTGCAGCAGTAATGCTGCACAAGGAAAAGGTGCCTATTTTCGTTGTGTTCCTTGCACACACTGAACCTAACACTTCTGAAATGTGTCCCCTCACACCGTTAAACCGACCCGGAGGTGGGACTTTCCTTTGTTATGTGACGCAGCACAGCCATCATTCCTACCCCTTGGTGACGTGCCCCGCCTCCTCAGCGTTGTTTGAATCTGTCCCAGAGCCTGCGCTGTTCTGTTATCCCTTGGCCATGCACACTTAGCGCTGCCCATCTTCTGACATCATTTAGGTGTCAGGCTGGCAGCGCCTGTGCGGCCACGCTGCCCGAGATCCCACCTCGCAATGTCGTCTAATGTAATCCCACTGCGGGCCTGGGATCCATGGGCATGCGCAGTGCATATCCTCGCCTCTCACTCCCCTCCTTCCCATGGATCCCAGGCCCGCAGTGGGATTACATTAGACGACTCTGCGAGTTGGGATCTCGGGCAGTGTGGCCGCACAGGCGCTGCCAGCCTGACACCTAAATGATGTCAGAAGACGGGCAGCGCTAAGTGTGCATGACCAAGGGATAACATAACAGCGCAGGCTCTGGGACAGCTTCAAACAACGCTGAGGAGCAGGTGCACGGCACCAAGGTGGTAGGAATGATGGCTGTGCTGCGTCACATTACAAAGGAAAGTCCCACCTCCGGGACGGTTTTACGGTGTGAGGGGACACATTTCAGAAGTGTCTAGTTCAGCATTTGCAAGGAGCATAATTAAAAGAGCCACCTTTTCCTTTTGCATCCTTAGTGCTGTACAAGATGGCTCTTTCAGCAACAAACGCCTGGGGGGGTTAAAGGTTCCCTTTCAACTTGCTCCAGTGCAGGCTGTGGCCTACACTCTGCTCCTCTCCTTCTCCTGCTGACCCTGGGCTCTAACACCGCCAGTTGGGGCCCGGAAGTGCTAGCTGCACAGAGAAAAACACCAGCCAATGTGTCAGTGGGGTTCGGCAACGCCAGCTGTTCCCCTGCTGTGTAGCCGGCATCGTGTCCTGCAAACGCCACGCAGACACAACAACTGAAATTAAAGGGACCCTGTCCCCCCCCCAGGCGTTTGTATGTGTAACAGCCACCTTGTACAGCAGTAATGCTGCATTTGTACAAGGTGGCTCATTTAGTTATTCTCCTTGCACACGTCGAACTCAACACGTATAAAATGGGAAAATGTGTCCCCTGAGACCATTAAACCATCCCTGAGGTGTGACTTTCCTTTGTAATGACACGCAGCATCCCCCTTGGTAGCGCTGCCCGTCTTCTGACATCATTGGTTGGCCGGCTGCGCCTCTGCCGCCGCCCTGCCCGACACAACGCCCCTCGGTGTCTTATTTATTTTGACTGCGAGGGTGTGATTGATGGGCATGAACAGTGCATATCTTCGCCTGTCTTCACTCATCTCCTTCTGCCTTCTTCAGACTGTGCGGCTTCATGGCCGTGGCATGCGATAAGGGATCAGCTGAGGCCGCCCAGTCTGAAGCAGGTGTAAGGACATGTGTGAGCGGCGAACATATTTACTGCACAAGGCCACGAATCCCAGCACCGCAGTGTGACTTTATGAAAAGGCACTGTGGGTCTGGGATTTATGGCCATCGTTAACGGCACCGGCCAACATGAAATGAAGTCAGAAGACGGGCAGCGCTAACAGCGCGAGGCCAAGAGATAACAAAACAGCGCAGACTCCTGTACAGCAAATAACGACTCTCAGGAGGCTGCGCCCAGCACCAAGGTGGGATTTTTGACAGCTGTGTGGCGTCTCATTAAGAAGGCAAGTCACGCCTTCATAGACAGTTTGACTGTATAAGGGACTAAATTTTATACGTGTTTCATTCAGCGTGTGCAATGAGCAGAATTTAAAGAGCAACCTTTTACTTGTGCAGCATTACTGCTGCACAAGGTGTGCCTCTTCTAGTTTGTAACACCTGAGTGGGGGTTAAAGGTCACCTTTGAAATTGGTTCAATTAGGCTTCGGCCTACACTCTGCTCCTCCTGCAGAGCCCGGGTTCTAAAACCGCCAGTTGGTGCCCGGAAGTGCTGGCTGCACAGAGCAAAACACCCGCCAATGTGTCAGTGGGGTTCAGCAACGCCAGCTGTTCCCCTGCTGTGTAGCTGGCAACGTGTCCTGCAAACGCCACGCAGACACAAAGCTGCCTCCAGTGCAGGCTTCAGCCTACACTCTGCTCCCCCTGCTGACCCTTTGCTCCAACACCGCTAGTTGGGGCTCTAGGAAGACAATCTTGAATAGGTCCACATCCTGGTTCCAGCACTGTCAGCTGGTTCTCGGCAGTGTCTTTGTCACGGGTACTCCCTCCTGCCCAGCCTGGTTCCAGCACCGTCAGCTGGTTCTCGGCAGTGTCTTTGTCACGGGTACTCCCTCCTGCCCAGCCTGGTTCCAGCACCATCAGCTGGTTCCGGGTAGTGTCAATGTCACTTACACGCCTATACGTTTTCCCGTCGTGTTGCGGTCGGGTTAGCCAACTCCATGGTGCCTCCAGTTTAGGAGCTTCCTATGTGGACTGCGGGAAGTGGCAATCAAGGCTGGTTCTGTAGTGCCAGTAGGCCAAGCTCCCCCTGTAGGACTGTTGGTGTTCGGTAACTGCGGCAGCCTCGCGGCCTAGCTGTTCTCTCTTCTCCTTTGGACCTTCTGGTCCACATCCTGGTTCCAGCACCGCCAGCTGGTTCCGGGCAGAGCCTTTGGCTTAGGTGCCTCCTTCTAGGTATCCGAGTTCCGCCAATGTCAGGCGGTCCTTGGTAGTGCTTTTTAGCACGGGTACCTCCTGCTTAGTAACCGGGTTCCAGCACCGTCAGCTGGTCCTCGGTTGTGTCATTGGCTCTTGCAAACGTGGCCAACGCGTCCGGGTAACAGCACCGTCAGCTGGTTCTCGGCAGTGTCTTTTGCTCTTGTACCTTCTGCTCCCCATCCTGGTTCCAGTACCGTCAGCTGGTTCCGGGCAGAGCCTTTGGCTTAGGTGCCTCCTTCTGGGTATCCGAGTTCCACCAACGTCAGTTGGTCCTTGGTAGTGCTTTCAGGCACGGGTACCTCCTGCTTAGTAACCGTGTTCCAGTAACGTCAGCTAGTCCTCGGCAGTTCCATTGGCTCTTGGACCTTCGGCTACCCATCCGGGTTCCAGTACCGTCAGCTGGTTCTCGGCAGTGTCTTTTGCTCTTGTACCTTCTGCTCCCCATCCTGGTTCCTGTACCGTCAGCTGGTTCCGGGCAGAGCCTTTGGCTTAGGTGCCTCCTTCTGGGTATCCGAGTTCCACCAACGTCAGGGGGTCCTTGGTAGTGCTTTCTGGCACGGGTACCTCCTGCTTAGTAACCGGGTTCCAGTAACGTCAGCTGGTCCTCGGTAGTTCCATTGGCTCTTGGACCATCGGGTAGCCATCCGAGTTCCAGTTCCATCAGCTGGTTCTCGGCATTTTCTCAGCCTTCTTGTACCTTCTGCTACATTTCCAAGTTCAAGACCCTAAAGACGACGACCCGAAAGACCACCCTTAAGATGACGATGATACCAGAGTCGACAACCACTGAGATGACGACGATCCTGGATACGATGACCCTGAAGACCACCCCGACGACGACGATGACCCCGGAGACGACGACCCTGGAGATGACGACATGGAAGACCGAGAAGCAGAAGAACAAGAGGCTGCAGAACAAAGAGCAGAAGAACATTAAGCATAACACTAAATATCAGAGCAAAAGATATAATCTAAATTATAAGCAGAAGAAGACTAAGCAGTGTATGGGGGTGAGTCCGTTCCTCCTCATGGTGCCCCTGGATAAAGCCTGATGCTGCAGGCCAAACTGAAAGTGGACAAATGTAACTCTTTTGTGACAAGCAGAACGGAAGGTGTAATCTTCAAACTTTTATAGATAACAACTACAGGAATGCCTGTCACAAATGAGAATATGATGAAGAAGTAGAATATGAAGAAGAATAATAGTTGAATAAAAAGAATATGAAGAATGTAAAAAAAAAATAATAGGTAGAAGATGAAGAAGAAGATGAATAAGCTGGAGAAGAAGTTGATGTAAAAAATGCTGATGATGATGAAGAAGAAAGTGTGGGAGAAGTAAAAAAAAAAAAGATGAAGGGCGTGGAAGTAGTGAAACATCAATATCTGACAAAATAAAAAAAATCTTAACATAGTCAATATCTTTGTAACTCCGAACGTCTTAAAAAATAAATAAAATTCCTGCTATTCTATTTGATTGGGCTAAACCTCTATGCCTTTAATGTCTCCGCCATCTCCCCCAATACATCCTACATTATTCTTAGTTGTTTTCCTTCATGTGGAATGAACCTACAATGAAAGAAAGGGTTTATTTTAATTCCGATATTTTCGTCCCATTGACTTGCATTGGGATCCGGTATCGGCGATATTTTTTGAATATCGTCCGATCCTATCCGATACCGATACTTTCCGATATCGGAAAGTATCGCTCAACACTACTCATGGGCAACTTTCAACATCCTGTTCTTTACCCCTTAGTGACAGAGCCAATTTGGTATTTAATGACCAAGCCAACTCTGAAACACTTTAACAGATCCCGCTGATTCTGAGGTAGTTTTTTCATGACATATTGTTCTTCATGGAAGTGGTAAAATTTCTTCGATATTACCTGCGTTTATATATGAAAAAAATGGAAATATGGCAAAAAAATTAAAATTTTAAAAATTTTCAAAGTTTTAATTTTTATGCCCTTTAATAAGAGAGATATGGCACACAAAAAAGTTAATAAATAACATTTCTCACATGTCAACTTTACATCAGCACAATTTTGGAAACAATTTTTTTTGTTAGGAATTCACAAGGGTTAAAAATTTACCAGTAATACAAAATTTTCAAAACCATTTTTTTAGGGACCATCTTACACTTAAAGTTACTTTGAGGGGTGTTCTTGACAGAAAATACCCAAAGGTGACACCATTCTAAAAACTACACCCCTCAAGGTGCTCAAAACCACATTCAAGAATTTTATTAAACCTTTAGGTGCTTCACAGGAAGTGGAGCAATATGGAAGGAAAAAATTAACATTTAACTTTTTTTTACAAACATATTACTTCAGAGCCAATTTTTTAATTTTCACAAGTGTAAAAAGAGAAAATTAACCACAATTTGTTGTGCAATTTTCTCTGAGTACACCGATACCCTATATGTGGGATAAACCACTGTTTGGGCGCACGGCAGAGCTTGGAAGAGAAGAAGTGCCGTTTGACTTTTCAATTCAGAATTGGCTGGAATTGAGATCGGACGCCATGTTGTGTTTAGAGAGCCCCAGATGTGCCTAAACAGTGGAAACCCCACAGAAGTGACATCATTTTGGAAACTAGACCCCTTAAGGAACTTATCTAGAAGTGTGGTGTGCACTTTTAACCCCCAAGGGCTTCACAGAAGTTTATAACGTATAGCCGTGAAAATATTTTTTTTTTCTTCAAAAATAATTTTGTTAACCCGCAATTTTATACTTTCACAAGGGTAAAAGGAGAAATTGTACCCCAAAAGTTGTTGTCCAGTTTGTCCTGAGTATGCTGATACCCTATATTTTGTGGAGGACCACTGATTGGGGGCATGGCAGAGCTCGGAAGGGAAGAAGCGCCGTTTTGAAATGCAGACTTTGATAGAATGGTCTGCAGGCGTCATGTTGCGTTTGCAGAGCCCCTGAAGTGCCTAAACAGTAGAAACCCCCCACAAGTAACCCCAGAAGTTTATAATGCAGAGCCATGAAAATAAAACATTTTTTTTCCACAAAAATGATTTTTTAGCCCCCAATTATTTTTATATTCCCAAAGGTAGCAGGAGAAACTGGACCCCAATCCAATGTCCAATTAGTCCTGAGTACGCTGAAGCACCACATGTGGGGGTAAACCACTGTTTGGGTGCACGGCAGAGCTCAGAAGGGAGGGAGCACCATTTGATTTTTTCAGCGCTATGTCGCATATGGAGACCCCCTGATGTACCTAAACAGTGGAAAACCCCAATTCTATCTCCAACCCTAACCCCAAGGCATCCCTAACCCTAATCCCATCTCTAGCCATAATCCTAATCACAACCCTAACCTCAACACACCCCTATCCCTAATCACAACCCTAAACATAACCCTAATCACAACCCTAACCCCAACACACCCCTAATCCTAACGCTAACCACAAACCTAGCCCTCATCCCAACACACCCAACACCTTAATCCCAAACCTAACCCTAATTGCAAACCTAACCCTAACCCTAATCCCATCCGTAACCATAACCGTAATTCCAAGCCTAACCCTAATTCCAAACCTAAGGCTTCTTTTACACTTACTGTTTTTTTTTGCGACCCGTTATTGCGGGCCTTTTTTGCCGGCTGTATTGCTGCAATTTTTACGGTCTGCCGTAATAACGGACCGCAAAAAACTTGCAGATTGCCGTTTTTCAGGTTTGCAATGCTATGGCAAAAGTATTGGGAATAAAAACAGCGGTCCGCAAAAATGAAAGTCACGGTGCACCGCAAAAACAACCTTCCATTGTTTTTATGGCCCCATTGAATTACAATGGGGGCCATGTCGGTTAGCCTTGAAAAATATCGAGCAGGCTCGATATTTTTTCACAGCCGTAAATACGGTCCTCATGGTCATACGACGTATGGCGCTCTGTAGAATTATTGCGGCCCATTTTTGCGGCCCCATTGAAATCTATTGGAACTGCAAAAACGGGACACAAAACCACGGTAAAGGTAAAAGAAGCCTTACCCTAAGCCTAATTTTAGCTCCAACCCTAACCCTAACCCTAATTTTAGCCCCAACCTAACCCTAATTTAGGCCCCAACCCTAACCCTAATTTTAGCCCCAACCCTAACCCTATCCCTAATGGGAAAATGGAAATTAACCCCTTCCCGACCTTTGACGCACCGTATGCGTCATGAAAACCTGTGCCATTCCGACCTGTGATGCAGCATATGTGTCATGGCAGGATTGGGCTCCTGCAGGCCGGGTGAAAGGGTTAACTGTAATTTCACCCGGCCTGCAGGGACAGGAGGAGTTGTACTTTAGCCCGGGGGGGTGGCTTCACCCCCCCCGTGGCTACGATCGCTCTGATTGGCTGTTGAAAGTGAAACTGCCAATCAGAGCGATTTGTAATATTTCACCTAAAAAACTGGTGAAATATTACAATCCAGCCATGGCCGATGCTGCAATATCATCGGCCATGGCTGGAAACACTGATGTGCCCCCACCCCACCCCACCGATCGCCCCCCCAGCCCTCCGATATGTGGTCCGCTCCCCTCTGTCCTGTTCTCCGCTCCCCCGTCCTCCTGTCCGCTCCCCCCGTGCTCCAATCCCACCCCCAGTGCTCCAATCCCACCCCCTGCTGTCCGATCCACCCCCCGTGCTCCAATCCCACCCCCCTGCAGTCCGATCCACCCCCCCGCACTCCGATCCACCTCCCCGCACTGCGATCCACCCCTTCATGCTCCGATCCACCCCCCGTGCTCCCCCCCACCCCGTCATACTTACCGAGCCTCCTGGGGTCCGTCCGTCTTCTTTCCTGGGCGCCGCCATCTTCCAAAATGGCGGGCGCATGCGCAGTGCGCCCGCCGAATCTGCTGGCCAGCAGATTCGTTTCAAGTGCATTTTGATCACTGTGATAAAACCTCACAGTGATCAAAATAAAAAAAAATACTAAATGACGCCCCCCCCCCTTTGTCACCCCCATAGGCAGGGACAATAATAAAATAAATAAATTTTTTTCTTCTTCTTCCACTAAGGTTGGGATTAGGGTTAAGGTTAGGGTTAGGGCTAGGGTTAGGGTTAGGGCTAGGGTTAGGGTTAGGGTTAGGGCTAGGGTTAGGGTTAGGGCTAGGGTCAGGGCTAGGGTTAGGGCTAGGGTTAGGGCTAGGGTTAGAGTTTCGGTATGTGCACATGTATTCTGGTCCTCTGCGGATTTTTACGCAGCGGATTTAATAAATCCGCAGTGCTAAACTGCTGCGGATTTATCGCGGATTTACCACGGTTTTTCTGCGCATTTCACTGCGGTTTTACAACTGTGGTTTACTATTGGAGCAGTTGTAAAACCGCTGCGGAATCCGCATAAAGAAGTGACATGCTGCGGAATGTAAACCCCTGCGTTTCCGTGCAGTTTTTCTGCAGCATGTATACAGCGATTTTTGTTTCCCATAGGTTTACATTGAACTGTAAACCGCAGCATTTTCCGCAGCGTGTGCACACACCTTTAGAATTAGGCTATGTGCACACGGTGCGAATTTGGCTGCGGATCCGCAGCGGATTGGCCGCTGCGGATTCGTACCAGTTTTCCATCAGGTTTACAGTACCAAGTAAACCTATGGAAAACCAAATCCACTGTGCCCATGGTGCGGAAAATACAGCGCGGAAACGCTGCGTTTTATTTTCCGCAGCATGTCAATTCTTTGTGCGGATTCCGCAGCGTTTTACACCTGTTCCTCAATAGCAATCCGCAGGTGAAATCCGCACAAAAAACACCCGCGGATTTTTCAAAAATGGTGCGGAAAAATCTCACACGAATCCGCAACGTGGGCACATAGCCTTAGGGTTAGGGTTGGAATTAGGGTTGTGGTTAGGGTTGTGATTAGGGTTATGGCTACAGTTGGGATTAGGGTTATGGGTGTGTTGGGGTTAGAGTTGGGATTAGGGTTAGGGATGTGGGGGGGTTAGTGTTGGAGGTAGAATTGAGGGGTTTCCACTGTTTAGGCACATCAGGGGTCTCCAAACGCAACATGGCGCCACCATTGATTCCAGCCAATCTTGTATTCAAAAAGTCAAATGGTGCTCCCTCACTTCCGAGCCCCGACGTGTGCCCAAACAGTGGTGTACCCCCACATATGGGGTACCAGCATACTCAGGATAAACTGCGCAACAATTATTGGGGTCCAATTTCTCCTGTTACCCTTGTGAAAATAAAAAATTGCTTGCTGAAACATCATTTTTGAGGAAAGAAAAATGATTTTTTATTTTCACAGCTCTGCGTTGTAAACGTCTGTGAATCACTTGGGGGTTCAAAGTGCTCACCACATATCTAGTTAAGTTCCTTGGGGGGTCTAGTTTCCAAAATGGGGTCACTTGTGGAAGGTTTCTACTGTTTAGGCACACCAGGGGCTCTGCAAACGCAACGTGACGCCCGCAGACCATTCCATCAAAGTCTGCATTTCAAAAGTCACTTCTTCCCGTCTGAGCCCCGACGTGTGCCAAACAGTAGTTTACCCCCCACACATGGGGTATCAGCGTACTCAGGAGAAACTGGACAACAACTTTTGCGGTCCAATTTCTCCTGTAACCCTTGGGAAAATAAAAAATTCTGGGCTAAAAAATTATTTTTGAGGATAGAAAACGTATTTATTATTTTCACGGCTCTGCGTTATAAACTTCTGTGAAGCACTTGGGGGTTCAAAGTGCTCACCACACATCTAGATAAGTTCCTTTTGGGGTCTAGTTTCTAAAATGGGGTCACTTGTGGGGGGTTTCTACTGTTTAGCCACATCAGGGTCTCTGCAAACGCAACGTGACGCCCACAGAGCATTCCATCAAAGTCTGCATTTCAAAACGTCACTACTTCACTTCCGAGCCCCGGCATGTGCCCAAACAGTGGTTTACCCCCACATATGCGGTATCACCGTACTCAGAAGAAACTGTACAACAACTATTGGGGTCAAATTTCTCCTGTTACCCTTGGGAAAATTAAAAAATTCTGGGCTAAAAAATTATTTTTGAGGAAAGAAAACGTATTTATTATTTTCACTGCTCTGCATTATAAACTTCTGTGAAGCACTTGGGGGTTCAAAGTGCAGTCACCACACATCTAGATTAGTTCCTTTGGGGGTCTAGTTTCCAAAATGGGGTCATTTGTGGGGGATCTGCAATGTTTAGGCACACAGGGGCTCTCCAAACGCAACATGGCGTCCGCTAATGATTGGAGCTAATTTTCCATTTAAAAAGCCAAATGGCGTGCCTTCCCTTCCGAGCCCTGCCGTGCGCCAAAACAGTGGTTTACCCCCACATATGGGGTATCAGCGTACTCAGGACAAACTGGACAACAACATTTGGGGTCCAATTTCTCCTATTACCCTTGGCAAAATAGGAAATTCCAGGCTAAAAAATAATTTTTGAGGAAAGAAAAATTATTTTTTATTTTCATGGCTCTGCGTTATAACCTTCTGTGAAGCACCTGGGGGTTTAAAGTGCTCAATATGCATCTAGATAAGTTCCTTTGGGGGTCCAGTTTCTAAAATGGGGTCACTTGTGGGGGAGCTCCAATGTTTTGGCACACAGGGGCTCTCCAAACGCGACATGGTGTCCGCTAACAAATGGAGCTAATTTTCCATTCAAAAAGTCAAATGGCGCTCCTTGCCTTCCGAGCCTTACCATGTGCCAAAACAGTGGTTTACCCCCACATGTGAGGTATCGGTGTACTCAGGAGAAATTGCCCAACAAATTTTAGGATCCATTTTATCCTGTTGCCCATGTGAAAATGAAAAAATTGAGGCTAAATGAATTTTTTTGTGAAAAAAAAGTACTTTTTCATTTTTACGGATCAATTTGTGAAGCATCTGAGGGTTTAAAGTGCTTACTATGCATCTAAATAAGTTCCTTGGGGCATCTAGTTTCCAAAATGGGGTCACTTGTGGGGGAGCTCCAGTTTTTAGGCACACGGGGGCTCTCCAAACACGACATGGTGTCCGCTAAAGAGTGCAGCCAATTTTTCATTCAAAAAGTCAAATGACGCTCCTTCCCTTCCAAGCCCTGCCTTGCGCCCAAACAGTAGTTTACCCCCACATATGAGGTATCAGCGTACTCAGGACAAATTGGACAACAACTTTCGTGGTTCAGTTTCTCCTTTTACCATTGGGAAAATAAAAAAATTGTTGCTAAAAGATCATTTTTGTGACTAATAAGTTAAATGTTCATTTTTTCCTTCCATGTTGCTTCTGCTGCTGTGAAGCACCTGAAGGGTTAATAAACTTCTTGAATGTGGTTTTGTGCACCTTGAGGGGTGCAGTTTTTAGAATGGTGTCACTTTTGGGTATTTTCAGCCAAATAGACCCCTCAAACTGACTTCAAATGTGAGGTGGTCCCTAAAAAAATGGTTTTGTAAATTTCATTGTAAAAATGAGAAATCGCTGGTCAAATTTTAACCCTTTTAACTTCCTAGCAAAAAAAATTTTGTTTCCAAAATTGTGCTGATGTAAAGTAGACATGTGGGAAATGTTATTTATTAACTATTTTGCGTCACATACGTAACTCTCTGGTTTAACAGAATAAAAATTCAAAATGTGAAAATTGTGAAATATTAAAAATTTTCGCCAAATTTCCGTTTTTATCACAAATAAACGCAGAATTTATTGACCTAAATTTACAACTAACATGAAGCCCAATATGTCACGAAAAAACAGTCTCAGAACCGCTAGCATCCGTTGAAGCGTTCCTGAGTTATTACCTCATAAAGGGACACTGGTCAGAATTGCAAAAAACGGCCAGGTCTTTAAGGTCAAAATAGGCTGGGTCATGAAGGGGTTAATACATTTTCTTTGTTTTATTATTTGCCCCTAACTAAGGTGGTGATAAAGATGGGTATTTACTATTTTTTTTTATTTTGATCACTGTGATAGGTTTTATCACAGTGACCAAAATGAACCAATAGGAAAACTCTTCCTATTGTTGCCTGGTGCCTGCGGGCAGATCTTGGCGGGCGCACTGTGCATGCCCCTGCCATTTTTTCCCTGATAAAGATGGCGGTGCCCACCAGAGGAAGCAGGAGGGCCAAGGAACACCGGAAGACACTGGTAAGTATGAGGGGCGATCGGGGACCCTTTTTATCTCTCGTCTTATGTGCAATCACATCATAGGAGAGAGAAATTACATGGCACATTGGGCATTTTTTTTTGCGGCCACAGCTACACTGTTAGTGGCGGTGATCGCAAAACCGGGTCGGTAAAAACCAACCCAAATTATGTTCTTTGGGGTCTTGTCTACCCCCGGCAGCCGAGACCCCGAGATCTGCCGAGTATCGGCTCCAGATCTTGGCGGGCGAACTACGCATGTGCCTGCCATTTTTTTCTGGGTAAAGATGGCGGCGTCCATGGGGGGAGGAAGCGGGAGGACCCACGGACCCCAGGAGACACCGGTAAGTATCGGGGGGGATCGGAGACCCTATTTCTCTCTCCCCTGATGTGCGATCACATCATAGGAGAGAAATTAATTGGCAAATTGCTCTATTTATTTGCAGTCACTGGTAAACGGTTAATTTCCGGTGATCGCAACCCGGGGGTTGGTAAAAACCAACCCGAATCATGTTCTCTGGCCCTGGATAAAATCCGACCCTGGGGGTGGTATACACTTTTTCCACAGTGCCATTAATTAACGGAGCTGTGGTTTAGGTACCCTTAACTACCACCGTTAACCCCTTCACCCCCGGAGCTTTTTCCGTTTTTTCGTTTTCGTTTTTCGCTCCCCTCCTTCCCAGAGCCATAACTTTTTTATTTTTCTGTCAATATTGCCATGTGAGGACTTATTTTTTGCGGGACGAGATGTACTTTTGAACAATATCATTGGTTTTACCATGCCATGTAACAGAAAATGGGAAAAAAATTCCAAGTGTGATGAAATTGCAAAAAAAGTGCAATCCCACACTTGTTTTTTGTTTGGCTTTTTTGCTAGGTTCACCAAATGCTAAAAGAAACCTACAGTTATGATTCTCCAGGTCATTATGAGTTCATAGACACCAAACATGACTAGGTTATTTTTTATCTAAGTGGTGGAAAAAAATTCCAAAGTTTGCTAAAAAAAAAAAATTTGCGCGATTTTCTGATACCCGTAGCGTCTCCAATTTTCATGATCTGGAGTCAGGTGAGGGCTTGTTTTTTGCGTGCTGAGCTGGTACTTTTAGTGATACCATTTTGGTGCAGATCCGTTCTTTTGATGCCTGTTATTGCATTTTAATGCAATGTCACGGCGACCAAAAAAATGTAATTTTGGCGTTTTGATTTTTTTATCGCTACGCCATTTAGCGATCAGGTTAATCCTTTGTTTTTATTGATAGATCAGGCGATTCTGAATGCGGCGATACCAAATATGTGTATGTTTGATTTTTTTTTATTGTTTTATTTTGATTGGGGCGAAAGGGGGGTGATTTGAACTTTTATATATTTTTTATTTTTTTTTATATTTTTAAACACTTTTTTTTTTAATTTTGGCATGCTTCAATAGCCTCCATAGGAGGCTAGAAGCATGCACAACTCGATCGCCTCTGCTACATAGAGGTGAAGTACTGATCACCTCTATGTAGCAGAAATCCGGGTGTAGTTTGAACGCCGACCACAGGATGGCGCACAAAGCAATCGGCCATTAACAACCATAGAGGTCTCAAGGGGACCCCTGGTTGTCATGGCGATGCACCGCTGACCCCCGATCATGTGACGGGGGTCAGCGTCGCGAGCACTCTCGGCCGCGCGGCCGCGAGCGCTAGTTAAATGCCGCTGTCAGCGTTTGACAGCGGCAATTAACTAGTTAATGGGCGGGGGCGGATCGCGATTCCGCTCGCGCTCATTGCGCGCACATGTCAGCTGTACAACCACATCTAATTCAGTGGGCACCATCCAAAATAACACTTATATATCAAGTGGGTTCACTACCGGGCATGTCAAGTATACCTCAGAGTTTACAAGAAAGAAAAAGAGCACATGCCCACTAAGGTTGGAACTCCACGCCAAAATTTTTTTGTTTATAATAAAGAATCAAATTTTATTTGTACAAGGAAATACTACACACAATTAAAAACAGTTAAAATTACTCCAACGAGTAAAAAACTCCATTATTACAAAAACCACCTATTACTTGTGAAATACATTTATGTAAACATATATTCTGGCATTACAAAATATCTTATTGCACCAATTCATAATTACCAATAGTACTGCACACAGATACCATATACCACTATACTCTATATAATCTGGGGCCTCTAGACTGGTAATTTCAGATGTAACAAGAGGAGCTAGGTCCAGTATACTGCAGTGTGTATTCACTTATATCCACTAGTGTTTAAACAGGGCAAATATGCATACATAAATGATAAAGTTTCCAGCTGTACCCAGGATTGGATCTCCAGAGATGTTCATACAGGCATAACCCCAATTTTAGATCAGTAATATCTATATAGAGTGCACAAACTGGTAAATCCAGAGCCACTTAGTGGTAGAACAGAGCATATACTTATCCCCAGACAGTCTTCTACAGTCGCTTAACGGTCGCCCCCTGGTCCCTCAGAGCAGCGGTGCAGCCAGTATATGATGGAGTGTGGAGACCCACGCGTTCCGACACACAGGGGTGTCTTTCTCAAGGTGAGTATGTTCCCTGTATAATGTTCGCACTATTTAAACTATTTCTAATTCGTTTACCTGAGTCTCAGGTGTGAGAAGCCAAAGGCAGAAGCAGGCACGGCGTGTGATGTCACACACCGGAAACATTGGTACTGGGTTGAGTGCGCCTGTGCGCTGGATCCAGTACGCCTCGTCACTGTTTATGCGCAAGCGCAGATAGGTCCGGCAGCAGAACCAGAGCTACGCGCCCCGTTGTTGCATATGCGCACGCGCAAGCAGGTTTTGTGGTGAGAATATATCTTGTCATCTAGTGACACCTGGGGAAAGCCGGCGCTTGCGCACTAGGTACTTTCCAGGGCGCAGAGACCGGACCTATCCCATAATCATGCTTTTACTCAGGCAGGGCTTACTACTTTGTCTCTACGTATGCGCTGGCGCAATCAGGCTAGGCAGGCAGTTCAGTGCATAATCACACTTGTGTTAACACTTTGGGCGCCCAGGTTGGACACCCAATATTCGCACATCAAAATACCATATCATATCACTGTTTAAACACTAGCATTTTTGGGTCCAATGACTAATCTTCATCTTACCCCAAATTTACATGGAGACAGAGTTTATGCAGGCACACTAATGGCTCCAAATTACAGATTCCATCCCGAGGGTACCAACCAAAAAATGAGAGAATAGATAATTAAAGAACCTCTTTTTGCTCCTGCATGACTCATATCTTTGCAGGTACCAGTTCTATTTGACAAGAGTTTTACTTTGTACTCGGCAGGGGCCTGTTCCCTTGGCCAGTGTACAAAATGTACACCGCCAATTGTATTTATAGGTCTCTGGACCACTCTGAAATAGAAATGCAGATGGGGCGCAAAGTATCCTGCCACCCTAATACTGAAAAAACGGAATACAGTGTATAGTCTATATGATCTTCCTCTCTTCTTGTTCTCATGATGAGTAGATTTTTTCTCCAAAAACTGTTAGAGACAGTGGGCCCCTGCAACAAAAGGTAAGGAGACAAGAATGAATAAATAAAGGAAAAGAAAGAAAGTTGGAATTGTCATATGTAGACACTCCTCATCCATGGTCAGATAGAGGAGCCGTGAAGATCATTTCTTTTTATAGAAGCCAGAATATAACAGCTCCTCATTCAGACCATTAGGTGCCAAGCTGTCTAGGATAAAGATCCATCTGGCTTCTCGACGTAAAAGTTCCTCTGTTATATTACCACCCCTAATATTGGTATTAACCTTTTCAAACCCATAACTTTCAGAGAATCCCCTGAACCCCCGTGGGCTTCCAAAAAATGTGCCGCCACTGATGTTAAGTTTTTACCTTTTGCTTTGTCCGATCTTGCGGTGGCTATATTGGACAGATGTTGCTGTGTCCTACGTCGTATCTCCTGCGTTGTTTGACCGATGTAGATTTTTTCACAACTACAGACCAAGGCATAAACAACGTTACGTGAACGGCAATTAAAGTATGTCTTAGACTGTATTTGTTGTTGTTTAACTGTAATCCCTGTCCTAGCGATCATCTTGGGGCAGATTGAACAGCTCCCACACGGGAAAGAGCCTCTATTCGAATGGTTAGTTCTTAATTTTGTAGCTGGGCGTCTGAAATGGCTATTGGACAAATGGTCTTTGAGATTTTTTGCCCTTCTTGCTACCACTTTGGGACGGTCTCCAATGAAGGGCCTTAATTTCGGTTCGCTTTTCAAAATGCCCCAGTTCGTATTTAAAATACGATAGATGTCACTCCACTGATTATTATATTGAGTAATTACATTAATAGTATTTGAGGCAGGTCTTACCCGTGTTCTTAGAGCTTCCTCTCTTGTCCTCTCTCTTGATGTCTCAAAAGCCTTTGATATAGTTTTACGAGGGTACCCTCGATCCCGAAATCTATCAGTCAGGCGACGGGATTCTTCAATGAAGTCCTCCGTGCGGCTGCAATTCCTCCGTAGTCTGAGAAATTGCCCTTTTGGGATTCCCTTTTTTAGGTGCATCGGGTGGAAGCTCTCAAAATGGAGGAGATTGTTTGTGGCTGTCCTTTTTCGGAATAGTGTAGTCCTAATCCGATTGTGGTCTATCATCAGTTTTAAATCTAGGAACTCAACAGAGGTAGTGGAAAAACAAGATGTCAATTTGATATTCCAAACATTATTGTTGAGTCCTTCTATGAAGGTATTCAACCCCTCAGATGTCCCTGACCATATGATAACGATGTCATCTATATAACGTAGCCATTTTATCACATTTTTCGTAAAATCCTCCAGTTGTTGTACATGTGACTCCTCCCACCACCCCATAAAGAGATTCGCATATGAGGGCGCACACTTCGCCCCCATAGCTGTACCAGATGTTTGTTTATAGTATTCTCTATCGAATACGAAATAATTTTTCTCCAAGACAAATTTGAGTAGTTGTAAAATGAACGTATCGAGTGCCCTGTCTCCCGTAGACTGTTTACTTAAAAAATAGGATGTAGTTCTCATACCCAAATCGTGTCCAATGTTCGTGTACAGCGCTTCCACGTCCAGAGTTGCTAGAATCGCTTTGTCAGGGATTTCTAAGCCTTCACAGATTTCGATCAAGTGGGATGAGTCACGTACATAGGAGTCCAAAGACTTTACCACCGGCTGTAAAAAGAAATCCAGGTAGGCACATGGTTTTTCATATAGACCCCCCAAACCAGAGATGATTGGTCTCCCTGGTGGCCTATCAATGGACTTATGTACCTTGGGTACCAAATAAAAGGTTGGGATAACTGGGTGGTCAGTAATTAAGTAATCCCGTTCTCTCTTGTTTATTGTACCTGAGGAGAAGGCGCCTGCAATCAAAGCAAAAGGTAAAAACTTAACATCAGTGGCGGCACATTTTTTGGAAGCCCACGGGGGTTCAGGGGATTCTCTGAAAGTTATGGGTTTGGAAAAGGTTAATACCAATATTAGGGGTGGTAATATAACAGAGGAACTTTTACGTCGAGAAGCCAGATGGATCTTTATCCTAGACAGCTTGGCACCTAATGGTCTGAATGAGGAGCTGTTATATTCTGGCTTCTATAAAAAGAAATGATCTTCACGGCTCCTCTATCTGACCATGGATGAGGAGTGTCTACATATGACAATTCCAACTTTCTTTCTTTTCCTTTATTTATTCATTCTTGTCTCCTTACCTTTTGTTGCAGGGGCCCACTGTCTCTAACAGTTTTTGGAGAAAAAATCTACTCATCATGAGAACAAGAAGAGAGGAAGATCATATAGACTATACACTGTATTCCGTTTTTTCAGTATTAGGGTGGCAGGATACTTTGCGCCCCATCTGCATTTCTATTTCAGAGTGGTCCAGAGACCTATAAATACAATTGGCGGTGTACATTTTGTACACTGGCCAAGGGAACAGGCCCCTGCCGAGTACAAAGTAAAACTCTTGTCAAATAGAACTGGTACCTGCAAAGATATGAGTCATGCAGGAGCAAAAAGAGGTTCTTTAATTATCTATTCTCTCATTTTTTGGTTGGTACCCTCGGGATGGAATCTGTAATTTGGAGCCATTAGTGTGCCTGCATAAACTCTGTCTCCATGTAAATTTGGGGTAAGATGAAGATTAGTCATTGGACCCAAAAGTGCTAGTGTTTAAACAGTGATATGATATGGTATTTTGATGTGCGAATATTGGGTGTCCAACCTGCGCGCCCAAAGTGTTAACACAAGTGTGATTATGCACTGAACTGCCTGCCTAGCCTGATTGCGCCAGCGCATACGTAGAGACAAAGTAGTAAGCCCTGCCTGAGTAAAAGCATGATTATGGGATAGGTCCGGTCTCTGCGCCCTGGAAAGTACCTAGTGCGCAAGCGCCGGCTTTCCCCAGGTGTCACTAGATGACAAGATATATTCTCACCACAAAACCTGCTTGCGCGTGCGCATATGCAACAACGGGGCGCGTAGCTCTGGTTCTGCTGCCGGACCTATCTGCGCTTGCGCATAAACAGTGACGAGGCGTACTGGATCCAGCGCACAGGCGCACTCAACCCAGTACCAATGTTTCCGGTGTGTGACATCACACGCCGTGCCTGCTTCTGCCTTTGGCTTCTCACACCTGAGACTCAGGTAAACGAATTAGAAATAGTTTAAATAGTGCGAACATTATACAGGGAACATACTCACCTTGAGAAAGACACCCCTGTGTGTCGGAACGCGTGGGTCTCCACACTCCATCATATACTGGCTGCACCGCTGCTCTGAGGGACCAGGGGGCGACCGTTAAGCGACTGTAGAAGACTGTCTGGGGATAAGTATATGCTCTGTTCTACCACTAAGTGGCTCTGGATTTACCAGTTTGTGCACTCTATATAGATATTACTGATCTAAAATTGGGGTTATGCCTGTATGAACATCTCTGGAGATCCAATCCTGGGTACAGCTGGAAACTTTATCATTTATGTATGCATATTTGCCCTGTTTAAACACTAGTGGATATAAGTGAATACACACTGCAGTATACTGGACCTAGCTCCTCTTGTTACATCTGAAATTACCAGTCTAGAGGCCCCAGATTATATAGAGTATAGTGGTATATGGTATCTGTGTGCAGTACTATTGGTAATTATGAATTGGTGCAATAAGATATTTTGTAATGCCAGAATATATGTTTACATAAATGTATTTCACAAGTAATAGGTGGTTTTTGTAATAATGGAGTTTTTTACTCGTTGGAGTAATTTTAACTGTTTTTAATTGTGTGTAGTATTTCCTTGTACAAATAAAATTTGATTCTTTATTATAAACAAAAAAATTTTGGCGTGGAGTTCCAACCTTAGTGGGCATGTGCTCTTTTTCTTTCTTGTAAACTCACATGTCAGCTGTACAAAACAGCTGACATGTCGCGGCTTTGAGGTGGGCTTACCGCCGGAGCCCACCTCAAAGCGGGGGATCTGCCAGCTGACGTACTATTCTGTCAGCTGGCAGAAAGGGGTTTAAAGGCGTATTGGCGGTCATTAAGGGGTTATTTATCCCATTTAGTCTTTCCATTTTCCCACTTATTTGGGGATGGTAGGGAATGTTTAGGCCTGAATCTGACCCTACTGCTGACCAGACCTCTCTTGTTAGGTTTGCTGTGAATGTGGGTCCCAGATCACTCTCTATCACTTCTGGAACCCCGTGTCTGCACACTATTTCTTAAAGTAGCTTCTTTGCAGTAGTCTTCGACGACTGTTTCCTCACTGGGAAAGCTTCTGGCCATCCCGAGAACACATCTACGGTCACAAGGTCAGATTCAAATGTTCCACTTGGCTGCATCTGGATGTGGTCTATTTGGATCCTCTGAAAGGAGTACAGTGGTCTTGCCAGATGATGTGGGGGAACTTTCTCCACTTGTCCAGGGTGGCATTTGCTACAGGTCAAACAGACATTAGTGAATTTGGCTGTCAGGGTGGGATTCCCCAGAGCAAGCCAGTAAGCACCAATCTGATCATTCATCTGTGTCTTTGATCTGTGTGTGGGCCCATCTACCCATTGAACCACCATTTGGCACATGCTTTGAGGTAGACAGGGTTTGGAGTCCATTGCGTATACCCTCCCTTCTTCATGTGCTGCTCCCTTCCGCATCCAGTTCTCCTTCTCCTCCTTTGGAGCCTGGTCCTGCAACTTATTGAGAAGATGCCAGGATGTCATTTTGTCAGGTTTCTTGTCCTCAGTCATCATGTATTAGCCATCCAGCTCTACGATCTCTCCCACCACTCCATATTGTCTTCCTTTGGCTGTTTCTTTGGCTGCCATGTCTGCCATGTTATTGCCCCGTGCCTCTAATGTGTTCAGTTTCCATGTGCTTTGACTTTTAATATTGCCACCATCTCCAGTAGTTGGAGTGCATTCAGCAAGTGTCTGATGGCTCCATGATGCTTCACGGTTGTCCTGCTTGCCATGATGAAGTCCCTTGCAGCCCAGATGGGTCCAAACTCGTGTGCTATGCCATGCGAGTACCTGGAATTGGTATAAATGTTCGCAGCTTTGCCTTTTTTAATCTGGTAGGCTTTTGTCAGCGCTATCAGTTCTGCTTCCTGGGCTGACAGGCTAGGCAGCAGAATTCTGGACCATAAGATTTCTTGATGGTCACTGCACATCCCACGTGGAATCTTACTTCATCATCTGCAAATCTAGAGCCATAGTCTTAAAGGATCAACTCTGGGTTGGTCAGTGGCTCATCCACCACATTGGGTAATCCTGCTGTTTCCTGTTGCATGTTGCTGAAACATTCCAGATCTTTGTGAAAGGTATTATGCAGATTTTGATCTGAAGAGTCTATATCTGCATCCCCCTTGGGAGTGGGAGTAGAGTGGCCGGGTTGAGGACGTGCAAGTGGAGATGGTGACATTGTCAGGCAAGAGCAGAGAGCACTGGAGGCGAAGATGCCTGGCAGTGGAGAGATGTTTTGGCTGGGTTTGGTTGAGGATTGCTGAGATGTCGTGTGGAGCCATTATCTCCAGTGAATGTCCAAGAATGATGTCAGCAGTCTTGTCCAGGAGGGTGTGTGCTACAAATACTGCCCTCATGCATGAGGGGGCCCCCCTTGCAACTGGATCCAGGCAAGCTGAGAAGTAGCCTAGGGGTCTCTGCATTCCCCCATGAATCTGTGTCAGGACTCCGGTGGAACGGCCTTCTTTTTCCATCAGGTATAGACTAAATGGCTTCTCGTAGTCAGGTAGGCCTATGCTTGTGCTGAGACTATGGAGTCTTTTAGTTTCCTGAAGGAGTTGAAGGCTGCATCAGAGCAGGGCCATATTTTCCACTAGGCACTTGAAGGCATGTGCCTAGGGCACCAGGATCCTGGGGGCGGCACATGAGCAAGGTTTTTTTTTAAATCCAGGGTCGACCCACCCACTGATGGGGTGATGGGGATGGTGGGAAGGAGGAAATGATGGAAGTGGTGGAATGGGCAAGAATGGGGATGTTGAGGAAGGAGGAAATGATGGAGGTGGTGGAATAGGGAATGATGGGGTGGGAGACGGAGAAGGCAATGATGGAGGTGGTGGAATTGGCAATGATGGTGGTGGGGGATAATGCAATGGCTGTGGTGGAGGAGGAGGAAATGATGGAGGTGGTTGAAAGGGCAATATTGGGGGTGGAGGGGGAGGAAATGGTGGGGTGGTGGAATGGGCAAGGGTGGTGGTGGAAAGGACAATGATGATGGTGGAGGGGGGAGAAAATGATGGAGGTGGTGGAATTAGCAAGGATGGTGGTGGTGGAAAGGACAATGGTGGTGGTGGTGGTGGAAAAGGCAATGATGGGGATGGTGGGGGAAGAGGAAATGATTATGTGGTAGAAAGGGCAATGATGGGGATGGTGAGGGAGGAGGAAATGATGAACGTGGGGGAAAAGGCAATGATGGTGGTAGTGGAAAAGACAATGATGGGAGTGGTGGGGAAGGATGCAATGATGGAGTGGTGGAGGAGAAGGCTGTGATGGAGGTGATGGAAAGGGCAATGATGAGGTAATGAGGTAAAAGGCAATGATGGGGTCGTGGAAAGAACAATGATGGGGTGGTGGGGGAGAATGCAGTGATGGTGGTGGTGGAAAGGGCAATAATGGGGGTGGTGGTAGAGGAAATGATGGAGGTATGGAATGGGCAATGATGGAAGTAGTGGTGGAAAGGGCAATGATGGGAGTGGTGGGTGAAAAGACAGTGATAGGGGTGGTGGGGGAGGAGGAAATGATGGAGGTGGTGGAATAGCAATGACATGGGGTGGTTTGGGAGAAAGCAATGTGGTGGAGAAGGCAATGATGGAGGTGGTGAAGAGGGCAATCATGGGGTGGGATAGAGGACAATAATGGGATGCGGGGGAGGAGGAAAGTGAGGGGTGTTGTGGATTGAGATGGGAGGAAGAGGGACTTATAACAGACTGAGGAACAGGGGAACGTGGAGGAAGACATTATTATCACTTATGTCTAACACAGTCCCTTAGTATAGAGTGTACCTTCCTATTAAGTATAACACAGTCCCCTAGTATATAGTGTACTCACTTATTATATATAGCACAGTCCCTTAGTATATAATGTACTCAATTATTCTGTATAACACCATCCTTAGTTACGTAGATTTCTCTTTTATTATGTATAACATCGTCCCTTATTACATACCTTCCTCTCTAGTTACATATGGTGCCGTCCCTTATTATACAGCTTCCTCTGCTGTTATGTACAGTACTCTCTTACATAGAGTATTCTTTTTAATTTTGTTATTCACAGCACCCACTTTTATTTCATAGTCCCCTCTCTATTTAGAAATAAAATGACTACTGATGGAGGAGTCGGTGACCAGAAGACCAGTCCATCAGCTCCTCCATTAGAAGAGAAGCTTTCCCATGCTCCATCAGCCATCATTGCATTATACAGCTAACTAGATAGGACGGTATGCAACAAAAAACAGAGCTCTATATAATCCAACATGTAAGGGATGGTACTGTACATAACAAGAGAGGGCACTATATAATAAGGGATGGCAATAGACATAATAAAGGAGATTATTAGTGATGATGAGCGAATATACTCGTTACTCGAGATTTCTTGCGCATGCTCAGGGGTCTTCTGAGTATTTTTTAGTGCTCAGAGATTTAGTTTTTCTTGCCGCAACTGAATGATTTATATCTGTTAGCCAGTACATGTGGGTGTTGCCTGGTTGCTAGGGAATCCCCACATGTACTTATGCTGGCTATCAGATGTAAATCATTCTGTTGCGGCAAGAAAAACTAAATTTCCGAGCACTAAAAAATACTCGGAGGACCCCCGAGCATGCTCGAGAAATCTCGAGTAATGAGTATATTCGCTCATCACTAGAGATTATGTAATATATGCACATGCATGTGTGTGTGGCTATATATATATAGCTCTGTCGCCATAAAAGGAGGGGACCAAGACACATTTCTTGCACAGGGGCCCCAAGCTGCCAGTGTCCGCCCCTTCCCAGGAATCAATTGTACTCGAATCTTACAGAAGTGAGTACAAATGAGGCTCTGACTGCTGGGTCAGAGCGACGCGAGCAGCGTGATCAGATCATGTGATCACGCTGCTGACGTTGCTCACTCGCGTTGCAGAGGCGAAAACTGGTGGTAAGTACTCCAGTGGAGTTGAAGACACCAAAGATTAAGTGCACGCGGGGACAATTTGAGTGGGGATGGGGGGATTTATTATGTGTGGGGACAATTTGAGTGAGGATAGAGGGATTTATTATGTGTGGCCAGAATTTGAGTGGGGATGGGGGGATTTATTATGTGTTGGGAGAATTTGAGTGGGGATGGAGATATTTAATATTTGTGGGGAGAATTTGAGTGGGGATGGGGTGTTTAATGTGTGGGGTGATTTGGAGTGGAGATTGGGTTATTTATTGTGTGTGAGGATATTTGTAGTGGGGATGGGGGATTTATTGTGTTGGGGAGATTTGAGGACACAAAATGAAGAGCAAAGGGGGAGTTGGGCATATATGAGGTAACAGTATAGGGGAAAGGGGGCATGTATGAGGAAACAGTACGGGGGAATGAGGGCATGTATGAGGAAACAGTACTGGGGAATGGAGGCATGTATAAGGAAACAGTATGGGGGAATGGGGGGCATATATGAGGAAACAGTATGGGGGGATGGGTGCAGACAGTATGGGGAGCGAACTGGGGAATGTCTCTGGACACAGTGTGAGTAGCAATGTGAAAAATGTATGTGGAGAGAGTATGGGGAGTGAGGGTGAAGGGATGAGTGCAGACACGGTATGGGGAGTCAGGTGAGCAGGCAGTTTAGAAAGTGAGAGGGTAAAAATACAGTAAAGAGCAAAAGTTTGGACACACCTTCTCTTTTAAAGATTTTTATGTATTTTCATGACTATGAAAATTGTAAATTCACACTGATGGCATCAAAACTATGAATTAACACATGTGGAATTATATACAAAAGTGTGAAGCAACTGAAATATGTATTATATTCTTGGTTCTTCAAAGTAGCCACCTTTTGCTTTGATGACTGCTTTGCACACTCTTGGCATTCTCTTGAAGAGCTTCAGGAGGTAGTCACCGGAAATGGTCTTCCAACAATCTTGAAGGAATTCGCAGAGATGCTTAGCACTTGTTGGCCCTTTTGCCTTCACTCTGCGGTCCAGATCACCCCAAACCATCTCGATTGGGTTCAGGTTTGGTGACTGTGGAGGCCAGGTCATCTGGCGTAGCACCCCATCACTCTCTTTCTTGGTCAAATAGCCCTTACACAGCCTGGAGTTGTGTTTGGGGACAATGTCATGATTAGTGTTGAGCGATACCTTCCGATATCGGAAAGTATCGGTATCGGATAGGATCGGCCGATATTCAAAAAATATCAGATATCGCCGATACCGATACCCGATCCCAATGCAAGTCAATGGGACCAAAATATCGGAATTAAAATAAACCATTTCTTTCCTTGTAGGTTCATTCTACATGAAGGAAAACAACTAAGAATAATGCAGGATGTATTTGGGGAGGTGGCGGAGACATTAAAGTCATAGAGGTTTAGCGCAATTAAATAGAATAGCCTTTTTTTTTAAGACGTTCGTAGTGACTAAGATATTGACTATGTAACTTTTTTTTTATTTTGTCAGATATTGATGTTTCACTATTCCACGCCCTTCCCCCCTTTTTTTTTACTTTTCCCACACTTTCATCTTCATCATCATCAGCAGCATCTTTGACATCAACTTCTTCACCTTATTCATCTTCTTCTTCATCTTCTACCTTTTTTTTTTTTATTACATTCTTCATATTATTCAACTATCATTAGTCTTCCTATTCTACATATTCATTTTCTTCAACTATTATTATTCTTCCTATTCTACTTCTACATCATATTCTCACCCCCATACACTGCTTAGTCTTCTTCTGCATATAATTTAGATAATATCTTTTGCTCTGATATTAAGTGTTATGCTTAATGTTCTTCTGCTCTTTGTTCTGCAGCCTCTTGTTCTTCTGCTTCTCGGTCTTCCATGTCGTCGTCTCCAGGGTCGTCGTCTCCAGGGTCGTCGTCTACGCCGTCGTCGTCACCGCTGTCGTCGTCGTCATCGGGGTGGTCTTCTGGGTCTTCGACTTTAGGGTCTTCAACTTGGAAATGTAGCAGAAGGTACAAGAAGGCTGAGAAAATTCCAAGAACCAGCTGATGGAACTGGAACTCGGATGGCTACCCGAAGGTTCAAGAGCCTATGGAACTACCGTGGACCAGCTGACGTTACTGGAACCCGGTTACTAAGCAGGAGGTACCCGTGCTAAAAAGCACTACCAAGGACCGCCTGACGTTGGCGGAACTCGGATACCCAGAAGGAGGCACCTAAGCCAAAGGCTCTGCCCGGAACCAGCTGATGTTACTGGAACCAGGATGGGGAGCAGAAGGTACAAGAGCAAAAGACACTGCCGAGAACCAGCTGACGGTACTGGAACCCGGATGGGTAGCCGAAGGTCCAAGAGCCAATGGAACTACCGAGGACCAGCTGACGTTACTGGAACCCGGTTACTAAGCAGGAGGTACCCGTGCTAAAAAGCACTACCAAGGACCACCTGACGTTGGTGGAACTTGGATACCCAGAAGGAGGCACCTAAGCCAAAGGCTCTGCCCGGAACCAGCTGACGGTACTGGAACCATGATGGGGAGCAGAAGGTACAAGAGCAAAAGACACTGCCGAGAACCAGCTGACGGTGCTGGAACCAGGTGGTGGACCCGAAGGTCCACAGGAGAGGAGAGAACAGCTAGGCCGCGAGGCAGGCGCAGTTACCGAACCCCAACAGTCCTACAGCGGGAGCTTGGCCTACTGGCACTACAGAACCAGCCTTGACTGCCAATTCACGCAGCCCACATAGGAGGCTCCTAAACTGGAGGCACCCTGGAGTTGGCTAAACCGACCGCAACACGACGGGGCAAGCATAGGCGTCTCAGTGAGCTTGACACTACCCGGAAACAGCTGACGGTGCTGGAACCAGGCTGGGCACGAGGGAGTACCCGTGACAAAAACACTGCCGAGAACCAGCTGGCGGTGCTGGAACCCAGATGCGTTGCCCCACTGTGCAAGAGCCAATGGCACGACCGAGGACCAGCTGACGGTGCTGGAACCCGGTTACTAAGCTGTAGGTGCCTGCGCTTAAAAGCACTACCAAGGACCGCCTGACGTTGGCGGAACTCGGATACCCAGGAGGAGGCACCTAAGCCAAAGGCTCGGCCCGGAACCAGCTGACGGTGCTGGAACCAGCTGGTGGACCCGAAGGTCCACAGGAGAGGAGAGAACAGCTAGGCTGCGAGGCAGCCGCAGTTACCGAACCCCAACAGTCCTACAGGGGGAGCTTGGCCTACTGGCACTACAGAACCAGCCTTGACTACCAATTCATGCAGCCCACATAGGAAGCTCCTAAACTGGAGGCACCCTGGAGTTGGCTAACTCGACCGCAACACGACAGGGCAACGCATAGGTGTCTCAGTGAGTTTGACAGTACCCGGAAACAGCTGACGGTGCTGGAACCAGGCTGGGCACGAGGGAGTACCCGTGACAAAAACACTGCCGAGAACCAGCTGGCGGTGCTGGAACCCAGATGCGTTGCCCCACTGTGCAAGAGCCAATGGCACGACCGAGGACCAGCTGACGGTGCTGGAACCCGGTTACTAAGCTGTAGGTGCCTGCGCTTAAAAGCACTACCAAGGACCGCCTGACGTTGGCGGAACTCGGATACCCAGGAAGAGGCACCTAAGCCAAAGGCTCGGCCCAGAACCAGCTGACGGTGCTGGAACCAGGTGGTGGACCACAAGGTCCACAGGAGAGGAGAGAACAGCTAGGCCGCGAGGCAGCCGCAGTTACCGAACCCCAACAGTCCTACAGGGGGAGCTTGGCCTACTGGCACTACAGAACCAGCCTTGACTACCAATTCATGCAGCCCACATAGGAAGCTCCTAAACTGGAGGCACCCTGGAGTTGGCTAACTCGACCGCAACATGACGGGGCAAGCATAGGCGTCTCAGTGAGCTTGACACTACCCGGAAACAGCTGACGGTGCTGGAACCAGGCTGGGCACGAGGGAGTACCCGTGACAAAAACACTGCCGAGAACCAGCTGGCGGTGCTGGAACCCAGATGCGTTGCCCCAGTATGCAAGAGCCAATGGCACGACCGAGGACCAGCTGATGGTGCTGGAACCCGGTTACTAAGCTGTAGGTGCCTGCGCTTAAAAGCACTACCAAGGACCGCCTGACGTTGGCGGAACTCGGATACCCAGGAGGAGGCACCTAAGCCAAAGGCTCGGCCCGGAACCAGCTGACGGTGCTGGAACCAGGTGGTGGACCACAAGGTCCACAGGAGAGGAGAGAACAGCTAGGCTGCTAGGCAGCCGCAGTTACCGAACCCCAACAGTCCTACAGGGGGAGCTTGGCCTACTGGCACTACAGAACCAGCCTTGACTACCAATTCATGCAGCCCACATAGGAAGCTCCTAAACTGGAGGCACCCTGGAGTTGGCTAACTCAACCGCAACACGATGGAGCAACGCATAGGTGTCTCAGTGAGTTTGACAGTACCTGGAAACAGCTGACGGTGCTGGAACCAGGCTGGGCACGAAGGAGTACCCGTGACAAAAACACTGCCGAGAACCAGCTGGCGGTGCTGGAACCCAGATGCGTTGCCCCAGTGTGCAAGAGCCAATGGCACGACCGAGGATCAGCTGACGGTGCTGGAACCCGGTTACTAAGCTGTAGGTGCCTGCGCTTAAAAGCACTACCAAGGACCGCCTGACGTTGGCGGAACTCGGATACCCAGGAGGAGGCACCTAAGCCAAAGGCTCGGCTCGGAACCAGCTGACGGTGCTGGAACCAGGTGGTGGACCACAAGGTCCACAGGAGAGGAGAGAACAGCTAGGCTGCTAGGCAGCCGCAGTTACCGAACCCCAACAGTCCTACAGGGGGAGCTTGGCCTACTGGCACTACAGAACCAGCCTTGACTACCAATTCATGCAGCCCACATAGGAAGCTCCTAAACTGGAGGTACCTTGGAGTTGGCTAACTCGACTGCAACACGACGGGGCAACGCATAGGTATCTCAGTGAGTTTGACAGTACCCGGAAACAGCTGACGGTGCTGGAACCAGGCTGGGCACGAGGGAGTACCCGTGACAAAAACACTGCCGAGAACCAGCTGGCGGTGCTGGAACCCAGATGCGTTGCCCCACTGTGCAATAGCCAATGGCACAACCGAGGACCAGCTGACGGTGCTGGAACCCGGTTACTAAGCTGTAGGTGCCTGCGCTTAAAAGCACTACCAAGGACCGCCTGACGTTGGCGGAACTTGGATACCCAGGAGGAGGCACCTAAGCCAAAGGCTCGGCCCGGAACCAGCTGACGGTGCTGGAACTAGGTGGTGGACCACAAGGTCCACAGGAGAGGAGAGAACAGCTAGGCCACGAGGCAGCCGCAGTTACCGAACCCCAACAGTCCTACAGGGGGAGCTTGACCTACTGGCACTACAGAACCAGCCTTGACTACCAATTCATGCAGCCCACATAGGAAGCTCCTAAACTGGAGGCACCCTGGAGTTGGCTAACTCGACCGCAACACGACGGGGCAACGCATAGGAGTCTCAGTGAGTTTGACAGTACCCGGAAACAGCTGACGATGCTGGAACCAGGCTGGGCACGAGGGAGTACCCGTCACAAAAACACTGCCGAGAACCAGCTGGCGGTGCTGGAACCCAGATGCGTTGCCCCACTGTGCAAGAGCCAATGGCACGACCGAGGACCAGCTGACGGTGCTGGAACCCGGTTACTAAGCTGTAGGTGCCTGTGCTTAAAAGCACTACCAAGGACCGCCTGACGTTGGCGGAACTCGGATACCCAGGAGGAGGCACCTAAGCCAAAGGCTCGGCCCGGAAACAGCTGACGGTGCTTGAGCCAGGTGGTGGACCACAAGGTCCACAGGAGAGGAGAGAACAGCTAGGCCACAAGGCAGCCGCAGTTACCGAACCCCAACAGTCCTACAGGGGGAGCTTGGCCTACTGGCACTACAGAACCAGCCTTGACTACCAATTCATGCAGCCCACATAGGAAGCTCCTAAACTGGAGGCACCCTGGAGTTGGCTAACTCAACCGCAACACGACGGGGCAACGCATAGGTGTCTCAGTGAGTTTGACAGTACCCGGAAACAGCTGACGGTGCTGGAACCAGGCTGGGCATGAGGGAGTACCCGTGACAAAAATACTGCCGAGAACCAGCTGGCGGTGCTGGAACCCAGATGCGTTGCCCCAGTGTGCAAGAGCCAATGGCACGACCGAGGACCAGCTGACGGTGCTGGAACCCGGTTACTAAGCTGTAGGTGCCTGCGCTTAAAAGCACTACCAAGGACCGCCTGACGTTGGCGGAACTCGGATACCCAGGAGGAGGCACCTAAGCCAAAGTGAGGCCCGACTTAATGAACAGACCGAGGATTGGAAACGTTACTTTACGGTCAGCACATAAACCTACAAAAAGATCACGCAGAGGGCGCAAAAAAGACCCTCCGCACCGACTCACGGTGCGGAGGCGCTCCCTCTGCGTCCCAGAGCTTCCAGCAAGCAAGACAACAATAAAAATAGCAAGCTGGACAGAAAAATAGCAAACCAAAGAAATACAAGCTGGAACTTAGCTTCTGCTGGGAAGACAGGTCACAAGAACGATCCAGGAGTGAACTAGACCAATACTGGAACATTGACAGGTGGCATGGAGCAAAGATCTAAGTGGAGTTAAATAGAGCAGCCAGCTAACGAATTAACCTCGTCACCTGTGGAAGGAAACTCAGAAACACCCACCAGAGGAAGTCCATGGACAGAACCAGCCGAAGTACCATTCATGACCACAGGAGGGAGCCCGACAACAGAATTCACAACAGTACCCCCCCCCCCTTGAGGAGTGGTCACCGAACCCTCACCAGAGCCCCCAGGCCGACCAGGATGAGCCAAATGAAAGGCACGAACCAGATCGGCAGCATGAACATCAGAGGCAAAAACCCAGGAATTATCTTCCTGACCATAACCCTTCCACTTGACCAGGTACTGGAGTTTCCGTCTCGAAACACGAGAATCCAAAATCTCCTCCACCACATACTCCAACTCCCCCTCAACCAACACCGGGGCAGGAGGATCAACGGATGGAACCACAGGAGCCACGTATCTCCGCAATAACGACCTATGGAACACATTATGGATGGCAAAAGAAGCAGGAAGGGCCAAACGAAATGACACAGGATTGATAACCTCAGAAATCTTATACGGACCAATGAAACGAGACTTAAACTTAGGAGAGGAAACGTTCATAGGAACATAACGAGACGACAACCAAACCAAATCCCCAACACGAAGCCGGGGACCCACACAGCGCCGGCGGTTAGCGAAACATTGAGCCTTCTCCTGGGACAATGTCAAATTGTCCACCACATGAGTCCAAATCTGCTGCAACCTATCCACCACAGTATCTACACCAGGACAGTCCGAAGACTCAACCTGCCCTGAAGAGAAACGAGGATGGAAACCAGAATTTCAGAAAAACGGCGAAACCAAAGTAGCCGAGCTGGCCCGATTATTAAGGGCGAACTCAGCCAACGGCAAAAAGGACACCCAATCATCCTGATCAGCAGAAACAAAGCATCTCAGATATGTTTCCAAAGTTTGATTAGTTCGTTCGGTTTGGCCATTTGTCTGAGGATGGAAAGCCGAGGAAAAAGACAAATCAATGCCCATCCTTGCACAAAAGGATCGCCAAAACCTCGAAACAAACTGGGAACCTCTGTCAGAAACGATGTTCTCCGGGATACCATGTAAACGAACCACATGCTGGAAAAATAATGGCACCAAATCAGAGGAGGAAGGCAATTTAGACAAAGGTACCAAATGGACCATCTTAGAAAAGCGATCACAAACCACCCAAATGACCGACATCTTTTGAGAGACGGGGAGATCCGAAATAAAATCCATAGAAATATGCGTCCAGGGCCTCTTCGGGACCGGCAAGGGCAAAAGCAACCCACTGGCACGAGAACAGCAGGGCTTAGCCCGAGCACAAGTCCCACAGGACTGCACAAAAGAACGCACATCCCGTGACAAAGACGGCCACCAAAAGGATCTAGCCACCATATCTCTGGTACCAAAGATTCCAGGATGCCCAGCCAACACTGAACAATGAATCTCAGAGATAACTCTACTAGTCCATCTATTAGGGACAAACAGTTTCTCCACTGGCCAACGGTCAGGTCTATCAGCCTGAAATTTTTGCAGCACCCGCCGCAAATCAGGGGAGATGGCAGACAAAATTACCCCCTCTTTGAGAATACCCGCCGGCTCAGGAACACCCGGAGAGTCAGGCACAAAACTCCTTGACAGGGCATCAGCCTTCACATTCTTAGAGCCCGGAAGGTACGAAACCACAAAATCAAAACGGGAGAAAAATAACGACCATCGAGCCTGTCTCGGATTCAACCGTTTGGCAGACTCAAGATAAGTCAAATTCTTGTGATCTGTCAAGACCACCACGCGATGCTTTGCTCCTTCAAGCCAATGACGCCACTCCTCAAATGCCCACTTCATGGCCAACAACTCACGATTAGGGTTGAGCGAAACGGATCGTTCATTATTAAAAGTCGCCGACTTTTGGCAAAGTCGGGTTTCATGAAACCCGATCCGACCCTTGTGTGGGGTCGGCCATGCGGTACGCGACTTTCGCGCCAAAGTCGCGTTTCAATGACGCGAAAAGTGCCATTTCTCAGCCAATGAAGGTGGACGCAGAGTGTGGGCAGCGTGATGACATAGGTCCTGGTCCCCACCATCTTAGAGAAGGGCATTGCAGTGATTGGCTTGCTGTCTGCGGCGTCACAGGGGCTATAAAGGGGTGTTCCCGCCGACCGCCATCTTACTGCTGCTGATCTGAGCCTAGGGAGACGTTGCTGCCGCTTCGTCAGAAGCAGGGATAGCGTTAGGCAGGGTCCATTAACCACCAAACCGCTTGTGCTGTAGCGATTTCCACTGTCCAACACCACCTTTTGTTTGCAGGGACAGTGGAAGCTACATTTTTTTTTCCTCAGCGCTGTAGCTCATTGGGCTGCCCTAGAAGGCTCCCTGATAGCTGCATTGCTGTGTGTACGCCGCTGTGCAAACCAACTGCTTTTTTCAAAGCACAAATCCTGTTGTTCCTTCCTTTCTGCACAGCTATCTTGTTTGTTTGTCATAGTAACATAGTAACATAGTAACATAGTTAGTAAGGCCGAAAAAAGACATTTGTCCATCCAGTTCAGCCTATATTCCATCATAATAAATCCCCAGATCTATGTCCTTCTACAGAACCTAATAATATATGATACAATATTGTTCTGCTCCAGAAAGACATACAGGCCTCTCTTGAACCCCTCGACTGAGTTTGCCATCACCACCTCCTCAGGCAAGCAATTCCAGATTCTCACTGCCCTAACAGTAAAGAATCCTCTTCTATGTTGGTGGAAAAACCTTCTCTCCTCCAGACGCAAAGAATGCCCCCTTGTGCCCGTCACCTTCCTTGGTATAAACAGATCCTCAGCGAGATATTTGTATTGTCCCCTTATATACTTATACATGGTTATTAGATCGCCCCTCAGTCGTCTTTTTTCTAGACTAAATAATCCTAATTTCGCTAATCTATCTGGGTATTGTAGTTCTCCCATCCCCTTTATTAATTTTGTTGCCCTCCTTTGTACTCTCTCTAGTTCCATTATATCCTTCCTGAGCACCGGTGCCCAGAACTGGACACAGTACTCCATGTGCGGTCTAACTAGGGATTTGTACAGAGGCAGTATAATGCTCTCATCCTGTGTATCCAGACCTCTTTTAATGCACCCCATGATCCTGTTTGCCTTGGCAGCTGCTGCCTGGCACTGGCTGCTCCAGGTAAGTTTATCATTAACTAGGATCCCCAAGTCCTTCTCCCTGTCAGATTTACCCAGTGGTTTCCCATTCAGTGTGTAATGGTGATATTGATTCCTTCTTCCCATGTGTATAACCTTACATTTATCATTGTTAAACCTCATCTGCCACCTTTCAGCCCAAGTTTCCAACTTATCCAGATCCATCTGTAGCAGAATACTATCTTCTCTTGTATTAACTGCTTTACATAGTTTTGTATCATCTGCAAATATCGATATTTTACTGTGTAAACCTTCTACCAGATCATTAATGAATATGTTGAAGAGAACAGGTCCCAATACCGACCCCTGCGGTACCCCACTGGTCACAGCGACCCAGTTAGAGACTATACCATTTATAACCACCCTCTGCTTTCTATCACTAAGCCAGTTACTAACCCATTTACACACATTTTCCCCCAGACCAAGCATTCTCATTTTGTGTACCAACCTCTTGTGCGGCACGGTATCAAACGCTTTGGAAAAATCGAGATATACCACGTCCAATGACTCACCGTGGTCCAGCCTATAGCTTACCTCTTCATAAAAACTGATTAGATTGGTTTGACAGGAGCGATTTCTCATAAACCCATGCTGATATGGAGTTAAACAGTTATTCTCATTGAGATAATCCAGAATAACATCCTTCAGAAACCCTTCAAATATTTTACCAACAATAGAGGTTAGACTTACTGGCCTATAATTTCCAGGTTCACTTTTAGAGCCCTTTTTGAATATTGGCACCACATTTGCTATGCGCCAGTCCTGCGGAACAGACCCTGTCACTATAGAGTCCCTAAAAACAAGAAATAATGGTTTATCTATTACATTACTTAGTTCTCTTAGTACTCGTGGGTGTATGCCATCCGGACCCGGAGATTTATCTATTTTGATCTTATTTAGCCGGTTTCGCACCTCTTCTTGGGTTAGATTGGTGACCCTTAATATAGGGTTTTCATTGTTTCTTGGGATTTCACTTAACATTTCATTTTCCACCGTGAATACCGTGGAGAAGAAGGTGTTTAATATGTTAGCTTTTTCCTCGTCATCTACAACCATTCTTTCCTCACTATTTTTTAAGGGGCCTACATTTTCAGTTTTTATTCTTTTACTATTGATATAGTTGAAGAACAGTTTGGGATTCGTTTTACTCTCCTTAGCAATGTGCTTCTCTGTTTCCTTTTTGGCAGCTTTAATTAGTTTTTTAGATAAAGTATTTTTCTCCCTATAGTTTTTTAGAGCTTCAATGGTGCCATCCTGCTTTAGTAGTGCAAATGCACTACTATGCCACACTATGTCCACACTTTTTATTTCATTTGTGCATCAGTCCACTCCTTATTGCTGCCTGCCATACCTGGCTGAGATTACTGCAGGGAGATAGTAATTGTAGGACAGTCCCTGTTTTTTTTTTTTTTTTTTGTGGGAGATTAAGATTGGCATTTCTGCTAGAGTGCCTTCCCTGTGTGTGCCATCTCTCTCACATAGTGGGCCATAGAAAGCCTTTTCATTTTTCCTTTTTTTTTTTGTGGGGTTTATAAATTCTCCCTGATAAAAAAAAACAGTGGGAGATTAATATTGGCCTTTGGGCTTCTGTGCCAGTCCTGAGTGTGCCATCTCTCTCTCAAATAGTGGGCCATAGAAAGCCTATTAATTTTTTTTTTGTGGGGTTTCTAAATACTCCCAGAAAAAATAAAAAAAAATCAGTGGGAGATTAATATTGCCCTTTCTGCTTGTGTGCCACTCCTGACTCCTGGGTGTGCCATCTCTCTCTCTCAACTAGTGGGCCATAGAAAGCCTATATTTTTTTTATTGTGTTTCTAAATTCTCCCTGAAAAAATCAAAAAGAAATCAGTGGGAGATTAATATTGCCCTTTCTGCTTGTGTGCCACTCCTGACTCCTGGGTGTGCCATCTCTCTCTCTCAAATAGTGGGCCATAGAAAGCCTATTTTTTTTATTGTGTTTCTAAATTCTCCCTGAAAAAATCAAAAAGAAATCAGTGGGAGATTAATATTGCCCTTTCTGCTTGTGTGCCACACCTGACTCCTGGGTGTGCCATCTCTCTCTTTCAAATAGTGGGCACTGGGCCATAGAAAGCCTATTTTTTTATTGTGTTTCTAAATTCTCCTTGAAAAAATCAAAAAGAAATCAGTGGGAGATTAATATTGCCCTTTCTGCTTGTGTGCCAGTCTTGACTCCTGGGTGTGCCATCTCTCTCTTTCAAATAGTGGGCACTGGGCCATAGAAAGCCTATTTTTTTTTTTATTTATTGTGTTTCTAAATTCTCCTTGAAAAAATCAAAAAGAAATCAGTGGGAGATTAATATTGCCCTTTCTGCTTGTGTGCCACTCCTGACTCCTGGGTGTGCCATCTCTCTCTCAAATAGTGGGCCATAGAAAGCCTATTTCTTTTTTATTGTGTTTCTAAATTCTCCCTGAAAAAATAAAAAAAAAACCAGTGGGCGATTAATATTGCCCTTTCTGCTTGAGTGCCAGTCTTGACTCCTGGGTGTGCCATCTCTCTCTCTCAAATAGTGGGCACTGGGCCATAGAAAGGCTATTTTTTTTATTTGGTTTCTAAATTCTCCCTGAAAATATCATTTTATTTTATTTGGTTTCTAAATTCTTCCTGAAAAAATAATTTTATTTTATTTTGTTTCTAAATTCTCCCTGAAAAAAAAAAAAAATCAGTGGGAGATTAATATTGCCCTTTCTGCTTGTGTGCCAGTCTTGACTCCTGGTTGTGCCATCTCTCTCTCTCAAATAGTGGGCACTGGGCCATAGAAAGGCTATTTTTTTTTTATTTATTTGGTTTCTAAATTCTCCCTGAAAAAATCATTTTATTTTATTTGGTTTCTAAATTCTTCCTGAAAAAATCATTTTATTTTATTTTGTTTCTAAAGTCTCCCTGAAAAACAAAAAAAAAAATCAGTGGGAGATTAATATTGCCCTTTCTGCTTGTGTGCCAGTCTTGACTCCTGGTTGTGCCATCTCTCTCTCTCAAATAGTGGGCACTGGGCCATAGAAAGGCTATTTTTTTTTTATTTGGTTTCTAAATTTTCCCTGAAAAAATCATTTTATTTTATTTTGTTTCTAAAGTCTCCCTGAAAAAAAAAAAAAAATCGGTGGGAGATTAATATTGCCCTTTCTGCTTGTGTGCCAGTCTTGATTCCTGGGTGTGCCATCTCTCTCTCTCAAATAGTGGGCACTGGGCCATAGAAAGCCTAATTCTTTTTTATTGTGTTTCTAAATTCTCCCTGAAAAAATCAAAAAGAAATCAGTGGGAGATTAATATTGCCTTTTCTGCTTGTGTGCCAGTCTTGACTCCTGGGTGTGCCATCTCTCTCTCTCAAATAGTGGGCACTGGGCCATAGAATGGCTATTTTTTTTTTATTTGGTTTTTAAATTCTCCCTGAAAAAAATCATTTTATTTTATTTGGTTTCTAAATTCTTCCTGAAAAAATCATTTTATTTTATTTTGTTTCTAAAGTCTCCCAGAAAAAAAAAAATCAGTTGGAAATTAATATTGCCCTTTCTGCTTGTGTGACAGTCTTGACTCCTGGGTGTGCCATCTCTCTCTCTCAAATAGTGGGCCATAGAAAGCCTATTTTTTTTTTTTATTTGGTTTCTAAATTCTCCCTGAACAAATCAAAAAAAAAAGTGGGAGAACAATATTGACATTTCTGCTTGAGTGACAGTCCTGCGTGTGTGGCATCTCTCTCATTTGGTGCCACCGAAAACAGAGTGTGTAACATTGTGCCTGATTTTCCTTGCGGAGATCCAAAAAGAGAAAAACCGCACCCTATGTCCATACAGCTTCCATTCGCATATTGGTGCAAGTCAATGCCAAGTGGTCCAGCCCGGCTGCAAGTCCATATCCCAGAATAGAAGAAAGACAGCGCCACAACGGTCAGTGATTTTCCATGCGGTCTCACCCACCTGTAAAGGGATATCTAAATCATGCTGAAGTTATAGCTCACCGTGTAAGTTGTTTGACAGCAACAAATACCGTTACTTTGGTTACGTTTTTAAAACAATGAGGAAGTCTGGTGGAAGAGGTCGTGGCCGTGGGCGTTCATTGTCAGCTGGTAATGATGGTAGTGGTAGTGGAGCATCAGGTGGTCGTGGGAAAAAAAATATTGCACCTAAGCCTGGAGCTGTGGAGCCAGGTTCGTCGTCTGGCTACAGAAGGCCTCGAACGCTCCCTTTTCTGGGAGTAGGAAAACCGCTTTTAAAGCCGGAGCAGCAAGAGCAAGTTTTGGCTTACCTTGCTGACTCAGCCTCTAGCTCTTTTGTCTCCTCTTTTGAAACTGGTAAATGTAAAAGCAGCGCATCGTTAGTGGATGTTCACGGTCAGGGACAAGTCGCTTCCTTGTCCTCTTCAGCAAAAACAACAACAGAGAAGGATACAGCAGGCGACACAACGGGTTACTCCATGGAGCTCTTTACACTTACCGTCCCTGGCTTAGAAAGTGAAGCAGTTAACAGGCCATGCCCATTACAAGTTGAATCTGACATGGAGTGCACTGATGCACAGCCACAGCCAGACTACTATGCTGGTCCTTTGACTCAGACCACAACATTGCCCTCGCAGGGTACTGATCCAGAATCAGACCCTGATGAGACTATGTTGCCCCGTCACGAACGCTCCACCACCGACTTACATGGTGACACAGACGAAGTTGCGCACGAGCTAGAAGAGGAGGTTATAGATGACCCAGTTGTTGACCCCGATTGGCAGCCATTGGGGGAACAGGGTGTAGGCGGCAGTAGTTCTGAAGCGGAGGAGGAGGGGCCGCAGCAGGCATCAGTCTGCAATGCCTGAAAAGGTATCCGATGGTAGAAAGAGTGCAGTCTGGCATTTTTTTAAACAACATCCAATTGATCCGCACAAAGTCATCTGTCAAAAATGTTCAACTACCTTAAGCAGAGGTCAGAATCTGAAAAGTCTGAATACAAGTTGCATGTATAGACATTTAACCACCATGCATTTGCAAGCCTGGACTAACTACCAAACGTCCCTTAAGGTTGTAGCACCCTCGGCCAATGAAGCTACTCACCAATGCAACATCCCTGCCGTCACTGTAAGGCCACCATTTTCCGCACCACCTGCAGTATCTGTGCAGGTTTCTTTGCCAGGCCAAAGCAGTCAGGGTCAGGGAATCACAAGTTTCGTAGTAGGAAACATTGCATCTAGGGCACAGGCGGAAACAATACCGTCTCCAACCGTCTCTCAGTCTGCCATGTCCACCGGCACACCCGCTAGTTCCACGATCTCCAGCTCTCCAGTCCAGCTCACCCTACATGAGACTCTGGTTAGAAAAAGGAAGTACTTATCCTCGCATCCGCGGACACAGGGTTTGAACTCCCACATAGCTAGACTAATCTCGTTAGAGATGATGCCCTACCGGTTAGTTCAAAGTGAAGCTTTCAAAGCCCTGATGGACTACGCTGTACCACGCTACGAGCTACCCAGTCGACACTTCTTTTTGAGAAAAGCCATCCCAGCCCTCCACCAGCATGTTAAAGAGCGCATCGTCCATGCACTCAGGCAATCTGTGAGCACAAAGGAGCACCTGACAACAGATGCATGGACCAGTAGGCATGGCCAGGGACATTACGTGTCCATCACGGCACACTGGGTGAATGTGGTGGATGCAGGGTCCACAGGGGACAGCAATTTCGGATCAGTTCTGCCTAGCCCACGGTCTAGGAAACAGTTGGCTGTAGGCGTTCGCACCCCATCCTCCTCCTCCTCGTCCTCCTGCAGAAGCGAGAGCTCGTCCACAGATCACAGTCGCCCAATCACTCCATCCGCAGCTGCCACTGTTGCACACCAGTTGTCCCACTATGGGGCAGCTACTGGCAAGCGTCAGCAGGCTGTATTGGCTATGAAGTGTTTGGGCGACAACAGACACACCGCGGAAGTTCTGTCCGAGTTCTTGCAGAAAGAAACACAGTCGTGGCTGGGCACAGTAGATCTTGAGGCAGGCAAGGTAGTGAGTGATAACGGAAGGAATTTCATGGCTGCCATCTCCCTTTCCCAACTGAAACACATTCCTTGCCTGGCTCACACCTTAAACCTGGTGGTGCAGTGCTTCCTGAAAGCTTATCCGGGGTTATCCGACCTGCTCCTCAAAGTGCGCAGACTTTGCTCACATATCCGCTGTTCGCCCGTACACTCCAGCCGTATGCAGACCTATCAGCGGTCTTTCAACCTTCCCCAGCATCGCCTAATCATAGACGTTGCAACAAGGTGGAACTCAACACTGCACATGCTTCAGAGACTGTGCGAACAGAGGCGGGCTGTAATGTTTTTGTGGGAGGATACGCATACACGGGCAGGCAGTAGGATGGCAGACATGGAGTTGTCTGGTGTGCAGTGGTCGAAGATACAAGACATGTGTCAAGTCCTTCAGTGTGTTGAGGAATGCACATGGCTGGTTAGTGCAGACAACGCCATAATAAGCATGAGCATCCCCCTAATGCGTCTGCTGATGCAAAGTTTGACGCACATAAAAAATCAGGCGTCTGCAGCAGAGGAAGAGGAAAGCCTTGATGACAGTCAGCCATTGTCTGGTCAGCGCAGTGTACAGGACGAGGTAGCGGGCAAAGAGGAGGAGGACAAGGAAGATGATGGGGATGAGTATATTTTTAATGAGGAAGCTTTTCCGGGGCCACTGGAAATTGGTGGCGTGGCAAGGCCGGGTTCTGTTTTTTTGAGGGACACAAGTGACGTAGATTTGCCTGAAACTGCCCCTCAACCAAACACAACCGCTGATTTGACAACTGGAAGTTTGGCCCACATGGCGGATTATGCCTTACGTATCCTCACAAGGGACACACGCATTACTAAAATGATGAACGATGACGATTACTGGTTGGCCTGCCTCCTTGATCCTCGCTATAAAGGCAAATTGCAAAATATTATGCCACATGAGAACTTGGAACTAATATTAGCAACCAAACAATCAACTCTTGTTGACCGTTTGCTTCAGGCATTCCCAGCACACAGCGCCCGTGATCGTTCTCACACGAGCAGCAGGGGCCAGCAGACCAGAGGAGTTAGAGGGGCAGAAATCAGAAGTGGCGTTGGACAACATTTGTCCAGTATGGTTACTAACTATTTTTCATCACTTATCGATGTTCTACCTCAACTGTCATTCCCATTTGATTACTGGGCATCCAAATTAGACACCTGGCCAGAATTGGCAGAATATGCATTGCAGGAGCTTGCTTGCCCGGCAGCTAGTGTCCTATCAGAACGAGTATTCAGTGCTGCAGGTTCAATATTAACCGAAAAAAGGACTCGTCTGGCCACCCAAAATGTTGATGATGTAACCTTCATTAAAATGAACCACAACTGGATATCGAATTCTTATGCCCCACCTTGCCCGGCCGACACCTAGCTTTCCTATGAAAAGGTATTGCCTGTGGACTACTCTGAATGACTTTACCAATCTCGTAATTTGCAGCAGCTGATTGTCCAGCATACGACATGTTTACACCTCCCTAAATGGCCAAACTCCCCACACGGGGCCGTGGTATCGCCACATGGCGCAAGCCCCCGTGAGAGTGCTGTTTGTCTGAAGAGGTGGGTGTGCCCGCTTTTGGTCTACGGCACTGCCACTGGGTCCCTCATAGTACAATAAAGTGTCTCTGGCGGTTGTGATGTGCACCCAACGTCAGACACACTGTTGTAACATGAGGGGCCCTGGGCATGTACCCACCCCCAGCTCAAACATTGCTCTACCACTTGCACAATTATCTCTCACAGTTACACCTGTGTTTAGTCTATGCGCGGACATCCGTAAATTACTGCCACTGACAATACCATTGTGTTGACATGTATGATGGTACTTAACATAGTCAGGGGCAGTGTCCTATATTTACCCAAGTAAATACTTTGTGCAAAATTACTAGGTCTGAAACTACGCAGAGGAGCTCAACCCTGTACCTAATGATCGCACCCTTTTGGTTTTTCTTTTTGTTGTAATGCGAGACATTAACATGTATTGATTTTTTGGGACTACTAACTGGCAGACACTCATTACAATCGGCCGCCGCTGACAACACCAATGGTGCCCACTGCCTGTGTACCCCTGCAAGAGAATTCAAAGTGCCTACGGCCCTAATTTATTATGTTAGGCCTTCGAAGCCTGTCTGCGGTCCCTCCTTCCACTAGGCCTCCACTGACCTGTCTACTGCTGCCCGTGCACCACTGGAAACAATTCTAAAGTGCATACAGCCATATTTTATTATGTTAGGCCTTCGAAGCCTGTCTGCGGTCCCTTCTTTCTACTACTCCTCCACTGACCAGACCACTGCTGCCCGTGTACCCCTGGAACCAATTATAAAGTGCCTACAGCCCAATTTTAATATGTTAGGCCTTCGAAGCCTGTCTGCGGTCCGTTCTTTCTACTACTCCTTACTGACCAGACCACTGCTGCCCGTGTACCCCTGGAACCAATTATAAAGTGCCTACAGCCCAATTTTATTATGTTAGGCCTTCGAAGCCTGTCTGCGGTCCGTTCTTTCTACTACTTCTCCACTGACCAGACCACTGCTGCCCGTGTCCCCCTGGAACCTATTTAAAAGTGCCTACAGCCCAATTTTTTTATGTTAGGCCTTCGAAGCTTGTCTGCGGTCCCTTCTTTCTACTACTCCTCCACTGACCAGACCACTGCTTCCCGTGTACCCCTGGAACCAATTATAAAGTGCCTACAGCCCAATTTTTTTATGTTAGGCCTTCGAAGCCTTTCTGCTGTCCCTTCTTTCTACTACTTCTCCACTGACCAGACCACTGCTTCCCGTGTGCCCCTGGAACCAATTATAAAGTGCCTACAGCCCAATTTTTTTATGTTAGGCCTTCGAAGCCTGTCTGCGGTCCCTTCCTTCTACTACTCCTCCACTGACCCAACCACTGCTGCCCGTGTACCCCTGGAACCAATTATAAAGTGCCTACAGCCCAATTTTTTTATGTTAGGCCTTCGAAGCCTGTCTGCGGTCCCTTCTTTCTACTACTCCTCCACTGATCAGACCACTGCTGCCCGTGTACCCCTGGAACCAATTATAAAGTGCCTACAGCCCAATTTTATTATGTTAAGCCTTCGAAGCCTGTCTGCGGTCCCTTCTTTCTACTACTCCTCCACTGACCAGACCACTGCTGCCCGTGTACCCCTGGAACCTATTTAAAAGTGCCTACAGCCCAATTTTTTTAATGTTAGGCCTTCGAAGCCTGTCTGCAGTCCCTCCTTCCACTAGGCCTCCACTGACCAGTCTACTGCTGCCCGTGTACCCCTGGAACCAATGTTAAAGTGCCTACAGCCCTAATTTATTATGTTAGGCCTTCGAAGCCTGTCTGCGGTCCCTTCTTTCTACTACTCCTCCACTGACCAGACCACTGCTGCCTGTGTACCCCTGCAAGAGAATTCAAAGTGCCTACGGCCCTAATTTATTATGTTAGGCCTTCGAAGCCTGTCTGCGGTCCCTCCTTCCACTAGGCCTCCACTGACCTGTCTACTGCTGCCCGTGCACCACTGGAACCAATTCTAAAGTGCATACAGCCATATTTTATTATGTTAGGCCTTCGAAGCCTGTCTGCGGTCCCTTCTTTCTACTACTCCTCCACTGACCAGACCACTGCTGCCCGTGTACCCCTGGAACCAATTATAAAGTGCCTACAGCCCAATTTTAATATGTTAGGCCTTCGAAGCCTGTCTGCGGTCCGTTCTTTCTACTACTCCTTACTGACCAGACCACTGCTGCCCGTGTACCCCTGGAACCAATTATAAAGTGCCTACAGCCCAATTTTATTATGTTAGGCCTTCGAAGCCTGTCTGCGGTCCGTTCTTTCTACTACTCCTCCACTGACCAGACCACTGCTGCCCGTGTACCCCTGGAACCAATTATAAAGTGACTACAGCCCAATTTTATTATGTTAGGCCTTCGAAGCCTGTCAGCGGTCCGTTCTTTCAACCACTCCTCCACTGACCAGACCACTGCTGCCCGTGTCCCCCTGGAACCTATTTAAAAGTGCCTACAGCCCAATTTTTTTATGTTAGGCCTTCGAAGCCTGTCTGCGGTCCCTTCTTTCTACTACTCCTCCACTGACCAGACCACTGCTTCCCGTGTACCCCTGGAACCAATTATAAAGTGCCTACAGCCCAATTTTTTTATGTTAGGCCTTCGAAGCCTTTCTGCTGTCCCTTCTTTCTACTACTTCTCCACTGACCAGACCACTGCTTCCCGTGTGCCCCTGGAACCAATTATAAAGTGCCTACAGCCCAATTTTTTTATGTTAGGCCTTCGAAGCCTGTCTGCGGTCCCTTCTTTCTACTACTCCTCCACTGACCCAACCACTGCTGCCCGTGTACCCCTGGAACCAATTATAAAGTGCCTACAGCCCAATTTTTTTATGTTAGGCCTTCGAAGCCTGTCTGCGGTCCCTTCTTTCTACTACTCCTCCACTGATCAGACCACTGCTGCCCGTGTACCCCTGGAACCAATTATAAAGTGCCTACAGCCCAATTTTATTATGTTAAGCCTTCGAAGCCTGTCTGCGGTCCCTTCTTTCTACTACTCCTCCACTGACCAGACCACTGCTGCCCGTGTACCCCTGGAACCTATTTAAAAGTGCCTACAGCCCAATTTTTTTAATGTTAGGCCTTCGAAGCCTGTCTGCAGTCCCTCCTTCCACTAGGCCTCCACTGACCAGTCTACTGCTGCCCGTGTACCCCTGGAACCAATGTTAAAGTGCCTACAGCCCTAATTTATTATGTTAGGCCTTCGAAGCCTGTCTGCGGTCCCTTCTTTCTACTACTCCTCCACTGACCAGACCACTGCTGCCCGTGTACCCCTGGAACCTATTTAAAAGTGCCTACAGCCCAATTTTTTTATGTTAGGCCTTCGAAGCCTGTCTGCGTCCCTTCTTTCTACTACTCCTCCACTGACCAGACCACTGCTTCCCGTGTACCCCTGGAACCAATTATAAAGTGCCTACAGCCCAATTTTATTATGTTAAGCCTTCGAAGCCTGTCTGCGGTCCCTTCTTTCTACTACTCCTCCACTGACCAGACCACTGCTGCCCGTGTACCCCTGGAACCAATTATAAAGTGCCTACAGCCCAATTTTATTATGTTAGGCCTTCGAAGCCTGTCTGCGGTCCGTTATTTCTACTACTACTCCACTGACCAGACCACTGCTGCCCGTGTACCCCTGGAACCTATTTAAAAGTGCCTATAGCCCAATTTTTTTATGTTAGGCCTTCGAAGCCTGTCTGCGGTCCGTTCTTTCACTAGGCCTCCACTGACCAGTCTACTGCTGCCCGTGTACCCCTGGAACCAATGTTATAGTACCTACAGCCCTAATTTATTATGTTAGGCCTTCGAAGCCTGTCTGTGGTCCCTTCTTTCTACTACTCCTCCACTGACCAGACCACTGCTGCCCGTGTACCCCTGGAACCAATTATAAAGTGCCTACAGCCCAATTTTATTATGTTAGGCCTTCGAAGCCTGTCTGCGGTTCGTTCTTTCTACTACTCCTCCACTGACCAGACCACTGCTGCCCGTGTACCCCTGGAACCAATGTTAAAGTGCCCAAAGCCCTAATTTATTATGCTAGGCCTTCGAAACCTGTCTGCGGTCCCTCCTTCCACTGGGCCTCCACTGACCAGTCTACTGCTGCCCGTGTACCCCTGGAACCAATGTTAAAGTGCCTATAGCCCTAATTTATTATGCTAGGCCTTCGAAGCCTGTCTGCGGTCCCTCCTTCCACTAGGCCTCCACTGACCAGTCTACTGCTGCCCGTGTACCCCTGGAACCAATGTTAAAGTGCCTACAGCCCTAATTTATTATGTTAGGCCTTCGAAGCCTGTCTGCGGTCCTTCCTTCCAATAGTTCTCCACTGACCAGACCGATGCTGGCCGTGTACCCCTGGAACCCAGCTGAAAGTGCATGGAGCCTCCTTTTTTTCTTTGTTTTATATTTAGAAAGCCCAGATGAACTACACTGTGCCACGGTTCAAGCTACCCACTCGACATTTCTTTTGCGAGAAAAGCCATCCCAGCCCTCCACCGGCATGAAAAAGTCTGCATTGTCATAGCACTCAGGCAATCAAACAGTAGAAAGGTGCACCTGACAAGAGACGCATGGACCAGTAGGCATGTCCACAAAAAGTTACGTGTCAATTACGGCGCACTGGGTTAATGTGTTGGATGCATGGTCCACAGGGGACAGCCTACAAAGTCTGTCTGCAGTCCATAATTCAAATTTTCCTCCGCTGACCACACCACTGCTGCCCGTGTACCCCTGGAACCAATTTTAAAGTGCCTACAGCCTAATTTTGTTATGTTAGGCCTACTACGCCTGTCTGCGGTCCCTCCTTCCAATACTCGTCCACTGACCACAACACTGCTGCCCGTGGACCCCTGGAACCTAATTTTAATTGCATAGAGCATCCTTTTTTTAATAGTAGGCGCACAAAGTCTGTCTGCAGTCCACTATTGAAATTGTCCTCCACTGCCCAGAGCAATACTGCCTGTGTACCCCTGTAACCTTTTTTAAACTGCAGTGAGCCACATTTTTGGTTTAAGGCCTACTACTAGTGTTGAGCATTCCGATACCGCAAGTATCGGGTATCGGCCGATACTTGCGGTATCGGAATTCCGATACCGAGATCCGATATTTTTGTGATATCGGGTATCGGTATCGGAAGTGTAAAATAAAGAATTAAAATAAAAAATATTGTTATATTCACCTCTCCGGCGGCCCCTGGACATCAGCGGGAGGATCCGGCGTCCGGGACGGCTTCTTTCTTCAAAATGCGCGCCTTTAGGACCTGTGGTATGACGTCCCGGCTTCTGATTGGTCGCGTGCCACCCATGTGACCGCCACGCGACCAATCAGAAGCCGCGACGTCATTCCTCAGCTAAAGTCCTAGAATGAGCGCCTTCTAGGACCTGAGGAATGACGTCGCGGCTTCTGATTGGTCGCGTGGCAGTCACATGGGCGGCACGCGACCAATCAGAAGCCGGGACGTCATTCCACAGGTCCTGAAGGCGCGCATTTTGAAGAAAGAAGCCGTGCCGGACGCCGGATCCTCCCGCTGATGTCCAGGGGCCGCCGGAGAGGTGAATATAACAATATTTTTTATTTTAATTCTTTATTTTACACTTTAATATGGATCCCAGGGCCTGAAGGAGAGTTTCCTCTCCTTCAGACCCTGGGATCCATGAGGATACATTCCGATACTTGATGTCCCATTGACTTGTATTGGTATCGGATATCGGTATCGGCGATATCCGATATTTTTCGGGTATCGGCCGATACTATCCGATACCGATACTTTCAAGTATCGGACGGTATCGCTCAACACTACCTACTACCTGTTTCTGTCTGCGCCACTCAATACAGCTGTCCTCCTTTGAAAAAAGCAGAGCGTCAATAGTCTTGTTTTCAGCCTCTAGGAATTTGAAAACTGCAGTGGGGCTACTACTTTGGTAGGGCCTACTAACGGTGTCTGCCGCCCCAAGGTGTGCCCCAGGTTTCCTCTCCATTGCTTCGATCTTCCTACTCTCGTTTAGTGGTTGTTGCAAACTACACTGCATTAGGCCTACAAATTGGGTATGGGGTGTAGAGAGACGGTGTGTTACACTCCAAGGTGTTCCCCAGGTTTCGTCCACATTGCTTTGATCTTCCTACTCTCGTTTAGTAGTTGTTTCAAACTACACTGCATTAGGCCTACAAATTGGGTATGGGGTGTAGAGAGACGGTGTGTCCCACTCCAAGGTGTTCCCCAGGTTTCGTCCACATTGCTTCGATCTTCCTACTCTCATTTAGTAGTTGTTTAGTAGTAGTTGATAAACTTACCTGGAGCAGCCAGTGCCAGGCAGCAGCTGCCAAGGCAAACAGGATCATGGGGTGCATTAAAAGAGGTCTGGATACACATGATGAGAGCATTATACTGCCTCTGTACAAATCCCTAGTTAGACCGCACATGGAGTACTGTGTCCAGTTTTGGGCACCGGTGCTCAGGAAGGATATAATGGAACTAGAGAGAGTACAAAGGAGGGCAACAAAATTAATAAAGGGGATGGGAGAACTACAATACCCAGATAGATTAGCGAAATTAGGATTATTTAGTCTAGAAAAAAGACGACTGAGGGGCGATCTAATAACCATGTATAAGTATATAAGGGGACAATACAAATATCTCGCTGAGGATCTGTTTATACCAAGGAAGGTGACGGGCACAAGGGGGCATTCTTTGCGTCTGGAGGAGAGAAGGTTTTTCCACCAACATAGAAGAGGATTCTTTACTGTTAGGGCAGTGAGAATCTGGAATTGCTTGCCTGAGGAGGTGGTGATGGCGAACTCAGTCGAGGGGTTCAAGAGAGGCCTGGATGTCTTCCTGGAGCAGAACAATATTGTATCATACAATTATTAGGTTCTGTAGAAGGACGTAGATCTGGGTATTTATTTATTATGATGGAATATAGGCTGAACTGGATGGACAAATGTCTTTTTTCGGCCTTACTAACTATGTTACTATGTTACTATGTTGCAAACTACACTGCATTAGGCCTACAAATTGGGTATGGGGTGTAGAGACGGTGTGTTCCACTCCAAGGTGTTCCCCATGTTTCCTCGCCATTGCTTCGGTCTTCTAGCTCTCGTTAAGTAGTTGTTGAAACAACACTGAATTAGGCCTACAAGTTGGGTCTGGGTTGTAGAGACGGTGTCTTCCGCTCCAAGGTGTTCTCCAGGTTGCCTTTCCTGAGCTTCTATCTTCAGGCTCTTCAACTGCATTTGGCGTACTAGTTGGTTTGGGGCCTACTAACAGTGTCTGCCGCTCCTTGCTGTTCTCCTGGTTTCCTGTCCTGAAATTCCATTTTCAGGCTCTCGTTAAGTAGTTGTTAATGTTAGACTGCATTTGGCCTACTAGTTGGGTTGGGGCCTACTATCGGTGTCTGCCACTCCTTGCTGTTCTCCTCCTCTGAAAAAAGCTGTGCCGCCTGTTTATTACTGTTGCCAAATTTGAACTGCATTTCGACTACTTACTGATTTGGGCCTACTCTCTGTGTCAGCCTCTCATTCCAGTTATCCTCCACTGCAATGCCCCCTGGTTAATCCTGTGTTACCAATTTTGAACTGCATTTAGCCCACTTTATTCTTTGGGCCTATATCTGTGTTTCCTCCTCATCCTGCCCATTGCCCAGCCAGTGATAGATGAGTCTGCTAGTACATTGACCCATAACGCAACATTCCCCGTGCACGCTACACAGCAAGATTGTGACCCTGCTGAAAGTCAGGTTCCTCTTCCCGCATACCATACCACCTTACACGGGGACAAAGAGGAAGGTGCAGATGAAAGTGCAGGTTCCTTCATCAGGTGGGGAGAGGAATACTAGTTGGCGACGTCACTGGCACAGGGCCTCTCATAGTACACAAAAGTGTTGCTGCCGGTGGGAGGCGCCCCCGCCGTGCAAACACACCGCTGTACTTTGAGGGGCCCTGTGCCGGTGCCAATGCCAACGAGTGGGCCCCCCCCCCGCTTGCTCAGGATCACAGCACTTGCAAAGTGGAAATACTTACCTCTCCCTGCTCCACTGCCGTGACGTGGTCCAGACTTACTGGGCCCACTAATTACTTGAACCAGCCCTACCCCCCACAACTTTAGCCAAATGACCCCCACTTCAAATGCCTTCCAATTATTATAAGGTAAATTACAATTGACAAGCTTCAGTAACAAGAATGGATGTTTTTGCCATTAAAATGGGCAGTGTAGGTGTTTTCCTGGCCTCCACTCACTGCCGACTATGCTCCCCCATTGACTTGCATTCGGTTTCGTGTTTCGGTCGATACCCGACTTTTCGCGATAATCGGCCGATTCCACTCGACTCGACTTTTAAGATAGTCGGGTTTTGCGAAACACGGCTCGACTCTAAAAAGGTCAAGGTCGCTCAACCCTACTCATGATTACCAACATCATAATTATGCTCAGCAGGCGAAAACTTTCTAGAAAAGAAAGCACATGGCTTCATCACCGAGCCATCAGAACTTCTTTGCGACAAAACAGCCCCTGCTCCATTCTCAGAAGCATCAACCTCAACCTGAAACAGGAGCGAAACATCTGGCTGGCACAACACAGGGGCAGAAGAAAAACGACGCTTCAACTCCTGAAAAGCCTCTACAGCTGCAGAAGACCAATTGACCACATCATGCAGATTATGCAACTCCAGAAAGCGGATATCCTCCTGATGTGCAGGAGCCATGCACATGGTCAATTGGGTCCAGTACTGAGGCTTATTCTTGGCCAAAGGCGTAGCATCAATTCCTCTCAATGGAATAGGATACTGCAAGGGCTCCAAGAAAAAACCACAGCGCCTAGCATACTCCAAGTCCATCAAATTCAGGGCAGCGCCTGAATCCACAAATGCCATAACAGAATAGGATGACAAAGAGCAAATCAGAGTAACGGACAATAGAAATTTAGACTGTACCGTACCAATGGTGGCAGACCTAGCGAACCGCTTAGTGCGCTTAGGACAATCGGAGATAGCATGAGTGGAATCACCACAGTAAAAACATAGCCCATTCCGACGTCTGTGTTCTTGCCGTTCAGCTCTGGTCAAAGTCCTATCACATTGCATAGGCTCAGGCCCATGCTCATATAGTACCGCCAAATGGTGCACAGCTTTACGCTCAAGCAAGCGTCGATCGATCTGAATGGCCAAGGACATAGACTCATTCAGACCAGCAGGCATGGGAAATCCCACCATGACATCCTTAAGGGCTTCAGAGAGACCCTTTCTGAAGATTGCTGCCAGGGCACATTCATTCCACTGAGTGAGCACAGACCACTTTCTAAACTTCTGACAATATATCTCCACTTCATCCTGACCCTGACACAGAGCCAGCAAGATTTTCTCTGCCTGATCCACTGAATTAGGTTCGTCATAAAGCAATCCAAGCGCCAGGAAAAACGCATCAACATCACGCAATGCAGGATCTCCTGGCGCAAGGGAAAATGCCCAGTCTTGAGGGTCACCACGTAACAAAGAAATAATGATCTTTACTTGTTGAACAGGGTCACCTGAGGAGCGAGGTTTCAAGGCAAGAAACAATTTACAATTATTTTTGAAATTCAAGAACTTAGATCTATCACCAAAAAACAAATCAGGAATTGGATTCCTAGGCTCTGACATCGGATTCTGAACCACAAAATCTTGAATGCTTTGTACCCTTGTAGTGAGATTATCCATCCAAGAGGACAGACCTTGAATGTCCATGTTTACACCTGTGTCCTGAACCACCCAGAGGTAAAGGGGAAAAGAGAGACAACACACACTGCAAAGAAAAAAAAATGGTCTCAGAACTTCTCTTATCCCTCTATTGAGATGCATTAGTACTTTGGGCCACCTGTACTGTTATGACCTGGTGGTCAGGACAATAATGGACCTGATGGTTAAGAGCACACGGAATGACCTGATAGTTACTGATAATAAAGGACGAGCTCTGGGACGTGAAAACTCTGCTGACCGCAATCCCTAATCCTATCAAACACACTAGAAATAGCCGTAGATTGCGCCTAACGCTCCCTATGCAACTCGGCACAGCCTAAGGAACTAGCTAGCCCTGAAGATAGAAAAATAAAGCCTACCTTGCCTCAGAGAAATTCCCCAAAGGAAAAGGCAGCCCCCCACATATAATGACTGTGAGTAAAGATGAAAATACAAACACAGAGATTAAATAGATTTAGCAAAGTGAGGCCCGACTTACTGAACAGACTGAGGATAGGAAAGGTTACTTTCGTCCTATATTATTTGTAACTATCAGGTCATTCCGTGTGCTCTTAGAGCAGTTTTTCCACATCTGCTGCGTAACGGATCACTTACAGCAACACTGCGTTTGGCCTCATTCATTCCCTATGGGATTTGCGGACATTTGCGGCACTTGCCACGATATTGCAAATTCGGTATCATAGTTACATAGTCACATAGTTATTAAGGTTGAAGGAAGACTATAAGTCCATTTAGTTCAACCCATAGCCTAACCTAACATGCCCTAACATGTTGATCCAGAGGAAAGAAAAAAAACCACATGTGGCAATGAGTAAGCTCCACACTGGGAAAAAAAATTCCTTCCCGACTAGTGTTGAGCATTCCGATACTGCAAATATCGGGTATCGGCCAATATTTGCTGTATCGGAATTCCGACACCGAGTTCCGATATTTTTGCGATATCGGGAATCGGGATCGGGATCCATATTCATGTAAAAAATAAAGAATAAAAATAAAAAATATGGAAATACTCACCCACCGACGGCCCCTGGCTCGCAGCGGTGCAACCGGCAGCCTCTGTTCCTAAGAATGCAGTGAGGGTAGGACCTACGATGACATTGCGGTCTTGTGATTGGTCACGTGACTGCTCATGTGACCGCTCACGTGACCGCTCAGGTGACTGCGACGTCATCGAAGGTCCTTCACTCTCTGCATTCGTAGGAACGGAGGCAGACGCTTGCAGCTGTTACAGCCAGGGCTCGTCCGAGGGTGAGTATATCCATATTTTTTATTTTTCTTCTTTATTTTTTACATGAATATGGATCCCAGGGCCGGAAGGAGAGTTTCCTTTCCTTCCGACCCTGGGAACCATCCAGGATCGCTCCCTATTACATTCCGATATTTGTGTCCCATTGACTTGTATTGGTATCGGGTATCGGTATCGGTGATATCCGATATTTTTTGGACATCGGCCGATCGAATCCGATACCGATACTTTCAAATATCGGAAGGTATCGCTCAACACTATTCCCGACTCCACATACGGCAATCAGACTAATTCCCTGGATCTACGCCCTATCAAGGAATCTAGTGTATATACCCTGTAACATTATACTTTTCCAGAAAGATATCCAGTCCCCTCTTACATTTAAGTAACAAATCACTCATTACAACATCATACGGCAGAGAGTTCCATAGTCTCACTGTTCTTACAGTAAAGAATCCGCGTCTGTTATTATGCTTAAACCTTCTTTCCTCCAGACGTAGAGGATGCCCCATTGTCCCTGTCTCAGGTCTATGATTAAACAGATCATCAGAAATGTCTTTGTACTGTCCCCTCATATATTTATACATTAACCCCTTTCTGACATCGGACGTACTATCCCGTCAAGGTGGGGTGGGCCCCTATGACCACGGACGGGATAGTACGTCCAGCACGATCGGCGGCACTCACGGGGGGAGCGCGGCCGATCGCGGCCGGGTGTCAGCTGCCTATCGCAGCTGACATCCGGCACTATGTGCCAGGAGCGGTCACGGACCGCCCCCGGCACATTAACCCCTGGCACACCGCGATCAAAGATGATCGCGATGTGCCGGCGGTGCAGGGAAGCATCGCGCAGGGAGGGGACTCCCTGCGGGCTTCCTTGAGCCCCCCGTAGCAACGCGATGTGATTGCGTTGCTGCAAGGGTCTTACCTCCCTCCCTGCCTGCTCCAGACCCGGATCCAAGATGGCCGCGGAGCCGGGTCCTGCAGGGAGGGAGGTGGCTTCACAGAGCCTGCTCAGAGCAGGCACTGTGAAGCCTGCAGTGCTCTAAGTCAGATCGGTGATCTGACAGAGTGCTGTGCAAACTGTCAGATCACCGATCTGTGATGTCCCCCCCTGGGGCAAAGTAAAAAAGTAAAAAAAAATGTTTCCAAATATGTAAAAAAAAATTAAAAAAAATATTCCTAAATAATGAAAAAAAATATATATTATTCCCATAAATACATTTCTTTATCTAAATAAATAAAAAAAAACAATAAAAGTACATATATTTAGTATCGCCGCGTCCGTAACGGCCCGACCTATAAAACTGGCCCACTAGTTAACCTCTTCAGTAAACACCGTAAGAAAAAAAAAACGAGGCAAAAAACAATGCTTTATTATCATACCGCTGAACAAAAAGTGGAATAACACGCGACCAAAAAAACACATATAAATATCCATGGTACCGCTGAAAACGTCATCTTGTCCCGCAAAAAAAGAGCTGCCATAGAGCATCATCAGCAAAAAAATAAAAAAGTTATAGTCCTGAGAATAAAGCGATGCAAAAATAATTATTTTTTCTATAAAATAGTTTTTATCGTATAAAAGCACCAAAACATAAAAAAATGATATAAATGAGGTGTCGCTGTAATCGTACTGACCCAAACAATAAAACTGCTTTATCAATTTTACCAAACGCGGAACGGTATAAACGCCTCCCCCAAAAGAAATTCATGAATAGCTGGTTTTTGGTCATTCTGCCTCACAAAAATCGGAATAAAAAGCGATCAACAAATGTCATGTGCCCGAAAATGTTACCAATAGAAACGTCAACTCGTCCCGCAAAAAACAAGACCTCACATGACTCTTTGGACCAAAATATGGAAAAATTATAGCTCTCAAAATGTGGTAATGCAAAAAATATTTTTTGCAATAAAAAGCGTCTTTCAGTGTGTGACGGCTGCCAATCATAAAAATCCGCTAAAAAACCCACTATAAAAGTAAATCAAACCCCCCTTCATCACCCCCTTAGTTAGGGAAAAATTAAAAAAATGTATTTATTTCCATTTTTCCATTAGGGCTAGGGTTAGGGCTAGGGTTAGGGTTAGGGCTAGGGCTAGGGTTAGGGCTAGGGCTAGGGTTAGGGCTAGGGTTAGGGTTAGGGCTAGGGTTAGGGTTAGGGCTAGGGCTAGGGTTAGGGCTAGGGTTAGGGCTAGGGTTAGGGTTAGGGCTAGGGTTAGGGCTAAGGTTAGGGTTAGGGCTAGGGCTAGGGTTAGGGCTAGGGCTAGGGTTAGGGCTAGGGTTAGGGTTAGGGCTAGGGTTAGGGTTAGGGCTAGGGTTAGGGCTAGGGTTAGGGCTAGGGTTAGGGTTAGGGCTAGGGTTAGGGCTAGGGTTAGGGTTAGGGTTAGGGCTAGGGTTAGGGTTGGGGCTAGGGCTAGGGTTAGGGCTAGGGTTAGGGTTAGGGCTAGGGTTAGGGTTAGGGCTAGGGTTAGGGTTAGGGCTAGGGTTAGGGCTAGGGCTACAGTTTGGGTTGGGGCTAAAGTTACAGTTAGGGTTTAAATTACATTTACAGTTGGGAATAGGGTTGGGATTAGGGTTAGGGGTGTGTCAGGGTTAGAGGTGTGGTTAGGGTTACCGTTGGAATTAGGGTTAGGGGTGTGTTTGGATTAGGGTTTCAGTTATAATTGGGGGGTTTCCACTGTTTAGGCACATCAGGGGCTCACCAAACGCGACATGGCGTCCGATCTCTATTCCAGCCAATTCTGCGTTGAAAAAGTAAAACAGTGCTTCTTCCCTTCCGAGCTCTCCTGTGTGCCCAAACAGGTGTTTACCCCAACATATGGGGTATCAGCGTACTCAGGACAAATAGGACAACAACTGTTGGGGTCCAATTTCTCCTGTTACCCTTGGGAAAATACAAAACTGGGGGCTAAAATGTAATTTTTGTGGGAAAAAAAAGATTTTTTATTTTTACGGCTCTGCGTTATAAACTGTAGAGAAACACTTGGGGGTTCAAAGTTCTCACAACACATCTAGATAAGTTCCCTGGGGGGTCTAGTTTCCAATATGGGGTCACTTGTGGGGGGTTTCTACTGTTTAGGTACATTAGGGGTTCTGCAAACGCAATGTGACGCCTGCAGACCATTCCATCTAAGTCTGCATTCCAAATGGCACTCCTTCCCTTCCGAGCCCTCCCATGCGCCCAAACGGTGGTTCCCCCCAACATATGTGGTATCAGCGTACTCAGGACAAATTGTACAACAACGTTTGGGGTCGAATTTCTCCTCTTACCCTCGGGAAAATACAAAACTGGGGGCTAAAAAATAATTTTGGGGGGAAAGATTTTTTTTTTTCATTTTCACGGCTCTGCGTTACAAACTGTAGTGAAACACTTGGGGGTTCAAAGCTCTCACAACACATCTAGATGAGTTCCTTAGGGGGTTTAGTTTCCAAAATCGTGTCACTTGTGGGGGGTTTCTACTGTTTAGGTACATTAGTGGCTCTGCAAATGCAATGTGACACCTGCAGACCATTCCATCTAAGTCTGCATTCCAAATGGAGCTCCTTCCCTTGCGAGCCCTCCCATGCGCCCAAACAGTGGTTCCCCCCCACATATGGGGTATCAGCGCACTCAGGACAAATTGGACAACAAATTTCGGGGTCCAATTTCTCTTGTTACCCTCAGGAAAACACAAAACTGGGGGCTAAAAAATAATTTTTGTGGGAAAAATTTTTTGTTTTATTTTTACGGCTCTCCATTATAAACTTCTGTGAAGCCCTTGGTGGGTCAAAGCGCTCACCACACATCTAGATAAGTTCCTTAGGGGGTCTACTTTCCAAAATGGTGTCACTTGTGGAGTATTTCTACTGTTTAGGTACATTATGGGCTCTGCAAACGCAATGTGACACCTGCAGACCATGCCATCTAAGTCTGCATTCAAATGGCACTCCTTCCCTTCCGAGCCTTCCCATGCGCCCAAACAGTGGTTTCCCCCCACATATGGGGTATCAGCGCACTCAGGACAAATTGGACAACAAATTTTGGGGTCCAATTTCTCCTGTTACCCTCGGGAAAATACAAAACTGGGGGCTAAAAAATAATTTGTGTGGGAAAAAATGTTTGTTTTATTTTTACGGCTCTCCATTATAAACTTCTGTGAAGCCCTTGGTGGGTCAAAGCGCTCAGCACACATCTAGATAAGTTCCTTAGGGGGTCTACTTTCCAAAATGGTGTCACTTGTGGGGGGTTTCAATGTTTAGGCACATCAGTGGCTCTCCAAACGCAACATGGCGTCCCATCTCAATTCCTGTCAATTTTGCATTGAAAAGTCAAACGGCGCTCCTTCCCTTCCGAGCTCTCCCATCCGCCCAAACAGTGGTTTACCCCCACATATGGGGTATCAGCGCACTCAGGACAAATTGTACAACAACTTTTGAAGTCCAATTTCTTCTCTTACCCTTGGAAAAATAAAAAATTGGGGGCGTTCCAGAGTTATAACCTCATAAAGGGACAGTGGTCAGAATCGTAAAAATTGGCCCGGTAATTAACGTGCAAACCATCCTTGGGGGTAAAGGGGTTAACATAAGATCACCCCTTGTTAGGGGTCGAGTTCCCGCTTCTGCACAGGGGGAATCTCGAGCCACCTCCGCTGCGGTCTCCCATTCTTGTCCAGCCGCAGTGGAGTCTGCTCAGCAAAGACGTCGGTGCCAGCGTTTTGCTCATTCTCACTCTGTTCTGAGAGTTACTGCTGCTTCTCCAGTCTCTGCCATTAATGTCAGTGCTGGTCAGCAGCGAGCGGACTTCTCTGGGACTAAGTCCTTGTCTGCACGTACTGAGCATGCCCAGGGTGAGATCTCCCGTTGGAGATCGAGGGTCATGTGCTCAGGCTCTGCAGCACATTCCATTGGTCCTCTTGGCAGGTCTTGGAAGGGCAAAGGTGCTGTGGCCACTACCTGTGCTGCTGTTATATAAACTGCGCATGACCGCACGGCCATGCGCTAGTATTGTCTTTCAATCGCTAATGTGTGTATGTTGTGAGTGCAAGTCGTCCTTGGATACCCCTATCCTATTGAATGACTGTTCGCGGAAGGTGTATGGCTGCTACCTAGTGCCCGACTTATCCTACAGCACTAGTCACACATTATATCGTCCAGTTGCTGTGACGGCCAGTACGGCGCCGTGCACTTCCTCTGTGCTTTCCTTACCCAAGCCTGGGTGGTTAGTGGCGTTCGTCAGTGCGGCACTGCATGCACTCTTGTGCCTTAATATTGCTCTTCAGTTTCCTTACACACCCAGTTGCGGTGTTGTGCCAGCAAGGGTCTAATCGGACTTTAATCCTAGTTGGGGTTGAGTTCGCTGACTACTTGCTCGCGCTTTAGGTGCGGTACCGCGGTCCTGTGCCTTAACAGGATTGCTTCTTTCACGCTGGGTGAGGTTAACCCATGCGTGTACACTTTACTGTACCGCCATATAGTCTGCTAATTGCTAGCAGCAGGTTTTCACCTGCACGGTGGACCCCGGACTGCGAACGCATCTATACCATCTGTCTTGGTGCGTTCCGCCAGTCCTAACAGAATACTAGCGCCAGGGTCTGGCTAGTAAAATGGCGGACGACCAGCGTTTACAGCGGTACATCCAGCAGCTGGAGGGAAGGTTGGCGGCTCTTGAGCGTTCAACCTCAGCTGTGGATGTTACTGCTGTCGCTGTTCAGGCTGCAAGTGTGGCTGCAGCTACCTTGTCCACTGCCGCCCCTCTACCGACGCTATCTCGCCTCCCGCTACCAGAGAAATTTTCTGGTGACAGTAAGTCCTGTAGGGGTTTCGTGAGTCAGTGCTCAATACATCTCGAGCTTCTGGCCTCTCATTTCCCTACAGAGCGGGCTAAGGTGGGCTTTATAATTTCCTTATTGTCGGACAGGGCGTTGCAGTGGGCTACGCCGCTGTGGGAGCGTGGCGATCATGTGGTGCAGAGTGCTCCGTTATTCCTGAGCATTCTGAAACAAGTCTTTCTAAGACTTCGTGTCACCCATGACACGGCGCTCCAACTGTTGGCACTGACTCAGGGCTCGTCCTTGGTCAGCCTTTTTGCCGTCCATTTCCGCACTCTAGCATCTGAGCTGAAGTGGTCGGATAAAGCCCTTATCCCTATATTTTGGAGGGGGCTGGCTGACCACGTTAAGGATGCTCTGGCCACTAGGGAGATTTCCGCCACACTGGAAGAGTTAATAACAGTATCTACTTGCATCGACCTCCGTTTTCACGAGCGGAGGTTAGAGCGAGCCCAGTGTAGGCGTAGGTTTCGGCTGGCTCCCACCTTCGCCAAACCTTTGGAATCTCCAGTCCAGGCTCCTGAGTTCCAGGAACCTAAGGTGGTGTCACGAGCGGGATCTAAGTCCCAGACCGCTTGTGCACTCCAGGGTTGCCATGTATGCCAACAGTCAGGACATCTTGCCACCAGATGTCATCAGCGGTCGAGAAAACGTCAGCGTCTAGTGGTAGTAGGTGGAGGTGCACTAGACACTGCGACGTTTGCCTCCAAATTGTCCTTTAAGGGGACAATTACCTTTGGCTCATCCTCCCACTTGGTAGACCTCTGCGTGGATTCTGGGGCGGAGGGCAATTTTATGTCTTCTGCCTTCGCCCAACGTCACGCAATGCCCCTGGTTATGCTGTTATGCCGAGATAATTCAGTACCACAATGGACATAGAAGTCAGAGCACATACAGTGATCTGACAATAACCCAAAAAACATAGAACGAGCTCTGAGACGTGGGAACTCTGCTGACCGCAATCCCTAATCCTCTCCAAACACAATAGAGGCAGCCGTGGATTGCGCCTAACGCTCCCTATGCAACTCGACACAGCCTGAGAAACTAGCTAGCCTAAAGATAGAAAATAAGCCTACCTTGCCTCAGAGAAATACCCCAAAGGAAAAGGCAGCCCCCACATATAATGACTGTGAGTAAGATGAAAAGACAAACGTAGAGAAGAAATAGATTTAGCAAAGTGAGGCCCGACTTACTAAACAGAGCGAGGATAGGAAAGGTAACTTTGCGGTCAACGCAAAACCCTACAAACAACCACGCAAAGGGAGCAAAAAGACCCTCCATACCGAACTAATGGCACGGAGGTACACCCTCTGCGTCCCAGAGCTTCCAGCTAGCAAGGAAAAACAAATAGACAAGCTGGACAGAAAAAAACAGCAAACAAAATAGCAAAGCAGAACTTAGCTATGCAGAGCAGCAGGCCACAGTAACGATCCAGGAGGAAACAGGTCCAATACTAGAACATTGACTGGAGGCCAGGATCAAAGCACCAGGTGGAGTAAAATAGAGCAGCACCTAACGACTTCACCACATCACCTGAGGAAGGAAACTCAGAAGCCGCAGTACCACTCTCCTCCACTAACGGAAGCTCACAGAGAGAATCAGCCGAAGTACCACTTGTGACCACAGGAGGGAGCTCTGCCACAGAATTCACAACAGTACCCCCCCCCCTTGAGGAGGGGTCACCGAACCCTCACCAGAGCCCCCGGGACGACCAGGATGAGCCATATGAAAGGCACAAACAAAATCGGGAGCATGGACATCAGAGGCAAAGACCCAGGAATTATCTTCCTGAGCATAACCCTTCCACTTAACCAGATACTGGAGTTTCCGTCTTGAAAGATGAGAATCCAAAATCTTCTCCACAATATACTCCAACTCCCCCTCCACCAAATCCGGGGCAGGAGTATCAACAGATGGAACCATAGGTGCCACGTATCTCCGCAACAATGACCTATGGAATACGTTATGTATGGAAAAAGAATCTGGAAGGGTCAGACGAAAAGACACAGGATTAAGAACCTCAGAAATCCTATACGGACCAATGAAACGAGGTATAAACTTAGGAGAGGAAACTTTCATAGGAATATGACGAGAAGATAACCAAACCAAATCCCCAACACGAAGTCGGGACCCACACAGCGTCTGCGATTAGCGAAACGTTGAACCTTCTCCTGGGACAAGGTCAAATTGTCCACTACATGAGTCCAAATCTGCTGCAACCTGTCCACCACAGTATCCACACCAGGACAGTCCGAAGACTCAACCTGCCCTGAAGAGAAACGAGGATGGAACCCAGAGTTGCAGAAAAACGGCGAAACCAAGGTAGCCGAGCTGGCCCGATTATTAAGGGCGAACTCAGCCAAAGGCAAAAAGGACACCCAGTCATCCTGATCAGCAGAAACAAAGCATCTCAGATATGTTTCCAAGGTCTGATTGGTTCGTTCGGTCTGGCCATTAGTCTGAGGATGGAAAGCCGAGGAAAAAGACAAGTCAATGCCCATCCTACCACAAAAGGCTCGCCAAAACCTCGAAACAAACTGGGAACCTCTGTCAGAAACGATATTCTCTGGAATGCCATGTAAACGAACCACATGCTGGAAGAACAATGGCACCAAATCAGAGGAGGAAGGTAATTTAGACAAGGGTACCAAATGGACCATCTTAGAGAAGCGATCACAGACCACCCAAATGACTGACATCTTTTGAGAGACGGGAAGATCTGAAATAAAATCCATAGAGATATGTGTCCAAGGCCTCTTCGGGACCGGCAAGGGCAAAAGCAACCCACTGGCACGAGAACAGCAGGGCTTAGCCCGAGCACAAATCCCACAGGACTGCACAAAAGAACGCACATCCCGCGATAGAGATGGCCACTAAAAGGATCTAGCCACCAACTCTCTGGTACCAAAGATTCCAGGATGACCAGCCAACACCGAACAATGAACCTCAGAGATAACTTTATTCGTCCACCTATCAGGGACAAACAGTTTCTCTGCTGGGCAACGATCAGGTTTATTAGCCTGAAATTTTTGCAGCACCCGCCGCAAATCAGGGGAGATGGCAGACACAATTACTCCCTCTTTGAGGATACCCGCCGGCTCAGATAAACCCGGAGAGTCGGGCACAAAACTCCTAGACAGAGCATCCGCCTTCACATTTTTAGAGCCCGGAAGGTACGAAATCACAAAGTCAAAACGGGCAAAAAACAGCGACCAACGAGCCTGTCTGGGATTCAACCGCTTGGCAGACTCGAGATAAGTCAAGTTCTTATGATCAGTCAAGACCACCACGCGATGCTTAGCTCCTTCAAGCCAATGACGCCACTCCTCGAATGTCCACTTCATGGCCAGCAACTCTCGATTGCCCACATCATAATTTCGCTCAGCAGGCGAAAATTTCCTAGAAAAGAAGGCGCATGGTTTCATCACCGAGCAATCAGAACTTCTCTGCGACAAAACAGCCCCTGCTCCAATCTCAGAAGCATCAACCTCGACCTGGAATGGAAGCGAAACATCTGGTTGACACAACACAGGGGCAGAAGAAAAACGACGCTTCAACTCTTGAAAAGCCTCCACAGCAGCAGAAGACCAATTGACCACATCAGCACCCTTCTTGGTCAAATCGGTCAATGGTTTAGCAATACTAGAAAAATTGCAGATGAAGCGATGATAAAAATTAGCAAAGCCCAGGAACTTTTGCAGACTTTTCAGAGATGTCGGCTGAGTCCAATCATGGATGGCTTGGACCTTAACAGGGTCCATCTCGATAGTAGAAGGGGAAAAAATGAACCCCAAAAATGAAACCTTCTGAACACCAAAGAGACACTTTGATCCCTTCACAAACAAAGAATTAGCACGCAGGACCTGAAACACCGTTCTGACCTGCTTCACATGAGATTCCCAATCATCCGAGAAGATCAAAATGTCATCCAAGTACACAATCAGGAATTTATCCAGGTACTCTCGGAAGATGTCATGCATAAAGGACTGAAACACTGATGGAGCATTGGCAAGTCCGAATGGCATTACTAGATACTCAAAATGGCCCTCGGGCGTATTAAATGCAGTTTTCCATTCATCGCCTCGCTTAATACGCACAAGATTATACGCACCACGAAGATCTATCTTGGTGAACCAACTGGCCCCCTTAATCCGAGCAAACAAATCAGATAACAACGGCAAGGGGTACTGAAATTTTACCGTGATTTTATTTAGAAGGCGGTAATCTATACAAGGTCTCAGCGAACCATCCTTCTTGGCTACAAAAAAGAACACTGCTCCTAATGGCGACGATGATGGGCGAATATGCCCCTTCTCCAAGGACTCCTTCACATAACTCCGCATAGCGGCGTGCTCAGGCACAGACAAATTAAACAGTCGACCTTTTGGGAATTTACTACCAGGAATCAAATCGATAGCACAATCACAATCCCTATGCGGAGGTAGGGTATCGGACTTGGGCTCATCAAATACATCCCGGTAATCAGACAAGAACTCTGGAACCTCAGAAGGGGTGGATGACGAAATAGTCAGAAATGGGACATCACCATGTACCCCCTGAAAACCCCAGCTGGACACAGACATGGATTTCCAATCTAATACTGGATTATGGACTTGTAGCCATGGCAACCCCAACATGACCACATCATGCAGATTATGCAACACCAGAAAGCGAATAACCTCCTGATGTGCAGGAGCCATGCACATGGTCAACTGGGTCCAGTACTGAGGCTTATTCTTGGCCAAAGGCGTAGCATCAATTCCTCTCAATGGAATAGGACACTGCAAGGGCTCCAAGAAAAACCCACAATGCCTAGCATACTCCAAGTCCATCAAATTCAGGGCAGCGCCTGAATCCACAAATGCCATGACAGAATACGATGACAAAGAGCAGATCAAGGTAACGGACAAAAGAAATTTTGACTGTACCGTACCAATGGTGGCAGACCTAGCGAACCGCTTAGTGCGCTTAGGACAATCAGAGATAGCATGAGTGGAATCACCACAGTAGAAACACAGCCCATTCAGACGTCTGTGTTCTTGCCGTTCAACTCTGGTCAAAGTCCTATCGCACTGCATAGGCTCAGGTTTAAGTTCAGGTAATACCGCCAAATGGTGCACAGATTTACGCTCACGCAAGCGTCGACCGATCTGAATAGCCAAAGACATAGACTCATTCAAACCAGCAGGCATAGGAAATCCCACCATGACATCCTTAAGGGCTTCAGAGAGACCCTTTCTGAAAATAGCTGCGAGCGCACCTTCATTCCATTGAGTGAGTACGGACCACTTTCTAAATTTCTGACAATATACCTCTATATCATCCTGAGCCTGACACAGAGCCAGCAAAATTCTTCTCTGCCTGATCCACTGAACTAGGTTCATCGTACAGCAATCCGAGCGCCAGGAAAAACGCATCGATATTACATAATGCAGGATCTCCTTGCGCAAGGGAAAATGCCCAGTCTTGAGGGTCGCCACGTAAAAAAGAAATAATGATCAAAACTTGTTGAACTGGGTCACCAGAGGAGCGAGGTTTCAAGGCCAGAAATAGTTTACAATTATTTTTGAAACTCAGAAATTTAGTTCTATCTCCAAAAAACAAATCAGGAATAGGAATTCTTGGTTCTAACATAGATTTCTGATCAATAGTGTCTTGAATCTTTTGTACTCTTGCCGAGAGCTGATCCACACATGAAGACAGACCTTTAATGTCCATCGCTACACCTGTGTACTGAACCACCCAAATGTCTAGGGGAAACAAAAGGCAAAACACAGTGCAGAGAAAAAAAAATGGTCTCAGAACTTCTTTTTTCCCTCTATTGAGAATCATTAGTACTTTTGGCCTCCAGTACTGTTATGCCGAGATAATTCAGTACCACAATGGACATAGAAGTCAGAGCACATACAGTGATCTGACAATAACCCAAAAAACATAGAACGAGCTCTGAGACGTGGGAACTCTGCTGACCGCAATCCCTAATCCTCTCCAAACACAATAGAGGCAGCCGTGGATTGCGCCTAACGCTCCCTATGCAACTCGGCACAGCCTGAGAAACTAGCTAGCCTAAAGATAGAAAATAAGCCTACCTTGCCTCAGAGAAATACCCCAAAGGAAAAGGCAGCCCCCACATATAATGACTGTGAGTAAGATGAAAAGACAAACGTAGAGAAGAAATAGATTTAGCAAAGTGAGGCCCGACTTACTAAACAGAGCGAGGATAGGAAAGGTAACTTTGCGGTCAACACAAAACCCTACAAACAACCACGCAAAGGGGGTAAAAAGACCCTCCGTACCGAACTAACGGCACGGAGGTACACCCTCTGCGTCCCAGAGCTTCCAGCTAGCAAGGAAAAACAAATAGACAAGCTGGACAGAAAAAAACAGCAAACAAAATAGCAAAGCAGAACTTAGCTATGCAGAGCAGCAGGCCACAGGAACGATCCAGGAGGAAACAGGTCCAATACTAGAACATTGACTGGAGGCCAGGATCAAAGCACCAGGTGGAGTTAAATAGAGCAGCACCTAACGACTTCACCACATCACCTGAGGAAGGAAACTCAGAAGCCGCAGTACCACTCTCCTCCACTAACGGAAGCTCACAGAGAGAATCAGCCGAAGTACCACTTGTGACCACAGGAGGGAGCTCTGCCACAGAATTCACAACATTATGCTATCTCAACCAGTAACGGTACGAGTGGTGAATGGGTCGACACTCCCCGCCCAGATAACACATCAGACCATCCCTGTTACTCTGTCCATGTCGCCATCCCATCAGGAGATTATTTCTTTGCTCATCATTCCTGAGGGTATTGATGAGGTCCTGTTGGGGATACCTTGGCTACGGTACCACTCTCCTCACATTGAGTGGTCCTCAGGCAGAATTCTGGGATGGGGTGAATCATGTGGGGGTAGGTGTCACCGAGAGTGCGTTCAGGTTGCTACTACTGAGGTACCCGTAGATCTATCCTCTTTCCCCAAGCAATATTGGACTTACGCAGACGTGTTCTCCAAAAAGGCGGCGGAGACCCTTCCGCCCCATCGCCCCTATGACTGTCCTATCGATCTCTTGCCTGGTGCGGAGCCTCCCCGGGGTCGAGTTTATCCATTATCTCTCCCGGAGACGGAGGCCATGTCTCAGTACATTCAAGAGAATCTGGCAAGAGGGTTTATCAGGAAGTCAGTGTCACCTGCTGGGGCAGGGTTCTTCTTCGTGCAGAAGAAGAATGGGGAACTACGTCCATGCATAGACTACAGGGGTCTTAACGCTATCACCATTAAGAACAAGTATCCTTTGCCCTTGATATCCGAGCTCTTCGATAGGCTTCGGGGAGCTGGAGTGTTTACTAAATTAGATCTGCGGGGTGCTTACAACCTGATTCGCATCCGTGAGGGGGACGAATGGAAAACGGCGTTTAACACCAGAGATGGGCACTATGAGTATCTGGTGATGCCCTTCGGGCTCTGTAATGCCCCAGCCGTTTTTCAAGACTTTGTCAACGACATCTTCCGGGATATGCTTTCCTCCTCGGTTGTAGTCTAACTGGATGATATTCTCATCTTTTCTCCAGATGTTGACTCCCACCGGAGAGATGTTGGCAGTGTCTTCGACCTCCTATGGGCAAACTCTCTTTACGCTAAGTTGGAGAAGTGTATGTTTGAGCAGGAGTCTTTGCCGTTCCTGGGCTATATCATCTCCGCCCAGGGATTGGCTATGGATCCTGCCAAACTACAGGCTGTGATGGACTGGCAAGAGCCCTATTCTCTTAAAACGGTGCAGTGCTTTATGGGGTTCATTAACTATTACCGCCAGTTCATTCCCCACTTCTCAACTCTGGTAGCTCCCTTGTTAGCCCTCACCAAGAAGGGAGCGAATCCTAAATTGTGGTCGGAAGAGGTCTCCAAGGCCGTCACTTCTATTAAGTCCCACTTTGCTAGCGCTCCCATCTTACATCGTCCTGATGTGGATAAGCCATTCCTAATGGAGGTGGATGCCTCATCCGTTGGTGCTGGAGCTGTCCTCTATCAGAAGGATGCTCAAGGTCGGAAGCATCCATGCTTCTTCTTCTCTAAGACCTTCTCGCCAGCGGAGAGAAACTACTCCATCGGGGATAGGGAGCTGCTAGCAATGAAGTTGGCCTTTTCAGAGTGGAGACATCTTCTGGAAGGTGCGCGGTTTCCCTTCCAGGCTTACACTGACCACAAAAATTTGGTCTACTTACAAACAGCCCAGCGGCTAAATTCTCGCCAAGCCAGATGGTCCTTGTTCTTTTCCCGGTTCCACTTTTCTCTTCATTTTCTCGCCGGGGAGAAGAATATTCGTGCTGATGCTCTCTCTTGCTCCCTTATGTCAACTGAAGAGGAGGAAGAGGAGCCTCGGCTTATTGTTCCTTCTGAGAGCCTGAGAACCGTAGCGCCGGTTTTGCTTGAGTCTGTGCCTCCGGGCAAGACTTTTGTGCCCATTAATTTGCGACCGGAGGTTCTCTCTTGGGCTCATTCGTCCAGAGTGGGTGGACACTTTGGGACAAAGAGGACATCTGAGCTACTGGCGAGGACGTACTGGTGGCCGCATATGGTCCGGGATGTAAGGGATTATATTCTGGCGTGTGTTTCCTGCGCCAAAAATAAATCTCCGCGTCAAAGGCCAGCTGGGTTGCTCTATCCCTTGCCGGTGGCAGATAGGCCCTGGGAGATGGTCGGGATGGACTTTGTCATGGGTTTGCCCAAGTCTCGTGGCTGTACCATCATTTGGGTCATCACCGATCATTTCTCGAAAATGGTGCATTTGGTGCCGCTACCACGGTTACCTTCTGCACGGGCCTTGGCTGCGTTGTTCATTAAGCACATCTTCCGCCTACATGGTATGCCTGACAAAATTGTCAGTAACCGGGGTCCCCAGTTTGCGTCTCGGTTCTGGAGAGAGCTATGTCATCTTCTCAGTATTGAGTTGAATCTCTCTTCCGCTTATCATCCCGAGACGAATGGGTTGGTAGAGAGGGCCAACCAGACCTTGGTCACATACCTGCGACATTTTGTTTCAGCCAGGCAGGATGACTGGGCATCCTTGCTATCATGGGCAGAGTTTGCGCTGAACAACGCCGTAGCCGACTCCACTGGTCAAACATCATTCCTCCTCAACTATGGTCAGCATCCACGGGTACCTGTACCTATGCCCGTGTCTTCCACAGACTCCAGGGTGGCAGACTGGGCTGTGGAGGCACGGGATATTTGGGACCGCACTCAGGATGCCATTCGGGCCTCTAAGGAGAGAATGAGGTCTTCCGCCGATGCTCATCGGCGCCCCGCTCCGACCTTTGCTCCTGGCGACTTGGTGTGGCTCTCCGCCCATAACATCAGGCTGCGAGTTGAGTCCACTAAATTTGCTCCTCGCTACTTGGGTCCCTTCAAGGTCCTCGAACAGGTTAATCCTGTGGTCTACCGTCTGGCCCTTCCTCCACGCCTTGGTATCACCGACACCTTTCATGTGTCCCTCCTTAAGCCCGTATACATGTCCCGGTTTTCTGAGTCATCTGCCGGGACATGGGGTTCGTCTACGGACGATTTCGAGGTGAACGCTATCTTGGGGTGCAAGGTGGTACGTGGCAAAAAAATTTTTTGGGTGGACTGGAAGGGTTACGGCCCTGAGGATAGGTCCTGGGAGCCTGCTGAGCACATTCGGGCTGCGCAGCTCATTGCTGCCTTCGAACGTAGCGAGGCCCAAGGAGGGGGGGCCCTAGGAGGGGGGGTAATGTTAGGGGTCGAGTTCCCGCTTCTGCACAGGGGGAATCTCGAGCCACCTCCGCTGCGGTCTCCCATTCTTGTCCAGCCGCAGTGGAGTCTGCTCAGCAAAGACGTCGGTCCCAGCGTCTTGCTCATTCTCACTCTGTTCTGAGAGTTACTGCTGCTTCTCCAGTCTCTGCCATTAAAGTCAGTGCTGGTCAGCAGCGAGCGGACTTCTCTGGGACTAAGTCCTTGTCTGCACGTACTGAGCATGCCCAGGGTAAGATCTCCCATTGGAGATCGAGGGTCATGTGCTCAGGCTCTGCAGCACATTCCATTGGTCCTCTTGGCAGGTCTTGGAAGGGCAAAGGTGCTGTGGCCACTTCCTGTGCTGCTGTTATATAAACTGCGCATGACTGCACGGCCATGCGCTAGTATTGTCTTTCAATCGCTAATGTGTGTATGTTGTGAGTGCAAGTCCTCCTTGGATACCCCTACCCTATTGAATGACTGTTCGCGGAAGGTGTATGGCTGCTACCTAGCGCCCGACTTATCCTACAGCACTAGTCACACATTATAGCGTCCAGTTGCTGTGACCGCCAGTACGGCGCCGTGCACTTCCTCTGTGCTTTCCTTACCCAATCCTGGGTGGTTAGTGGCGTTCGTCAGTGCGGCACTGCATGCACTCTTGTGCCTTAATATTGCTCTTCAGTTTCCTTACACACCCAGTTGCGGTGTTGTGCCAGCAAGGGTCTAATCGGACTTTTTATCCTAGTTGGGGTTGAGTTCGCTGACTACTTGCTCGCGCTTTAGGTGTGGTACCGCGGTCCTGTGCCTTAACAGGATTGCTTCTTTCACGCTGGGTGAGGTTAACCCACGCGTCTACACTTTAGTGTACCACCATATAGTCTGCTAATTGCTAGCAGCAGGTTTTCACCTGCACGGTGGACCCCGGACTGCGAACGCATCTATACCATCTGTCTTGGTGCGTTCCGCCAGTCCTAACACCCCTTAGTCTTCGTTTTTCCAAACTAAATAGCCCCAAGTGTAATAACCTATCGTGGTATTGCAGACCCCCCAGTCCTCCAATAACCTTGGTCCCTCTTCTCTGCACCCGCTCCAGTTCAGCTATGTCTTTGTTATACACTGGAGACCAGAACTGTACACAGTATTCTAAGTGTGGTTGAACTAGTGACTTGTATAGAGGTAAAATTATGTTCTCTGTTGTGAATTCCGCTCTTAGGCTCCCTCCGGTGGTTGTAAGTGGCACTTTTGTGAGTTCTGCTCTTGGGCTCCCTCTTGCGGTTTCAAGTGGTATGGCTGCTCCTTGGAGTTAGCTGTCTTCAACTGCTTCCACTGATCATCTTTTCTACTCGGCTATTTATGCCTGGCCCTGTCCTTCAGCCAGTGCCACTTGTAAATGGTTCCTGGTTGGATTCACATCTGTTTGGATTTCCCTGTTATCCTGACCAGTTCAGCAAAGCTAAGTTTTTGCTTGCTCTTTTCTGTTCACAGTTTGTGGACTTTTCCGTTCTGTGTTTTCTATGTTTATCCAGCGTTATCAGTATGAATTAATTCAGTCTTGCTGGAAGCTCTGGGAAGCAGATTTACCCTCCACTAGGGTTGAGGGAAATGGGTCGGCAATTTTCAGAAGTCGCCGACTTTTGGCAAAGTCGACCCCTGTGTGGGGTCGGCCATGAAGTCGGCGATCATCTGAATCTGGAATCGGAATTCCGATACCGATTCCCGATATGTTTAAGATATCGGGAATTGGTATCGGAATTCAGATTTAAGTGTAAAATAAAGAATTAAAATAAAAAATATCGCCATACTTACCCTCTGACGCGCCCTGGTACTAACCGGGAACCTTCCTTCCTTAGAATCAGCCTCCCAGGACCTTGCGGTGACGTCGCGGTGACGTCGCGGCTTGTGATTGGTCGCGCGGCCGCCCATGTGACCGCTCGCGCGACCAATCACAAGCCGCGACGTCACCGCGACGTCACCGAAGGTCCTGGAAGGGCTGATTCTTAGGAAGGAAAGCTGCCGGAAAGATGCAGGGCGCGTCCGATGGTGAGTATATACCTAATAGGAATATACTCACCCTCGGACGCGCCCTGGAAGGCTGATTCTAAGGAAGGAAGGTTCCCGGTTAGTACCAGGGCGCGTCAGAGGATAAGTATAGCGATATTTTTTATTTTAATTCTTTATTTTACACTTAAATATGGATCCCAAGGCCTGAAGGAGAGTTTCCGCTCCTTCAGACCCTGGGAACCATTGGAAACCCAATGCACTGCATTGGGTTTCGAGTTTCGGCCGACCCCGACTTTTTTATAGGATCGGCCGATTTCATTCGACCCGACTTTTGAAAAAGTCGGGTTTCGTGAAACCCGACCCGATCCTATAAAAGTAAAGGTCGCTCAACCCTACCCTCCACACCTTTAGTCAGGTGTGGAGATTTTTACTAAACTCTGCGTGGATTTTTGGAGTGTTTTATACTGACTGCACAGTATTCCATCCTGTCCTATCTATCAAGCTAGACTGGCCTCCTGTGCTCATCCTGGTTTCATTCTGTGTATGTCTTTTCCCTCTCCACTCACAGTCATTATTTGTGGGGGGCTAATCTATCCTTTAGGGATTTTCTCTGAGGCAAGATAGTTTTCCTGCTTCTATCTTTAGGGGTAGTTAGCTCTTAGGCTACGTTCACATTAGCGTCATGCGACGCAGCATCGTCGACGCACAACGACGCATGCGTCATGCGCCCCTATCTTTATCATTGGGGACGCATGCGTCATTTCACCGCACCTGGGTGGCGTCGGAGACGCTACATGTTGCATTTTTGTAGCGTCTATAAAACGCATGCGTCGCACTTGCATCGCTCGTGCGTCGTCATTGCGTTACAATCTCCCATTGAAACCAATTGACAACGAACGAGACGGAAGTGCGTGCGTCGTGCGTGCGTTGTGCGACGCATGCGTCGTTAAATAAAATTAAACAAAAAAGTGTCTAGACAGTGTCTAGACAGTGAAGACAGTGATAAAAACATCCCCCATATATAAAGAAAATGTTTGGATTGTTTGTCACTTCTGCTGCAGCATCTATAGGCAACACACCAGACCAGACTTCTTCATCTGCTGTCCAGAGATGTAAGTATAGAATGATTCTGTGCATTTTCTACATGTTTTATTTTTAAATTGTTTTTGCAAGTTGTGTATTATATTCTGCACTGTGGTTGTTTAAAGACATTGTTGTATTTTTAGTCTGGTTGTGATGTATGGCGTTGTAAAGGATGGAGTTTTTCATTGTCTCCGGCCTTAATTATTGTTCTTTCCAGGATAGATTTTTCTTTTCCATTTATTGGTTTGGGGGTGTTTTTTGTATTCAGTTGTGATGTATTTTTCTTGCGTTATATGATGGCGTTTAATTGTCTCCGGCCCTGCCGGTTTTATTGTAAAGTATGGTAGTATAGAATGATTCTGCGCCCTTTTATTAAATGTAATAATTTTTATTGCAAGTTGTGCATTATGTTCTGCACTGTGGTTGTGTAAAGACATTGTTGTATGTTTCTGGTTGTGATGTATGGCGTTGTATGGCCTTTTATTTTCTCCAGCCCTGTCGGTTTTATTGTAAAGTATGGTGGTGTATCCAGGATTGCCGTTTCTGTTCTTAATTTTTGGGGGTTGTTAATTTTTTTCTTTAAAAAATCTGTTGTGTTTTTTGGGTTGCTCCGTGCATACTGTTGTTCCAAATTTTTTTTTGCTTTTTTAAATATAAATGTTTGCTTTTTTAATCAGTTTGGTATTTAAGGTATTTATATTTAGTGTTTTTTTTTTTTTTTGTTAATTTTTTTTTTAATTGTCACGTATGGCGGTATGGTTTTGCTTTTATTTGGACTTTTTGCAATCAATGTAGTAAACCTTTTTTTAAACAAAACTGTCTTTTTGGATTATGACATAGGGTCTGTTGTGTATTTGTTTTGTTATCTTTAGGCTTTTGTTTACTCTGGCATTGTGTTGTCTCTGCCATTGTTTTTTGTTTCAATATGGCAGTGTTGTTTGCTCAGCGTTAGTTCAGTTGGCATTAGTGCAATGTTCGTTGTGGTTGAAATGTAAATGTTTTTTTTTTTAATATATTTTACTATGTTCCGTTGTATTTTGCATAGGATAAATTTTATTTTGTTTTTTATTTCAGAATTGCATTAGTAATGGCCAGCGAGTCAAGCCCCACCCCACCGCTGAGGAGTCCGGTGAGTACATGATCTACTGTTACTATTCGGTGTCATTTGTAGAAGGGTCACTCAACTTTTTTTAAACTATTTTTACAGACTTCTTCAAGTGAGGAGGAGAGCCAGGAGGAACATAGCCCTCAGGAGCAGAGACCACGGGACCAAGCTGTGGTGGCAGGACGGCGAGTAAGTTTTTATGTCAAACCTATTCCTTTTTTTTCTTTAACTTTTTTTTGGGGGGTATGGGGGTGGTGGGAGGGGGGGTGGTGGAGGTGGTAGGGGGTGGTGGGAGGGGGGGGGGTGGAGGTGGTAGGTGGTGGTGGAGGAGGTAGGGAGAACAATTTTTATCTTGCAAACATTAATATTTTCCAATTATTCTAGGTTTCACAACGGGCCCATGATGACCCACTGGACATAGACCTCTGTTGTGAATTCTGTGGCTGAATTCACTCCTGTGGTCACAAGTGGTATTTCAGCCTCTGGGCTTCCTCCCTCAGGTGTTTTGGTGAGCTCGTTGGCTGCCTTGCTATTTAACTCCACCTGAGTCTGTCTTCCTTGCTCCTTGTCAATGTTCCAGTGTTGGATCTGAGCTACTGCATCTTTCCTGTGGCCTGCTGCTCTGCTAGATAAGTGTTACTTTGTTTTTGTTTCCGTTTTTTCTGTCCAGCTGTGCTATTCTCTTTTGCTGGAAGCTCTGAGACGCAAAGGGTGCACCGCCGTGCCGTTAGTTTGGCACGGTGGGTCTTTTTGCCCCCCTTTGCGTGGTTCTGCTTTAGGGTTTTTTGTAGACTGCATAGTTCTCTTTGCTATCCTCGCTCTGTCTAGAATATCGGGCCTCACTTTGCTGAATCTATTTCATTCCTACGTTTTGTCTTTTCATCTTGCTAACAGTCATTATATGTGGGGGGCTGCCTATTCCTTTGGGGTATTTCTCTGAGGCAAGTCAGGCTTGTATTTCTATCTTCAGGCTAGTCAGCTCCTCAGGCAGTGCCGAGTTGCATAGGTAGTGTTAGGCGTAATCCACTGCTGCTTTTAGTTGTGTGAGGATAGGTTCAGGTATTGCAGTCTGCAGAGATTCCACGTCTCAGAGCTTGTTCTATTGTTTTTGGCTTATTGCCATATCACTGTATGTGCACTGATTACTGCACACTGTGTTGCCTGATAGCACAGCATAACAGTACAAGGAGCCAAAACCAATGATTCTCAATAGAGGGAAAAAAGAAGTCCTGACATCATTTTTTTTTCCTCAGCTCTGTCTTCAGTTTTTTTTTTTTTTTCCCCCTAGACATTGGAGTGCTTCGGGACACAGCTGTGGACATGGATATTCAGGCTCTGTGCTCCTCAATGGATAATCTCGTTATAAATGTACAAAAGATTCAAGATACAATTGATCAGAAATCTATGCTAGAACCAAGAATTCCTATTCCTGATTTGTTTTTTGGTGACAGAACTAAGTTCCTGAGCTTCAAAAATAATTGTAAGCTATTTCTGGCCTTGAAACCTCATTCTTCTGGTAATCCTATTCAACAGGTTTTGATTATTATTTCTTTTTTGCGCGGCGACCCACAGGACTGGGCGTTTTCTCTTGCGTCAGGAGACCCTGCATTGAGTAATGTTGATGCGTTTTTCCAGGCGCTTGGATTGCTTTACGATGAGCCTAATTCAGTGGATCAGGCTGAGAAAAATTTGCTGGCTTTATGCCAGGGTCAGGATGATGTAGAAGTATATTGTCAGAAATTTAGGAAGTGGTCAGTACTCACTCTGTGGAATGAATCTGCACTGGCGGCTTGGTTCAGAAAGGGTCTCTCTGAAGCTCTTAAGGATGTCATGGTGGGATTTCCTATGCCTGCTGGTTTGAATGAGTCTATGTCCTTGGCCATTCAGATCGGTCGTCGCTTGCGCGAGCGTAAATCTGTGCACCATCTGGCGGTATTGTCTGAGAGTAAACCTGAGCCTATGCAGTGCGACAGGACTATGACTAAAGTTGAACGGCAAGAACACAGACGTCTGAACAGGCTGTGTTTCTACTGTGGTGATTCCACTCATGCTATTTCTAATTGTCCTAAGCGCACTAGGCGGTTCGATAGCTCTGCCTTCATTGGTACTGTACAGTCCAAATTCCTTCTGTCCATTACCTTGATATGCTCTTTGTCATCGTACTCTGTCATGGCGTTTGTGGATTCAGGCGCTGCCCTGAATCTGATGGATTTGGATTATGCTAAACGTTGTGGATTTTTCTTGGAGCCTTTGCGGTGTCCTATTCCGTTGAGAGGAATTGATGCTACACCTTTGGCCAAGAATAAGCCTCAGTACTGGGCCCAGCTGACCATGTGCATGGCTCCTGCACATCAGGAAGTTATTCGCTTTCTGGTACTGCATAATCTGCATGATGTGGTCGTGTTGGGGTTGCCATGGCTACAAACCCATAATCCAGTATTAGATTGGAACTCTATGTCTGTAACCAGCTGGGGTTGTCAGGGAGTACATGGTGATGTTCCATTTTTGTCTATTTCGTCATCCATTCCTTCTGACATCCCAGAGTTCTTGTCTGACTTTCAGGATGTATTTGAAGAGCCCAAGTCTGATGCCCTACCTCCGCATAGGAATTGTGATTGTGCTATCAATTTGATTCCTGGTAGTAAATTCCCTAAGGGTCGTTTATTTAATTTGTCCGTGCCTGAACACACCGCTATGCGCAGTTATGTAAAAGAATCCCTGGAGAAGGGACATATTCGCCCATCGTCATCACCATTGGGAGCAGGGTTCTTTTTTGTAGCCAAAAAGGATGGTTCGCTAAGACCGTGTATTGATTACCGCCTTCTTAATAAGATCACTGTTAAGTTTCAGTATCCCTTGCCATTGATATCTGACTTGTTTGCTCGGATTAAGGGGGCTAGTTGGTTTACTAAGATTGATCTTCGTGGTGCGTATAATCTGGTGAGAATCAGGCAGGGAGATGAATGGAAAACGGCATTTAATACGCCCGAGGGTCATTTTGAGTATCTGGTGATGCCGTTCGGACTTGCCAATGCTCCATCTGTTTTTCAGTCTTTTATGCATGACATTTTCCGTGAGTATCTGGATAAATTCCTGATTGTTTACTTGGATGACATTTTGATCTTCTCTGATGATTGGGAGTCTCATGTGAAGCAAGTCAGAATGGTTTTCCAGGTACTGCGTGCTAATTCCTTGTTCGTGAAGGGATCAAAGTGTCTCTTCGGTGTGCAGAAAGTTTCATTTTTGGGGTTCATCTTTTCCCCTTCTACTATCGAGATGGATCCGGTTAAGGTCCAGGCCATCCAGGATTGGACTCAGCCGACATCTCTGAAAAGTCTGCAGAAATTCCTGGGCTTTGCTAATTTTTATCGTCGCTTCATCTGTAATTTTTCTAGCATTGCCAGACCATTGACCGATTTGACCAAGAAGGGTGCTGATTTGGTTAATTGGTCTTCTGCTGCCGTGGAAGCTTTTCAGGAGTTGAAGCGTCGTTTTTGCTGTGCCCCTGTGTTGTGTCAACCAGATGTTTCTCTTCCGTTCCAGGTCGAGGTTGATGCTTCTGAGATTGGAGCAGGGGCGGTTTTGTCACAGAGAGGTTCTGGTTGCTCAGTGTTGAAACCATGTGCTTTCTTTTCCAGGAAATTTTCTGCTGCTGAGCGTAATTATGATGTGGGCAACCGAGAGTTGCTGGCCATGAAGTGGGCATTCGAGGAGTGGCGTCATTGGCTTGAGGGAGCTAAGCATCGCGTGGTGGTATTGACTGATCATAAGAATCTTACTTATCTCGAGTCTGCCAAGCGCTTGAATCCTAGACAGGCCCGTTGGTCGTTATTTTTTGCTCGTTTTGATTTTGTGATTTCGTACCTTCCGGGCTCTAAAAATGTGAAGGCGGATGCTCTGTCTAGGAGTTTTGTGCCCGACTCTCCGGGGTTATCTGAGCCGGCGAGTATCCTCAAGGAAGGAGTCATTGTGTCTGCCATCTCTCCTGATTTGCGGAGAGTGTTGCAGAAATTTCAGGCTAATAAACCTGATCGTTGTCCGGCCGAGAAACTGTTCGTCCCTGATAGGTGGACTAGTAAAGTTATCTCTGAACTTCATTGTTCGGTGCTGGCTGGTCATCCAGGAATCTTTGGTACCAGAGAGTTAGTGGCTAGATCCTTCTGGTGGCCATCTCTGTCACGGGATGTGCGTGCTTTTGTGCAGTCCTGTGGGATTTGTGCTAGGGCTAAGCCCTGCTGTTCACGTGCCAGTGGGTTGCTTTTGCCCTTGCCGGTCCCGAAGAGGCCTTGGACACATATTTCGATGGATTTCATTTCTGACCTTCCCGTTTCTCAAAAGATGTCGGTCATTTGGGTGGTCTGTGATCGCTTTTCTAAAATGGTCCATCTGGTGCCCTTGGTTAAATTGCCTTCCTCCTCTGATTTGGTGCCTTTGTTCTTCCAGCATGTGGTTCGTTTGCATGGCATTCCTGAGAATATTGTTTCTGACAGAGGTTCCCAGCTATTCTCGAGGTTCTGGCGAGCCTTTTGTGGTAGGATGGGCATTGACCTATCTTTTTCCTCGGCCTTCCATCCTCAGACTAATGGCCAGACCGAACGAACCAATCAGACCTTGGAAACATATCTGAGATGTTTTGTTTCTGCTGACCAGGATGATTGGGTGTCATTTTTGCCGTTGGCTGAGTTCGCCCTTAATAATCGGGCCAGCTCGGCTACCTTGGTCTCTCCATTTTTCTGCAATTCTGGGTTCCATCCTCGTTTCTCTTCAGGACAGGTTGAGTCTTCGGACTGTCCTGGTGTGGATTCTGTGGTGGACAGGTTGCAGCAGATCTGGACTCAGGTAGTGGACAATTTGACCTTGTCCCAGGAGAAGGCTCAGCTTTTCGCTAATCGTAGACGCCGTGTGGGTCCCCGACTTCGTGTTGGGGATCTGGTTTGGTTATCTTCTCGTCATATTCCTATGAAGGTTTCCTCTCCTAAATTTAAACCTCGTTTTATTGGTCCATATAGGATTTCTGAGATTCTCAATCCGGTGTCTTTTCGTCTGACCCTCCCAGACTCCTTTTCCATACATAATGTATTCCATAGGTCGTTGTTGAGAAGATACGTGGCACCTATGGTTCCATCTGTGGAGCCTCCTGCCCCTGTTTTGGTGGAGGGGGAATTGGAGTATATTGTGGAGAAAATTTTGGATTCTCGTGTCTCTAGACGGAAACTCCAGTATCTGGTCAAATGGAAGGGTTATGCTCAGGAGGATAATTCCTGGGTTTTTGCCTCTGATGTCCATGCCCCAGATCTTGTTCGTGCCTTTCATGTGGCTCATCCTGGTCGGCCTGGGGGTTCTGGTGAGGGTTCAGTGACCCCTCCTCAAGGGGGGGTACTGTTGTGAATTCTGTGGCTGAATTCACTCCTGTGGTCACAAGTGGTATTGCAGCCTCTGGGCTTCCTCCCTCAGGTGTTTTGGTGAGCTCGTTGGCTGCCTTGCTATTTAACTCCACCTGAGTCTGTCTTCCTTGCTCCTTGTCAATGTTCCAGTGTTGGATCTGAGCTACTGCATCTTTCCTGTGGCCTGCTGCTCTGCTAGATAAGTGTTACTTTGTTTTTGTTTCCGTTTTTTCTGTCCAGCTGTGCTATTCTCTTTTGCTGGAAGCTCTGAGACGCAAAGGGTGCACCGCCGTGCCGTTAGTTCGGCACGGTGGGTCTTTTTGCCCCCCTTTGCGTGGTTCTGCTTTAGGGTTTTTTGTAGACTGCATAGTTCTCTTTGCTATCCTCGCTCTGTCTAGAATATCGGGCCTCACTTTGCTGAATCTATTTCATTCCTACGTTTTGTCTTTTCATCTTGCTAACAGTCATTATATGTGGGGGGCTGTCTATTCCTTTGGGGTATTTCTCTGAGGCAAGTCAGGCTTGTATTTCTATCTTCAGGCTAGTCAGCTCCTCAGGCAGTGCCGAGTTGCATAGGTAGTGTTAGGCGCAATCCACTGCTGCTTTTAGTTGTGTGAGGATAGGTTCAGGTATTGCAGTCTGCAGAGATTCCACGTCTCAGAGCTTGTTCTATTGTTTTTGGGTTATTGCCATATCACTGTATGTGCGCTGATTACTGCACACTGTGTTGCCTGATAGCACAGCATAACAGACCTCATGGTGGCATCCATACAGGAACGAGGCCCGTTGTGGGACAGCCATGACCCCCGGCACGCGGACCAGGGCGTGTTGCGCCATTTGTGGATTGAGGTGGCAAAATCGCTGTGGGATGGCTTCGACAGCGCTTCCCCCGCGGGCAAAGATAAATTTCGTAAGTATTTCCGAAATGCTGCTCTGACCCATCATGCCAGGATACACAACCGTCTGTGATGTCTTCTATTAGGATTGCACACGGTTGCGTTATCAATTTCAATATTTTCTCTCAAACTAATTTTTTTTTTTACTTTATACACAGTTAAACAATTGAAGGCCAGATGGCGCTCCATGAAGGACCGTTTCAAGAGGGGCCTGAAAAAGGAGGGACAGATCCGTAGTGGTGCTGCAGCTTCAAGGACCTCAATCTACAAATATAATCGTATTTTGCAGTTCCTGCGACCGGTCCTTGAAAGCAGAGAGTAAGTATAGTACCTATGCACACACCTAGTTTTGAAAACATGCATATTCACGTACTATATTCCAGCCATGTAGTTTATTGCCCAGCCATTTATTTTGGCAAGTACGAAGTATAGAAATGAAGACAAAAATTCAAGCTCACCAAGGCGTGAAAAGTAAAAACTAAATACTTTATTCACTTCAATCAGAAGCAGAGGATGTAACATCAGCATAATACAATAAAAACACTATCTACGCGTTTCAGGTGACAGGGAACACTTAATCAGACATCATGATTAAGGGTGCCCTGTCACCTGAAACGCGTAGATAGTGTTTTTATTGTATTGTGCTGATGTTTCATCCTCTGCTTCTGATTGAAGTGAATAAAGTATTTACTTTTTACTTTTCACGCCTCGTAGAGCTGGAATTTTTTCTTCATTTCTGGTCTTCTCACGCTTGACACAGCGTCTCCGTGCTCCGAGCCTTCTGGGATTACTACTATGGTGAGCTGGACTTCCTCTTTTTTTTCCTGAAGTACGAAGTATACAGAACACAGAAAGATAGTAGATTGGCCATGCCCGGGCAATATGTCATAGTGGAGTAGTATATTGCCCATCCAGGTGTATCCCAGATTTTTTAAAAAAAAGGAAAAATATAATAGACACGGCATACCTTCTACTCCAAGGCAGGTTATGTTCCCATGGTTGCTCAGCTCGCAGGACCTGTGATGACGTCTCGGTCACATGACCGTGACGTCATGGCAGTTCCGACGATAAGCGTAATTGTCGGGCGTTACAAACGGCAAACATGGGTGACTATTTTGAAATAAATAAATGTATTCTATTTTTAATATTGATGCGGCATATGCAGTGTCAATATTAAAAATTGGTTAACATTAACGGCGGCAATGGATACCGCCGGTAAAGTTAATTAATGACAAGGGAGTATGCGGGCGACGGGCCTTCACTGCGGGGAGTAAGGAGCGGGCATTTTAATTAGGCCTGTCACCCGCGCTGATTGGTCGCATCAGCCATGTCAGGCAACTGGCCGGTTCAATCAGCAAACCGTTACGACTGACTGAACAAACCCTTAACAGTAATAGTGTGTGATGCAATGTTTAATTTTACACAGGTGGTGACGAATGTGAAATGTTATATTGTGTATACTAATGGTTTCCTTATGTTTTCACAGAACACACAGCAGCACCCGCGAGCCTGTCCGACCCTCTGGAGCGGTCCATCGTGAATCGCCATCTGAACCGTCGCAGCCATCCCACAGCGAGAGCAGGTCTGCACCACCACAATCTGGCGAACCGGTAGCCGGTCCATCAGATGTTCCCCTGGCCGAGCCCTCTGTCGCTCCTTCCTTCGGGTCTTCCCGATAGCGTCAGCGGGCCTCGGACAGGGCGGTCCTGCCCGAATTTTTACATTTGAGCACGGTCTTCCAGAATTGCTTCAAGGCGCTGGGTGATAGAATGGACACATCTCTGCCAATATCGACCGGCGTCTTGAATCAATGGAATCGGAGCTCTCGAGGCCGGCCAAACATTTTTTTAGTGCCATTGAGAAGGGCATGGCGGAACATCTTACGCCGGAACTCCAGATTTCGGTGATGCAGGCCTGCAACAACGCATACGTCACTGCTCTGCAGCAGGCTCGGGTCATGCAGTCAGCGAATACAATGCCCGCAGTACCATCGCTGGCTACCATGGCTCCGACTCCTGCTGCACAGGACCAACACAGAGCTCCGCGTGCCGAGGGCCACCGCCGCCGCCACCGCCACCACAGAACAGAGCCCCAAACTTCTGCTCCTGCCAGGTCTTCAAGGGCACAAAGACGGGAAGCCGACCCACACCCAGAGGGAGAGAGGAGGAAAAAAAAGAAGAAGACCAGCACTACAACCTCGACTATGGCTGCTCCCAAAACAAGCACACAAAGTACCCAGCCTGGGTCTACCCGGAGCACACCCAGTGCCCAGCCTGGGTCTACCCGGAGCAGGAGTAGCCAGCCTAGGACACTGGTCGTCCCTCCTCCTCCCTCACCTCCTGCGTTGGCAGTATCGCCACCGTCTACTGGCTGGATTGACGTCGGCATCCCGTCTAGTGTTTTAGAGTATGCTGGTTCCTCCCCCTCGTCCTCCTCCTCGGTCTCCTCAACACACACCCAAAGTGGAGGATATAAATCCCCCTTAATCGCTGACATTGATACCCCATAACATTTACCCATTTTTTATTATTGTGTCCCAAATAAATTTGTTAATTTGTTCAAAAATACTGAGTTTTTCTTTGTCTAAAATAAAGTTTGCACCAAATCACACCGTGCGCCGTATAAACAAATCTTGTGTTTGTAACACCTGATGTGCAATGTCTGACACTATTTTATCAATATTTTTTAACATTTTTTTATAGGGCTGTCGCTCATTGTACTATGAGATGTTACAAACACAAAGAGCATTGCTCAATATATCAATTTTAAAAGGTACCATCACACAACGATTTCATTAACGATATAGTTGGTTTTTGTCAGTTACCAACGTTATCTTTTCTGAAATCGTCCAACGATCAGGCCCCTGCTGGGAGATTGTAGGTCTCAGCGAATGATCAGTAACTTTTTTGGGTAACTGATCACACGCTGTCATTGTTGGATCGGCGTGTTTGACACCGATCCAGCGATGTCTTTGCTGTAAACAAGGGAATATTGGGTTACTAGCGCAGTGTTTTAAACAATCAAAAAAGTGAACAATACCCCCCAAAAAAACATACTTATTACGGTGTCAACCACGTCCTTCGCCGTCATCTTCCCGCAGTGACTGACACTGTCATTCCCGGCCGTAAAGCAGAGCACACCGTTGACTTAATAATAAACGCTGTGCTGTGCTTTAGGGCTGGCACAGTACGGAAAGCTGACGGCGATGGACGTGTCACACACCGGAATGTAAGGGTATTTTTTTTTTTTTTTTACATTTACAATGGTAAACAGGGAAAACATTGTGAGTGTGGCCATGCGCTTCATAACACAATGTTTACCCAGATTACACGGGGACTTGCTATTTTTTGGTCGCTGGAGAGCTGTCTGTGTGACAGCTCTCCAGCAACCACGCGACGACTAACAACGAACACGGTCCGGTCGTATCACTGGTCGGGATCGTTGGCTAATCGTTTTACGACGGTACCTTAAGAATATTGGTCAGATGAGGTGGTAGCAATGTTCACAGTGTCGCCACTATTTGACTCTGGACGTATTCTAGCATCCTGAGTCCAATAGTGTTAACTCTGTAGAGTTTTGCAAACATGATCGTCTCCCTCCTTGTCAAGCCAGGTTCCATATGCAAATAGTCTGCAAGATTAAAAATGGTTGACAAGGTGGGAGCCGATCATGTTATATTTCAAAACTATGGAACACACGGCTGAACAATTTTTTTGTTTTGTCACAGTCAATTTGGGTACTGGTGCTCACATAAATTTTGTGGGACACACATTAGTTTCTAGAACATTGGATTTTAAATTTTGTTTACTTTGGAAAAACATATGGGAGATTTGTTTTGTTAAAACGGAAAGGCACATGAACTTTATTTCAAAACACAACGCAGTAGAAATTCAGGGGACATTAACAACATTTAAATAACATTACATAGGCTGGTAAAATGTCATGGACTCCACAGTGTTTACATGACAGTGTTTATATTGTATCATAATACCAAGATGAATTAAACCATTTGATCTTGCCATGAAACATGCCCAACATCTGAAACAAAGTATGCAGCAAATCGGTCCCTCATATGAGCAATCTCCAAAGTTGTCCTCAGAGGATGATCTTGATAATCAGGCAATGGATTTGGTATGGGTTCGTCGAGTTCCACGTTGACTCTCTCTTTATCAATAATATAATTGTGGAGAACCACACAAGCCTTCACCACCTCATCCACTGTCTCAATTTTCAAATTTATAGCGGATCCTAAGATACGCCATTTGGAGACAAGGATTCCAAAGGCGCACTCCACAGTTCTTCTGGCCCTGGACAGTCTATAATTAAAAATACTTTTTGTGCGGTCCAACCCCCGACTGGAGTACGGTTTCAGTAGGTTGCCACTCATTTGAAAAGCCTCATCCCCAACCACAACAAATGGCATGGCCGGGCCTTCGGTGTTGGGAAGAGGTCGTGGCTGGGGGAAATTAAAATTGTTCTCGTATAATCTTCGGCCCATGTCAGACTCCTTAAATGTCCGTGAATCATTTGCACGGCCAAACGCTCCAATGTCCACGGCGAGAAACCTGCAGTCCGCACCTGCAATTGCCATGAGCACGGTGGAAAAGTATTTTTTATAATTAAAAAACAGAGATCTACTTCTTGCAGGCTTTGTAATCCTAATGTGCTTCCCACTGCTCCAATACAGTTAGGGAAAGAACAAAGTTGTTCAAATTTTTGGGCGTTGGCCTGCCATAATTCAGTTGTAGGGATGGGTAAAAATTCCTCCCGGAGGTTGTCCCACAATGCGCGGCATGTGTCGGCAATAATACCAGAAAGTGTGGAGACTCCAATCCGAAACTGGAAATGCAGTGATCTCAAGGTCTCTCCGGTAGCCAGGAAACTGACAAGAAGAAAAATAAATAAATTTAATTAATTACATTGATATGAAATAAATTTTCATTTTTAATTCCAATCCCCCACCCCACAAAACCAAAACACGTTACTTTAAAAAATGGCAAGAACATATAAATCCTTCACATTGCATTACGTACCGTAGAGTGACCAGCAGACGTTCCTCGGGGGAAATTGATTTACGGAGCTGCGTGTCCTGCCTGGAAATGGCTCCTTCCACCAGACGCAGCAGATATCGGAAGCTATTTTGAGACATCCTGGTGTACTCAAAGTATTTCTCCTGGTTGTCATTTAACTCGCCAAACAAACAATGGTAGGCTCCACGACTCTCTCGGACTTCCACTATAGGGTGTAGCCAAAAATGCCGATGACTCCTTCTCCGTAGTTTTTCTCTTTTCCTCTGTTCATGACAGGCAATAGCGTAAGCAATAGCAATGGCAAAATCCAGCTCCATATTGAGGTAGATACTCTCCATGGGACGCTCCATCTTGATGCTGTATGGTAGGAATTTATCTATGCCGGGGTATATATACCACAATTCCATTATACCCACCCTCATCTATCCATTGGTGGCATTATCTAGTGTCTAGACACTAGGCCCACCCTCTTCTATTCATTGGTGGTATTATCTAGTGTCTAGACACTAAATTGTGTTGAAAAATGACATGATTGTTTGACAAAGCATGCATTGGAAAACGCTGCGTTTTTCGGAAAAACGCAACAAAAACGCACAAAAAACGCAGCGTTTCACGACGCATCCGTTCGACGCATGCGTCAAAAATGGTGCGTTTTTGCGTGCGTTTCAGATGCGTCGTGCGTTGCGTCGGCGACGCTAATGTGAACGTAGGCTAAGGCGGTGACGAGATGCCTAGGGAGAATTAGGAGCATCCCACGGCTACTTCTAGTGTTGTGTTGAGCTTAGGGACTGCGGTCAGTATAGTTACCACTTCCTTCAGAGCTCGTTCCATGTTGCTCCTAAACCACCGTGTCATAACAGTTCTCCTCATGAGCATCTATGCCTCATTTAATACATCCCATTATTTTATTTGCCTTTATAACACCTGCCTGACACTGGCCACTGAATATGAGTTTGTCATCCACCCATACACCCAGGTCTTTTTCATTGATGGTTTTGCCCAGAGTTTTAGAATTAAGCACTTAGTTATACATCTTATTACTTCTACCCAAGTGCATGACCTTACATTTATCCCCATTAAAGCTCATTTGCCATTTATCAGCCCAAGCTTCTAGTTTACATAAATCATCCTGTAATATAAAATTGTCCTCCCCTGTATTGATTACCCTGCAGAGTTTAGTGTCATCTGCAAATATTGATATTCTACTCTGAATGTCCCCTACAAGGTCATTAATAAACATGTGAAAAAGAAGAGGGCCCAATACTGACCCCTGTGGTACCCCACTGCTAACCGTGACCCAGTCCGAGTCTGCTCCATTAATAACCACCCTTTGTTTCCTATCCCTGAGCCAGCTCTCAACCCACTTGCACATATTTTCCCCTATCCCCATTATTCTCATTTTATGTATCAACCTTTTGTGTGGCACCGTATCAAAAGCTTTTGAAAAGTCCACATACACTTCGTCCACTGGGTTCCCTTGGTCCAGTCCGGAACTTACCTCTTCATAGAAACTGATCAGATTAGTCTGACATGAACGGTCCCTTGTAAACCCGTGCTGATATTGGGTCATGAGGTTATTCCTCTTCAGATACTCCAGTATAGCGTCCCTTAGAATGCCCTCCAGGATTTTACCCACAATAGAGGTTAAGCTTACTGGCCTATAATTACCGAGTTCAGTTTTTGTCCCCTTTTTGAATATTGGCACCACATTTGCTATACGCCAGTCCTGTGGTACAGACCCTGTTATTATGGAGTCTTTAAAGATTAAAAATAATGGTCTATCAATGACTGTACTTAATTCCTGCAGTAATCGGGGGTGTATCCCATCCGGGCCCGGAGATTTGTCAATTTTAGTGATTTTCAGACGCCGCCACACTTCCTGCTGGGTTAAGCAGGTGACATTTAATTAGGAATTTTTATCACTAGTCATTTTGTCTGTCATGGGATTTTCTTTTGTAAATACTGATGAAAAAAAGTAATTTAGCATATTGGCTTTTTCCTCATCCTCATCCACCATTTCCCCCAGACTATTTTTAAGGGGGCCAACAATATCATTTTTTAGTTTCTTACTATTTATGTAGTTAAAGAATATTTGGGGATTATTTTTATTCTCTCTGGCAATAAGTCTCTCTGTCTCAATCTTTGCTGCCTTGATTTGGTTTTGTATAGAATGTTTTAATTTTCTGTATTTATTTAATGCCTCATCACTACCTACTTCCTTTAATTCTCTAAATGCTTTCTTTTTGTCACTTATTGCGCTCCTTACAGCTCTATTTAGCCATATTGGTTTCCTCCTATTTCTAGTATGTTTATTCCCATACGGTATATACTGTGCACAGGTCCCATCCAGGATGCTAATAAACGTCTCCCATTTTCTTTGTGTATTTTATGTCTCAGGATATCGTCCCAGTTAATTGCATCAAGATCATCTCTCATCCGTTGGAAATTTGCCCTCCTGAAGTTTAGTGTCCTTGTAACCCCCCTACTACACATCTTATTAAAGGATACATGAAAACTTGGATGTTTCCCTTGTCTTAATTGCGTCAATTGTGCGTACATGGTCAAGGGATCTACATTCGTACATCCAAAACGGGAAAAGTATATGATATAAAACAGTTCCTTACGTGCAGCTCGGACCACGTTATATATGTGCTCATGTGCCCGTGTAAGTTATGGTACGTTGGAGAAACAACATGTGAGTTCAAAACGAGAATGAACCAGCATAGGTATAGTATAAGAAAAAACCGAGTGGACCTTCCTGTCCCTAAGCATTTTGCTGATTGTAAACATACTGAGAAGGATCTTAAATGCAAAATCATAGACACTGTTCCAATACAGAGAAGAGGAGGTGATAGGGAGCAGATGCTCAAGAAAAAAGAATTAAAGTGGATTTATGAACTCGGTACCCTGAGACCGGGAGGACTTAATGCTGACTTTAAATTGCATACAATCATTTAATAATATTCATGAACTCTGTTGTACGATATGTTTAGGTCCTAAGGAGTCAGTAATGTGATTACTTGTTTTTAATATTTGAAAATACTGTGAAACTCACAAAATGTATTTTTCAATTTTATCTAGATTTCATCTGATATTCTGATGAGAACAAAATATCACCGGAGAAATGTGTGCGGACATGGAGGACACATAGAAAAATCCACATCTTTAAAGATAGTTATAGTTATACATATGTTTTTCTTTTTGTTGCCTACTGTGTCAGACCATGGATTGATTAATAAAAGCAGCGTAAATATTATATTATAGTTTTTCTTTAATTATTACCTCAGTAGAGTCTATATGCCAGGACATAGACGCTTTCGCTTTTTACAGCCTATCCTTAGGGCGAGCTGACCTGAGAGGGTTAACTCGCTGCTGGGTATGTGACTGTATGACCTCCGGATATTGGCTATTACTAGGTTAAGTCCGGAGTGTCAGGGCGAACATAAGTGTTGAAAAGGTCCATAGGGCTTTAATACATAGAGACAAGAATAAGCTCTACTATATGAGGATATACTGTGAAAGTAATATACTGCTATAAGCTTATTACGGCCCCATATGGTTTGGAAGCAGCATTGACAAGTAGTGTTGAGCATTCCGATACCGCAAGTATCGGGTATCGGCCGATATTTGCGGTATCGGAATTCCGATACCGAATTCCGATACTTCCCGCGTATCGGATACCGGAATCGGAAGTTCCCAGAATTCAAACTGAACGCAGCAGCCAATGAGGAATGATTGGAAGTGTGGGCACATCCTGTTTAGCATGGTGGGCATGTAAGTACTGGCAAGGCTTGGATTGGCTGCTGAAATGATGTCACTCTGCACTATAAAAAGCGCTGCCGCCATTTTGCGCTCACTCTGCTGTGATTTCAGTTAGGGACAGGACGCTGTGTTCTAACTGAGGGCCAGTCGAGCTAGCTAATTGCTTTATTTTCCTTTCCAAAGGCTAATTTAGCAAAACGCTGTGTGTTCTTCACTGTTCACCTTGCTCTTGCCTTGCAGCGCTGTTTTAACAGCGTTCTGCAAGGTCTCTGTGTGTGTGTGTGTGTGCAGCTCACTCTGTAGTCTGTGTGCAGCCATATACCCGGTTGTATTCAGCTCAGGGGGGGGTTCACACTGCCTCACACAGTTGTCCTTTTTTGCTCTTAGTGCAGCCTACTGCACATTTTTTCTCAAATTTCCTATTAGTGTTTTTCCACCAGTCTCCAGCTCTATTGTGGAAAAACACTACATAGGATAACCTAGAGGAGGGTTTTTTGGCCTTGCAGCGCCGTTTACGGCTGTCTGCACGGTCTCTGTGTGAGCGCAGCTCGCCCTGTAGTCTGTGTGCAGCCATAGCCGGTTGGATTCAGCTCAGGGTGCGTTACTGCCTCATACCTTGAAAAACAATTTCCTTTTTTTCAAATAGTGCAGCCAGTTTAAAATTTGAAAAAAAAAATTCCTATTAGTGTCTTTCCACTCGTATCCAGCTAAATAGTGGAAAAACACTATATAGGATAACCTAGAGGAGGTTTTTTTGGCCTTGCAGCGCCGTTTACGGCTGTCTGCACGGTCTCCGTGTGAGCCCAGCTCGCCCTGTAGTCTGTGTGCAGCCATAGCCGGTTGGATTCAGCTCAGGGTTCGTTACTGCCTCATACCTTGAGAAAAATTTTACTTTTTTTCAAATAGTGCAGCCTGTTTAAAATTTGAAAAAAAAAATTCCTATTAGTGTCTTTCCACTCGTATCCAGCTAAATAGTGGAAAAACACTATATAGGATAACCGAGAGGAGGGTTTTTTGGCCTTGCAGCGCCGTTTACGGCTGTCTACACGGTCTCCGTGTGATTTAAACTAGCTCTGTAGCCCGATCTGCACCAAAAAAAAAGTTAAGTTCACCAAACACAACTTAACACTTGTGTAGGCCACATTTGAAAAATAATAAAGTTTAGTCCACAATTTACAACATTAGTGTTTCTTACACCTGTTAGGAGGAGCATTTCAGGAATAAGCAGACTAAGGCCTTAGTACTTTTCTGCTTATCTTTATCTGTCAACCAAGATGAAGAGGGCAGGGAGTAAGGCACGTGGGCGTGGGCGCGGAGCAGGGAGAGGAGCAGGGAGAGGACGTGGTGATTCTGTGCCTGCTGCGGGCGCCGGTGACTCGTCGTCACTCAGTTTCAGCAGGGAACAGTCCTTCATGCGCAGCTTTGTCGGAGAGCGCCGTGCACCGCTGCTACGTGAAGACCAAATTGAAGCCGTTGTCGGGTGGATGGCAGCTAACGCCTCGGCATCGACTTCAGTTAGTGCCACATCCTCACAGGCACAGAGCACTGGAGAGCAGCCATCTGTCTCTTCACCACCTGCCAAATTGGCCAGGCAGTCAGAGAGCCCAGGACAGGAGCCGTCTCTACTTCTGTTCTCTGAATCTCTTGGCTTGGAAACAGGGGGCCAGCCAAGCAGCATTGGAGAAATGGAAGAAGAGGCAGTGTGCAGTGATGCCCAAAAGCTTTATCTCTCTGACTCTGAAGAGGCAGGTGGGCCAGTGCCTCCGGTGACCACAGCGCAGTACGCATCTGATGATGAAACTCAGGTGCCGCTTTCTGATGCGTACTGTGCTGCCGAGACTACCCAGGAGGAGCAGTTGGTGGCAGAGGGTAGTGGAGATGATGAGGTCCTTGACCCATCGTGGCGTGAGGAACAGGAAGGTGGTGGGAGCAGCTCTGAGGAAGAGCTTCCCCTTACGGGCCAAAGAGGGAGAGGGAGGGGGAAGACTGCGGAGCCTGTAGCCTCCACTTTGGCACCCGTTAGGAGCCTGTCTCTTTCCAAAGCCAAAAAGGGCGCTCCCAAGACTTGCAGTGCCTGGTCCTTTTTTGACACAGTTGCAGATGACATTTGTTTTGTCAAATGCAAGCTGTGTCATCAGAAAGTAAAAAGAGGTAAAAGTGTCAGCAACCTCAATACCACAAATATGTGGAAACATGTGCGGAACAGGCACGCGGTGGAGTTACAGAAACACAGTGAAGACGTAGGCCAACCAACAGCGGCAGCTACCACCTCTTCATCTCGTGTTGCCTCTTCCTCCACTGTTGTCCAGAGACCTAGTGTAATTCCACCCACAGCACCACCTTCCCAGTCATCCTCACACTCCCAGTCTACTCTACAGCCATCGGTAGTCCAGGCATGGGAGAAAAGGCGGGCTTTCTCGGCCAACCACCCCCGAGCACAGGCTCTGAATGCAGGCATTGCCAAACTGTTGTCCCTGGAAATGCTCTCGTTCAGGCTGGTGGAGACTGACAGCTTCCGTGACTTGATGGCATTGGCAGTCCCACAGTACAAGGTGCCCAGCCGCTTTTACTTCAGCAGGCAGGCTGTCCCTGCCCTGCACAGGCATGTTGAGGCAAACATAAAACATGCGCTACTGAACGCCGTCAGTAGCAAGGTCCACCTCACCACCGATGCGTGGACCAGTCAGCATGGACAGGGGCGATATGTTTCCCTCACTGCCCATTGGGTTAATGTTGTTGAGCCAGGTACAGATCGTGCGAGTGGCGCAGGACGTGTCCTGCCCACTCCAAGGATTGCAGGAATCCAGTCTGTACGCATCGACTCCTCCTCTTACACCAGTTCCTCTGATTCCTCTCTGCAGGATCCGTCACAGTCCACCTCCACATGGACCCGTGAACGTTTACCTATGACCGACATGAGCACAGCCGTGGCCAAACGTCAGCAGGCCGTCTTGAAACTAGTTTCATTGGGGAATCGAAGCCACACAGCGCAGGAGCTCTGGAATGCCATCAAGCAGGAGAGCGATGTGTGGTTACTGCCAGCGAATCTCCAGCCAGGCATGGTAGTGTGTGACAATGGCCGAAATCTGGTGGCAGCTTTGGCCCTTGGCAACCTCACTCACATCCCATGTCTGGCACATGTGCTCAATTTGGTTGTGCAGAGTTTTCTGAGGGACTATCCGGATCTTGATGCCCTGCTGCACAAGGTCCGCCTAGAGTGTGCTCACTTGCGGCGTTCCAGCTTGGCCAGATCCCGCATTGCTGCTCTGCAGCGCCGATTCCGCCTTCCGGAACACCGCATCATATGTGACCTACCTATCCGGTGGAATTCCACGTTACATATGTTGGAGCAGTAGAGATAGCAAAGGCGTGCACTCTGATCGGTGTGGATTGGTGCAGGCTGAACCACGGTAACTTCATAAATAAATAAACAACAGCCGCACTCGATATTTTGTTTTTTCATATGCAAATAAAGTAATTTATTATTTTCACCACAGTGGTATTTGCGAAACTGGGGTCACCACAATCATATATCGAGGTACTAGGTAACGTTTCGGCCCCGTTGTGGGCCTTTGTCAAACCTCACTAGAAAACAATAAGGATTTGCACAATGTTACAAATTTGAAAAAAAGGAATATGAAAAATAAAAATAAAAGAACAGGGACACAAAACACAACAAAACAGTGCTATACATAAGCAGCGACTAGTGGTAGTGTAAACCCAATACAGACACTATATGTACAAAATATACTATATGTACAAAATATACAAAGGGTATATATCAAGCCAATATCTGAAAAGGGAAATTATGCGTATATCTATATTCATAGAGCCAGCATGCAAGTTGGCGTGGTATCAACGAAAGGCATCCAGATTTACGCTTCTGAAAAATTACATACGAGCACTAATAAAAGAGGAAGGGCGACTAACCTTGTTGTAAAAAGAAAAAAGTGGAGGGTACCCCAAAGTAACGAAACAGGTAGTAAGGCAGGATCCAGGCGGAGACTGGAGGGGGGGGGGGGAAGGAAAAGAAAGGTATACCATTAAGTAAGATAGGGATATATACTACGAGAGTAAGGGGCGGGGGAACATGACATAACATACCGTATAATGCAAAAGCGGGAAAAAGAAGGTAGGTCAGGAAAGGGGAAACAAATTCCCAGTATGCGCTGTAAAAGATAAAAAGAGCATGAGTCAGCTGTGGGGAAGACAGGGGGGACACAGCCTAGAAGGGAGCAGCGAATACCTGAGGATCCGGTGTGCTGCGTGCCTGCGGTGATGTGTGGAGCCGTGTAGAACCGTGGGGTTAATAAAGGGGCGGCACAGGAAGTGCAAGGCTGGAGCGAGGGCTGGAGCGCAGGGCCAGACAGATAGGGAGGAGGTTAGGATATGGGGCCGGCGTAAAGAGCGCGGCTGCGCACTAGGCAGGATGTAGAGCCGAGGGCTGGAACACAAATATAGCGCGGGGAGGATGGGGCACGCTAGGAAAGGAGCATACGGCGGCGGCGCATGCGCACTTGAGAGAGTCGGGGAGCAACGGCGGCGCGCTGAAGGAAAAAAGACTAGCGCCTGCGCACTAGAGGGTCGGTAGTGGCGGTGCATTGCCAAACCTGGTATCTATATTAAAGGAGGGGAGCAAGCGTCGTAAGAGTGAAGGGAGCATCAGCGCAGAAGTAAAGCGCTGGGAGACAATAGATGGGCTGGCACCAGTATAGTATGGGAATGAAAGAAAGCCTGGGAGAAAAGGAAATGTGTCAGAGTGTGAAATGATGGGCTATGGGGAATATGACCGAAGTGGTGGAAGGAAAAATAAGGGGGAAAAAAAGGAAATAAAAATAAAAATAAAAATAAAAATAAAAATGAGGACAGAAGGAAGAGAAGGAGAAAAAGGGGGTGAGATCATGGGATGAGTATGATGGATAAACTGAAAAATGAAATAAATAAAAATAAAAATAAATAAGGAAAAAAATAAAAATAAAATAAAATGAAATGAAAGTAAAAATAAAAATAAAATGGGATAAGAATAAAAATAGGGTGTCGACCCAAAGTAGCAAAAGAGAAAAATGAAAGTAGAACGAAAAATAAAATAAACAAATAAAATGAAAATGAAAATAAAGATAAAAATAATAATAAAAAAAAAAAAAAAAAAAAAAATAATAATAATAATAATGAAAAAATAAAGTGAAAATGAAAAAAGATTGAAAAAATAATATATAATAAAAATAAAAATAAAAATAAAAATATAAAAAAATATTATAAAAATTAAAAAATAAAAATGAAATGACCAAAATTGGGCAATAGGTACTTACCCCAGAAGGATGTGATAAATAGTGAGGGTCAGATGGCCTGAAAGTATTAAGAAAAGATTAGTATGTGGAAGGATAACAACAACGGTAAGTCAGCCCTACCCGCTAAGGGCATGCAAGAATAAGCTAGTATAATGGAGTACAAATACTGAATATAGTGAAGACTATGACGCTATAGTAGAGAACCGGAGGGTCAACAGTATACCATCAGCAAACCAAATCAAGTTCACGGTTAAGGCCCTTTGGTGAGAGGGTCTTGAGGGTGTAGATCCAATGTGCTTCCCGTTCCCTCAGCTGTTTGATGTGGTTGCCGCCCCTGCGTGGTCTGTCCACCTGCTCAAGTACTTGGAATCGCAATTGTGAGATGGAGTGGTTGGCGGACACAAAATGGTAGGGGAGAGGAAGCCACGTTTTCTTGCATCTTATAGTTGATTTGTGAGACGCAATCCGATCCCGGATATGCTGTGTTGTCTCACCAACATAAAGAAGTCCACAGGGGCATTTAACTACGTAAATGACATTGTTAGAGTCACATGTGAAAAAACCATTGATTCTAAACTGTTTGCCCGAATGAGGGTGGGTGATTGTGCCAGATTTTATGACATTCGAGCAGCATGCACATCTCAAGCAGGGAAAGGTGCCGTTCCTTTCGGTACTAAGAAAGGTCTGTCTAGGCACTCTAGTAAAGCTACCAATGTCGGCTTTAACCACTTTGTCCCTAATGTTATTCGGCCTACGTTTACACAACAGCGGAGGTGTAGAAAAAGCCTGGATGTGGGGGTATGCTTGTTTAAGGAGAGGCCAGTGCTTGCGAATAGCATCATATACCACGGGCATAACAGGATGGTGAGAATGGACAAACGGGACTCTTTCAGGTCTGGATTGACTATTAGGGGAAACGGAAGGGTTTGTAGCCAACCTTTTCTCTTTATTCAAAAGACTCACAGGGTAATCCCTGGCCATGAACTTTTGTGACATCTCTTCCAGTCGTTCTGGAAGTAGACTGGGTTTTGAGACAATACGTGCTACACGCTTAAATTGAGAACGGGGCAAACTTTGTTTAGTGAAAATTGGGTGGCAACTTAGATAGTGAAGCAGACTATTGGAGTCAGTAGGTTTAGAAAAGATGTCCGTGACGAGGGAACCATTGGGTTCTCTTATGACCAAGGTGTCAAGAAAGGAGATCTGCAAAGGGCTACTGTTTAGTGTAAATTGCAGTTCTGGCCTAATGGAATTGAGATATTCGGTAAAGCTGAGTAGGGTATCGTGTGGGCCCGTCCATAGACAAAAGATGTCGTCTATGAATCGGAGCCAACATCGACTATGGGTGCGAAACAGGATGTTATTATATACGTAGGCATTCTCGTAATTGTCCATATAGATATTAGCGTAAGCTGGTGCGACATTTGCACCCATGGCAGTGCCTTGGGTTTGTAAATAGTATTGATCTCCGAAAAGAAAAAAATTGTTATGTAAAATCAAAGATAGGAGTTCAAGGCAAAGCTGTTGGGAATCATTGGTAAAATTGCGTTGTTGTAGGAGATCCGCCACTGCTTGAAGGCCTAGATCATGCTTAATGGAAGTATATAAGCTACATACGTCAAATGTAACAAGAATGCTTTCTGTTGGTGTGGGTGAAAATTGTCGTAGGGTTTGTAGAAAATGCCCGGTGTCTAGAATAAACGAACGCATTGTCTTAGTAAGTGGGGTTAGAATTTTTTCCAAGTAGATTGAGATAGGGGCCAGAATGGAGTCGGTTGAGGCGACAATTGGTCGCCCTGGTGGGTTGGTGAGAGATTTATGGATTTTGGGAAGAGTATATATTACGGGAGTCACTGGATACTGGTTAGTGAGGAAGGTAGCGGTTTTGGAGTCAATTACTTTAAGGGACTGATATTTATGGAGGATAGTCTCAATTCGTGTTTTAATGGTGGAAGTGGGATCAGAGGAAATCTGTTTATAAGTAGTGCCATTAGATAACTGTCTACGGATTTCAGATATATAGTCTGTAGTGTTCTGTACCACGATAGCGCCCCCCTTGTCAGCTGGCTTTATCGTGATGCTCTTATTGTTTCTCAGGGAATTCAGGGCCTGTTTTTCAACAGAAGAGATATTATTGTATGTGGGTAGATTCCCTGTCTGGTGTTGTTCAAAAATGCGGTCAATATCTTTCTGAATCAGTTCTATATAGGCCTCAGTGGCATGATAATTATGTGGAGGGTTGAAACTGCTAGTGTTGCGTAAACCCAAGTTAACAATGCTCAATGCAGGAATAGGATCACCCACAGACGTGGGTGCCCTATTATGTGGTGAATCTTGAAGAAGTCCAAAGTGAGTCTTCAGACGAAGATTACGGAAGAAGTGTTGGAGGTCCTGGGAGAGTTTGAATTTATCCCATTGTGGGGTAGGACAAAAGGATAGGCCCCGTTGCAGAACTGTTAGTTCCGCCGGGTTGAGTGTATAAGAGGAGATGTTGATGACTGTGTTACTGGTCTTACCTGGGACCTTGTCGTCATGCGATCTGTGTTTCCGGAAGGCCCTCCGTATCGGTCTCCTCCGTGGCGGGTATTGGGTCTTGGGACCGGACGTTTGGATAAAAAACGATTCTGTGAGAGGCTGTTTGTGGAGCTGTCGCTGTCTGTACTGTATGAACCCTGGCGCCGGGGGCCAGAGTTGCCTTGTCTGGTACCGGAGGGAGCAGAGTCGTTCCATCTATAAACTCGGTTTTGAGAGTAGTCTTCGGAGTCTCGTTGAAATTTGGAGCGCTTTCTTTCTTGGAGAAATTTGCGATGCTCTTCTATTACCTTGTCAGTCTTTGCCTTCAAGGAGCTCCAGTCTGCTGCTGGTAGTAGTGTAGATAGTTGTTCTTCAATGGAGGCGATCTTTCCTTCGGTTTCTGAAATGGCTGTCTGAAGAAAATCAACAGTGAGAAGAATAATATCCAGAGAACATTTGTTGAGTATCTTTTGAAACTTGTCACAATAGTCGGGTTTGTCCGAGAACAATGTTGGTCGCAGGTGGCACCTGAGACCACGCGGTATTCTGCTTAGTCTATGATACTCAGCTAGCGTGATGGAATGTAAATCGAATGATGCCAAACGCCTTCGTTCACGCTCGTAGTCTTTAGTGCGTAATTCCTGAGCTGGGATTTTCAAGAAATCGCCAGAGCTGGTAACCTTGGCTAGGATCCGTGTCGCTGCTGGCTCATCGAATGCAAATGTTTCGGTAGACATCTATGGCTTCAGGTGCAAGACGCCAACAACGTACGTAATAGAGATAGCAAAGGCGTGCACTCTGATCGGTGTGGATTGGTGCAGGCTGAACCACGGTAACTTCATAAATAAATAAACAACAGCCGCACTCGATATTTTGTTTTTTCATATGCAAATAAAGTAATTTATTATTTTCACCACAGTGGTATTTGCGAAACTGGGGTCACCACAATCATATATCGAGGTACTAGGTAACGTTTCGGCCCCGTTGTGGGCCTTTGTCAAACCTCACTAGAAAACAATAAGGATTTGCACAATGTTACAAATTTGAAAAAAAGGAATATGAAAAATAAAAATAAAAGAACAGGGACACAAAACACAACAAAACAGTGCTATACATAAGCAGCGACTAGTGGTAGTGTAAACCCAATACAGACACTATATGTACAAAATATACTATATGTACAAAATATACAAAGGGTATATATCAAGCCAATATCTGAAAAGGGAAATTATGCGTATATCTATATTCATAGAGCCAGCATGCAAGTTGGCGTGGTATCAACGAAAGGCATCCAGATTTACGCTTCTGAAAAATTACATACGAGCACTAATAAAAGAGGAAGGGCGACTAACCTTGTTGTAAAAAGAAAAAAGTGGAGGGTACCCCAAAGTAACGAAACAGGTAGTAAGGCAGGATCCAGGCGGAGACTGGAGGGGGGGGGGGGGGAAGGAAAAGAAAGGTATACCATTAAGTAAGATAGGGATATATAGTAGGAGAGTAAGGGGCGGGGGAACATGACATAACATACCGTATAATGCAAAAGCGGGAAAAAGAAGGTAGGTCAGGAAAGGGGAAACAAATTCCCAGTATGCGCTGTAAAAGATAAAAAGAGCATGAGTCAGCTGTGGGGAAGACAGGGGGGACACAGCCTAGAAGGGAGCAGCGAATACCTGAGGATCCGGTGTGCTGCGTGCCTGCGGTGATGTGTGGAGCCGTGTAGAACCGTGGGGTTAATAAAGGGGCGGCACAGGAAGTGCAAGGCTGGAGCGAGGGCTGGAGCGCAGGGCCAGACAGATAGGGAGGAGGTTAGGATATGGGGCCGGCGTAAAGAGCGCGGCTGCGCACTAGGCAGGATGTAGAGCCGAGGGCTGGAACACAAATATAGCGCGGGGAGGATGGGGCACGCTAGGAAAGGAGCATACGGCGGCGGCGCATGCGCACTTGAGAGAGTCGGGGAGCAACGGCGGCGCGCTGAAGGAAAAAAGACTAGCGCCTGCGCACTAGAGGGTCGGTAGTGGCGGTGCATTGCCAAACCTGGTATCTATATTAAAGGAGGGGAGCAAGCGTCGTAAGAGTGAAGGGAGCATCAGCGCAGAAGTAAAGCGCTGGGAGACAATAGATGGGCTGGCACCAGTATAGTATGGGAATGAAAGAAAGCCTGGGAGAAAAGGAAATGTGTCAGAGTGTGAAATGATGGGCTATGGGGAATATGACCGAAGTGGTGGAAGGAAAAATAAGGGGGAAAAAAAGGAAATAAAAATAAAAATAAAAATAAAAATAAAAATGAGGACAGAAGGAAGAGAAGGAGAAAAAGGGGGTGAGATCATGGGATGAGTATGATGGATAAACTGAAAAATGAAATAAATAAAAATAAAAATAAATAAGGAAAAAAATAAAAATAAAAATAAAATAAAATGAAATGAAAGTAAAAATAAAAATAAAATGGGATAAGAATAAAAATAGGGTGTCGACCCAAAGTAGCAAAAGAGAAAAATATATTTGTGTTCCAGCCCTCGGCTCTACATCCTGCCTAGTGCGCAGCCGCGCTCTTTACGCCGGCCCCATATCCTAACCTCCTCCCTATCTGTCTGGCCCTGCGCTCCAGCCCTCGCTCCAGCCTTGCACTTCCTGTGCCGCCCCTTTATTAACCCCACGGTTCTACACGGCTCCACACATCACCGCAGGCACGCAGCACACCGGATCCTCAGGTATTCGCTGCTCCCTTCTAGGCTGTGTCCCCCCTGTCTTCCCCACAGCTGACTCATGCTCTTTTTATCTTTTACAGCGCATACTGGGAATTTGTTTCCCCTTTCCTGACCTACCTTCTTTTTCCCGCTTTTGCATTATACGGTATGTTATGTCATGTTCCCCCGCCCCTTACTCTCGTACTATATATACCCCCCTCCAGTCTCCGCCTGGATCCTGCCTTACTACCTGTTTCGTTACTTTGGGGTACCCTCCACTTTTTTCTTTTTACAACAAGGTTAGTCGCCCTTCCTCTTTTATTAGTGCTCGTATGTAATTTTTCAGAAGCGTAAATCTGGATGCCTTTCGTTGATACCACGCCAACTTGCATGCTGGCTCTATGAATATAGATATACGCATAATTTCCCTTTTCAGATATTGGCTTGATATATACCCTTTGTATATTTTGTACATATAGTATATTTTGTACATATAGTGTCTGTATTGGGTTTACACTACCACTAGTCGCTGCTTATGTATAGCACTGTTTTGTTGTGTTTTGTGTCCCTGTTCTTTTATTTTTATTTTTCATATTCCTTTTTTTCAAATTTGTAACATTGTGCAAATCCTTATTGTTTTCTAGTGAGGTTTGACAAAGGCCCACAACGGGGCCGAAACGTTACCTAGTACCTCGATATATGATTGTGGTGACTAGAGTTGAGCGACCTTGACCTTTTTAGAGTCGAGCCGGGTTTTGCGAAACCCGACTATGTCCAAAGTCGGGTCGAGTGAAATCGGCCGATTATGACGTAAAGTCGGGATCGACCGAAACACGAAACCCAATGCAAGTCAATGGGGCAGCATAGTCGGCAGTGAGTGGGGGCCAGGAAAACACCTAGAGTGGCCATTTTAATGTCAAAACCATCCATTCTTCTTAATGAAGCTTGTCAAGCGTAATTTACCTTATAATAATTGGAAGGCATTTGAAATTGGGGGTCATTTGGCTAAAGTTGTGGGGGGTAGGGCTGGTTCAAGTAATTAGTGGGCCCAGGAAATCTGGACCACGTCACGGCAGTGGAGCAGGGAGAGGTAAGTATTTCAACTTTGCAAGTGCTGTGAACCTGAGCAAGCAGGGGGGGCCCACTCGTTGGCATTGGCACTGGCACAGGGCCCCTCAAAGTACAGCGGTGTGTTTGCACGGCGGGGGCGCCTCCCACCGGCAGCAACACTTTTGCGTACTATGAGAGGCCCTGTGCCAGTGACGTCGCCAACTAGTATTCCTCCCCCCACCTGATGAAGGAACCTGCACTTTCATCTGCACCTTCCTCTTTGTCCCCGTGTAAGGTGGTATGGTATGCGGGAAGAGCAACCTGACTTTCAGCAGGGTCACAATGTTGTTGTGTAGCGTGCACGGGGAATGTTGCGTTATGGGTCAATGTACCAGCAGACTCATCTATCACTGGCTGGGCAATGGGCACGATGAAGTGGAAACACAGATATAGGCCCAAAGAAGAAAGTGGGCTAAATGCAGTTCAAAATTGGTAACACAGGAATAACCAGGGGGCATTGCAGTGGAGGACAACTGGAATGAGAGGCTGACACAGAGAGTAGGGCCAAATCAGTAAGTAGTCGAAATGCAGTTCAAAATTGGCAACCGTAGTAAACAGGCGGCACAGCTTTGTTCAGTGGAGGAGAACAGCAAGGAGTGGCAGACACCGATAGTAGGCCCCAAACCAACTAGTACGCCAAATGCAGTTGTTCCATTTAACCACAATTTAATGAGAGCCTGAAGATAGAAGCTCAGGAAAGGCAACCTGGGGAACACCTTGGAGTGTAACACACCATCTCTCTCCACCCCATACCCATTTTGTATGGCCTAATGCAGTGTACTTTTCTACAACTACTAAACGAGAGTCGGAAGACCGAAGCAATGGCAAGGAAACCTGGGGAACACCTTAGAGTGTAACACACCCTCTCTCTACACCCCATACCCAATTTGAAGGCCTAATGCAGTGTAGTTTCCAAGAACTACTAAACGAGAGCCGGAAGATCGAAGCTCAGGAAAGGCAACCTGGGGAACACCTTGGAGTGTAACACACCCTCTCGCTACACCCCATACCCAATTTGAAGGCCTAATGCAGCGTAGTTTCCAACAACTACTAAACGAGAGCCGGAAGATCGAAGCTCAGGAAAGGCAACCTGGGGAACACCTTGGAGTGTAACAAACCCTCTCTCTACACCCCATACCCAATTTGTAGGCCTAATGCAGCGTAGTTTCCGACAACTACTAAACGAGAGCATGAAGATCGAAGCTCAGGAAAGGCAACCTGGGGAACACCTTGGAGTGTAACACACCCTCTCTCTACACCCCATACCCAATTTGTAGGCCTAATGCAGCGTAGTTTCCGACAACTACTAAACGAGAGCCGGAATATCGAAGCTCAGGAAAGGCAACCTGGGGAACACCTTGGAGTGTAACACACCCTCTCTCTACGCCCCATACCCAATTTGTAGGCCTAATGCAGCGTAGTTTCCGACAACTACTAAACGAGAGCCGGAATATCGAAGCTCAGGAAAGGCAACCTGGGGAACACCTTGGAGTGTAACACACCCTCTCTCTACACCCCATACCCAATTTGAAGGCCTAATGCAGTGTAGTTTCCAAGAACTACTAAACGAGAGCCGGAAGATCGAAGCTCAGGAAAGGCAACCTGGGGAACACCTTGGAGTGTAACACACCCTCTCGCTACACCCCATACCCAATTTGAAGGCCTAATGCAGCGTAGTTTCCAACAACTACTAAACGAGAGCCGGAAGATCGAAGCTCAGGAAAGGCAACCTGGGGAACACCTTGGAGTGGAACACACCATCTCTCTACACCCCATACCCAATTTGAAGGCCTAATGCAGAGTAGTTTCCAAGAACTACTAAACGAGAGCCGGAAGATCGAAGCTCAGGAAAGGCAACCTGGGGAACACCTTGGAGTGTAACACAACGTCTCTCTACACGACGGAAGGGCTGATTCTTAGGAAGGAAGGCTGTTGGAAATAAGCATTGCGCGTCCGAGGGTGATTATATTCTTATTAGGTATATACTCACCCTCGGACGCGCCCTGCTTCTTTATTTGGAATGAATGTTTATTTGCAATGTGGTGTTGACTTTCTCTATTATTTTGGTAATTAATGATTTTATTATTTTCATTATTTTGCATCTTCTCGGCAATAATATAAAGAAGACGCGACAGGACAACACTCGGTGGATGCCATATGTGTGTTTTCAATTTAAAAAAACTTTCAGTTAACTACTTGCAGGAGAAAGTAATTGTAGCTGGTGGCCATTTTTAGTACTGTACCAGATTAGAGTTGTGTGTTTGTTTTTAATGTTAAAATGTCTGCATTTGATATCTCACCAGTATTTTCTTTTTTATAAGCAAAATACTTATTTTTATATTTTCTGATGTTGGTTCCAGGGGTACACGGCCAGCAGTGCCCTGGTCAGTGTAGTAGTAGTTGAAAGAATGGACTGCAGACAGGCATCGAAGGCCTAAAATAATAACACATGGCTGTAGGCAATTTTAAATTGGTTCCAGGGGTACACGGACAGCAGTGGTGTGGTCAGTGGAGGCCTAGTGGAAGGAGTGACCGCAGACAGGCATCGAAGGCCTAAAATAATAACACATGGCTGTAGGCAATTTTAAATTGGTTCCAGGGGTACACGGGCAGCAGTGACCTGGTCAGTGTAGTAGTAGTTGAAAGAATGGACCGCAGACAGGCATCGAAGGCCTAAAATAAAAAAATTGGGCTGGCTGTAGGCAATTTTAAATTGGTTCCAGGGGTACACGGACAGCAGTGGTGTGGTCAGTGGAGGCCTAGTGGAAGGAGTGACCGCAGACAGGCATCGAAGGCCTAAAATAATAACACATGGCTGTAGGCAATTTTAAATTGGTTCCAGGGGTACACGGACAGCAGTGGTGTGGTCAGTGGAGGCCTAGTGGAAGGAGTGACCGCAGACAGGCATCGAAGGCCTAAAATAATAACACATGGCTGTAGGCAATTTTAAATTGGTTCCAGGGGTACACGGACAGCAGTGACCTGGTCAGTGTAGTAGTAGTTGAAAGAATGGACCGCAGACAGGCATCGAAGGCCTAAAATAAAAAAATTGGGCTGGCTGTAGGCAATTTTAAATTGGTTCCAGGGGTACACGGGCAGCAGTGGTGTGGTCAGTGGAGGCCTAGTGGAAGGAGTGACCGCAGACAGGCATCGAAGGCCTAAAATAATAACACATGGCTGTAGGCAATTTTAAATTGGTTCCAGGGGTACACGGACAGCAGTGGTGTGGTCAGTGGAGGCCTAGTGGAAGGAGTGACCGCAGACAGGCATCGAAGGCCTAAAATAATAACACATGGCTGTAGGCAATTTTAAATTGGTTCCAGGGGTACACGGACAGCAGTGACCTGGTCAGTGTAGTAGTAGTTGAAAGAATGGACCGCAGACAGGCATCGAAGGCCTAAAATAAAAAAATTGGGCTGGCTGTAGGCAATTTTAAATTGGTTCCAGGGGTACACGGACAGCAGTGGTGTGGTCAGTGGAGGCCTAGTGGAAGGAGTGACCGCAGACAGGCATCGAAGGCCTAAAATAATAACACATGGCTGTAGGCAATTTTAAATTGGTTCCAGGGGTACACGGACAGCAGTGGTGTGGTCAGTGGAGGCCTAGTGGAAGGAGTGACCGCAGACAGGCATCGAAGGCCTAAAATAATAACACATGGCTGTAGGCAATTTTAAATTGGTTCCAGGGGTACACGGACAGCAGTGACCTGGTCAGTGTAGTAGTAGTTGAAAGAATGGACCGCAGACAGGCATCGAAGGCCTAAAATAAAAAAATTGGGCTGGCTGTAGGCAATTTTAAATTGGTTCCAGGGGTACACGGGCAGCAGTGGTGTGGTCAGTGGAGGCCTAGTGGAAGGAGTGACCGCAGACAGGCATCGAAGGCCTAAAATAATAACACATGGCTGTAGGCAATTTTAAATTGGTTCCAGGGGTACACGGACAGCAGTGGTGTGGTCAGTGGAGGCCTAGTGGAAGGAGTGACCGCAGACAGGCATCGAAGGCCTAAAATAATAACACATGGCTGTAGGCAATTTTAAATTGGTTCCAGGGGTACACGGGCAGCAGTGACCTGGTCAGTGTAGTAGTAGTTGAAAAAATGGACCGCAGACAGGCATCGAATGCCTAAAATAATAACACATGGCTGTAGGCAATTTTAAATTGGTTCCAGGGGTACACGGGAAGCAGTGACCTGGTCAGTGTAGTAGTAGTTGAAAGAATGGACCGCAGACAGGCATCGAAGGCCTAAAATAAAAAAATTGGGCTGGCTGTAGGCAATTTTAAATTGGTTCCAGGGGTACACGGACAGCAGTGGTGTGGTCAGTGGAGGCCTAGTGGAAGGAGTGACCGCAGACAGGCATCGAAGGCCTAAAATAATAACACATGGCTGTAGGCAATTTTAAATTGGTTCCAGGGGTACACGGACAGCAGTGGTGTGGTCAGTGGAGGCCTAGTGGAAGGAGTGACCGCAGACAGGCATCGAAGGCCTAAAATAATAACACATGGCTGTAGGCAATTTTAAATTGGTTCCAGGGGTACACGGACAGCAGTGGTGTGGTCAGTGGAGGCCTAGTGGAAGGAGTGACCGCAGACAGGCATCGAAGGCCTAAAATAATAACACATGGCTGTAGGCAATTTTAAATTGGTTCCAGGGGTACACGGGCAGCAGTGACCTGGTCAGTGTAGTAGTAGTTGAAAGAATGGACCGCAGACAGGCATCGAAGGCCTAAAATAAAAAAATTGGGCTGGCTGTAGGCAATTTTAAATTGGTTCCAGGGGTACACGGGCAGCAGTGGTGTGGTCAGTGGAGGCCTAGTGGAAGGAGTGACCGCAGACAGGCATCGAAGGCCTAAAATAATAACACATGGCTGTAGGCAATTTTAAATTGGTTCCAGGGGTACACGGGCAGCAGTGACCTGGTCAGTGTAGTAGTAGTTGAAAAAATGGACCGCAGACAGGCATCGAATGCCTAAAATAATAACACATGGCTGTAGGCAATTTTAAATTGGTTACAGGGGTACACGGACAGCAGTGACCTGGTCAGTGTAGTAGTAGTTGAAAGAATGGACCGCAGACAGGCATCGAAGGCCTAAAATAAAAAAATTGGGCTGGCTGTAGGCAATTTTAAATTGGTTCCAGGGGTACACGGACAGCAGTGGTGTGGTCAGTGGAGGCCTAGTGGAAGGAGTGACCGCAGACAGGCATCGAAGGCCTAAAATAATAACACATGGCTGTAGGCAATTTTAAATTGGTTCCAGGGGTACACGGACAGCAGTGACCTGGTCAGTGTAGTAGTAGTTGAAAGAATGGACCGCAGACAGGCATCGAAGGCCTAAAATAAAAAAATTGGGCTGGCTGTAGGCAATTTTAAATTGGTTCCAGGGGTACACGGGCAGCAGTGACCTGGTCAGTGTAGTAGTAGTTGAAAGAATGGACCGCAGACAGGCTTAGAAGGCCTAACATAACAAACTTGGGCTGGCTGTAGGCACTTTTAAATTGGTTCCAGGGGTACACGGGCAGCAGTGGTCTGGTCAGTGGAAGTCTAGTGGAAGGAGTGACCGCAGACAGGCTTCGAAGGCCTAACATAACAAAATTGGGCTGGCTGTAGGCACTTTAAATTGGTTCCAGGGGTACATGGGCAGCAGTGTATGGTCAGTGGAAGTCTAGTGGAAGGAGTGACGGCAGACAGTCTTCGAAGGCCTAACATAACAAAATTGGGCTGACTGTAGGCACTTTTAAATTGGTTCCAGGGTAACACGGCCAGCAGGGACCGCAGACAGGCTTCGAAGGCCTAACATAACAAAAATGTCAAAACAATGGTATTGTCAGTGCCAGGCATTGAAGGATGTCAGCGGCTAGACTACACATTGGTGAAGCTGTGAGAGATAATTTTGCTAGTGGTAGAGCACTGTTTGAGCTGGGGGGGGGAACTGTCTTGTGGCCGGCGGTACAGGCACAGGGCCCCTCATATTACAACGGTGTGTCTGACGTTGGGTGCGCACCACCACCGCCAGAGACACTTTATTGTACTATGAGGGACCCAGTGGCAGTGCCGTCGACCAAAAGCGGCCACACCCACCTCTTCAGACAAACAGCACTCTCAAGGGTCCAAGCGCAAAGTGGCGATAGCACGGCCCCGTGTGGGGAGTTTGGCCATTTCGTGAGGTGGAAACATGTCGTATGCTGGACAATCAGGTGAAGAAAATTACGAGATTGGAAAAGTCATTCAGAATAGTCCACAGGCAAGACCTTTTCATAGGAAAGCTAGGTGTCAGCCGGGCAGGGTGGGGCAAAAGATTTTGAAATCCAGTTGTGGTTCATTTTAATGAAGGTTAGATCATCTACATTTTGGGTAGCCAGACGAGTCCTTTTTTCTGTTAGTATTGAACCTGCAGCACTGAATACTCTTTCTGATAGGACACTAGCTGCCGGGCAAGCAAGCTCCTGCAATGCATATTCTGCCAATTCTGGCCAGGTGTCTAATTTGGATGCCCAGTAATCAAATGGGAATGACGGTTGAGGGAGAACGTCGATAAGGGATGAAAAATAGTTTGTAACCATACTGGACAAATGTTGTCTCCTGTCACTTTGAATTGATGCTGCAGTACCTGTCCTGTCTGCGGTCATAGAAAAATCACTCCACAACCTGGTCAGAAAACCCCTCTGTCCAACGCCACTTCTGATTTCTGCCCCTCTAACACCTCTGGTCTGCTGGCCCCTGGAGCTCGTGTGAGAACGATCACGGGCGCTGTGTGCAGGGAATGCCAGAAGCAAACGGTCAACAAGAGTTGATTGTTTTGTTGCTAATATTAGTTCCAAGTTCTCATGTGGCATAATATTTTGCAATTTGCCTTTATAGCGAGGATCAAGGAGGCAGGCCAACCAGTAATCGTCATCGTTCATCATTTTTGTAATGCGTGTGTCCCTTTTGAGGATACGCAAGGCATAATCCGCCATGTGGGCCAAAGTTCCCGTTGTCAAATCTGCGGTTGTGCTTGGTTGAGGGGCAGTTGCAGGCAAATCTACGTCACTTGTGTCCCTCAAAAAACCAGAACCCGGCCTTGCCACGCCACCAATTTCCCGTGCCCCCGGGAAAGCTTCCTCATTAAAAATATACTCATCCCCATCATCCTCCTCATCCTCCACCTCCTCTTCGCCCGGTACCTCGTCATGTACACTGCCCTGACCAGACAATCGCTGACTGTCATCAAGGCTTTCCTCTTCCTCTGGTGCAGACGCCTGATCCTTTATGTGCGTCAAACTTTGCATCAGCAGACGCATTAGGGGGATGCTCATGCTTATTATGGCGTTGTCTGCACTAACCAGCCGTGTGCATTCCTCAAAACACTGAAGGACTTGACACATGTCTTGAATCTTCGACCACTGCACACCTGACAACTCCATGTCTGCCATCCTACTGCCTGCCCGTGTATGTGTATCCTCCCACAAAAACATAACAGCCCGCCTCTGTTCGCACAGTCTCTGAAGCATGTGCAGTGTTGAGTTCCACCTTGTTGCAACGTCTATGATTAGGCGATGCTGGGGAAGGTTCAAAGAACGCTGATAGGTCTGCATACGGCTGGAGTGTACAGGCGAACGGCGGATATGTGCGCAAAGTCCACGCACTTTGAGGAGCAGGTCGGATAACCCCGGATAACTTTTCAGGAAGCACTGCACCACCAGGTTTAAGGTGTGAGCCAGGCAAGGAATGTGTTTCAGTTGGGAAAGGGAGATGGCAGCCATGAAATTCCTTCCGTTATCACTCACTACCTTGCCTGCCTCAAGATCTACAGTGCCCAGCCACGACTGCGTTTCTTGCTGCAAGAACTCGGACAGAACTTCCGCGGTGTGTCTATTGTCGCCCAAACACTTCATAGCCAATACAGCCTGCTGACGTATGCCAGTAGCTGCCCCATAATGGGAGACCTGGTGTGCAACAGTGGCAGGTGCGGATGGAGTGTTTGTGCGACTGCGGTCTGTGGACGAGCTCTTGCTTCTGCAGGAGGACGAGGAGGAGGAGGAGGAGGGGGTGCGAACGGCTACAGACAACTGTTTACTAGACCGTGGGCTAGGCAGAACTGTCCCAAACTTGCTGTCCCCTGTGGACCCTGAATCCACCACATTTACCCAGTGTGCCGTGATGGACACGTAACGTCCCTGGCCATGCCTACTGGTCCATGCATCTGTTGTCAGGTGCACCTTTGTGCTCACAGATTGCCTGAGTGCATGGACGATGCGCTCTTTAACATGCTGGTGGAGGGCTGGGATGGCTTTTCTGGAAAAAAAGTGTCGACTGGGTAGCTCGTAGCGTGGTACAGCGTAGTCCATCAGGTCTTTGAAAGCTTCGCTTTCAACTAACCGGTAGGGCATCATCTCTAACGAGATTAGTCTAGCTATGTGGGCGTTCAAACCCTGTGTACGCGGATGCGAGGCTAAGTATTTCCTTTTTCTAACCATAGTCTCATGTAGGGTGAGCTGGACTGGAGAGCTGGAGATCGTGGAACTAGCGGGGGTGCCGGTGGACATGGCAGACTGAGAGACGGTGGGAGATGGTATTGTTGCCGCCGGTGCCCTAGATGCAGTGTTTCCTACTACGAAACTGGTGATTCCCTGACCCTGACTGCTTTGGCCTGGCAAAGATACCTGCACAGATACAGCAGGTGGTGCGCTAAATGGTGGTCCTACACTGCCGGAAGGGATGTTGCGTTGATGACTAGCTTCATTGGCCGAGGGTGCAACAACCTTAAGGGACGTTTGGTAGTTAGTCCAAGCTTTCAAATGCATGGTGGTTAAATGTCTATGCATGCAACTAGTATTGAGACTTTTCAGATTCTGACCTCTGCTTAAGGAAGTAGAACATTTTTGACAGATGACTTTGCGCTGATCAATTGGATGTTGTTTAAAAAAATGCCAGACTGCACTCTTTCTAGCATCGGATACCTTTTCAGGCATTGCAGACTGAGCTTTAACCGGATGGCCACGCTGTCCTCCACCAGGTTTTGGCTTTGCCACGCGTTTTGGGCAAGATACGGGCCCGGCAGATGGAACCTGTGGCGATGTTGATGCCTGCTGCGGCCCCTCCTCCTCCTCTGCTTCAGAACTGCTGCCGCCTGCACCCTGTTCCCCCAATGGCTGCCAATCGGGGTCAAGAACTGGGTCATCTAATAACTCTTCTTGTACCTCCTGCGCAACTTCGTCTGTGTCACCGTGTCGTTCGGTGGTATAGCGTTCGTGATGGGGCAACATAGTCTCATCAGGGTCTGATTCTTGATCAGCACCCTGCGAGGGCAATGTTGTGGTCTGAGTCAAAGGACCAGCATAGTAGTCTGGCTGTGGCTGTGCGTCAGTGCACTCCATGTCAGATTCAATTTGTAATGGGCATGGACTGTTAACTGCTTCACTTTCTAAGCCAGGGACGGTATGTGTAAAGAGCTCCATGGAGTAACCCGTTGTGTCGCCTGCTGCATTCTTCTCTGTTGTTGTTTTTGCTGAAGAGGACAAGGAAGTGACTTGTCCCTGACCGTGAACATCCACTAACGACGCGCTGCTTTTACTTTTACCAGTTTCACGAGATGAGGCAAAAGAGCTAGAGGCTGAGTCAGCAAGATAAGCCAAAACTTGCTCTTGCTGCTCCGGCTTTAAAAGCGGTTTTCCTAATCCCAGAAAAGGGAGCGTTCGAGGCCTTGTGTAGCCGGACGACGAACCTGGCTCCACAGCTCCAGACTTAGGTGCAATATTTTTTCCCCCACGACCACCTGATGCTCCACCACTACCACTACCCTCATTACCAGCTGACAATGAACGCCCCCGGCCACGACCTCTTCCACTAGACTTCCTCATTGTTTTAAAAACGTAACCAAACTAACGTTATTTGTTGCAGTCACACAACTTACACGGTGAGCTATAACTTCAGTATGATTTAGCTACCCCTTTACAGGTTGGTGAGACCACAGCGAAAATCAGGCCCAATGTTACACACTCTTTTTTTGGTGGCTGCAAATTAGAGAGATGCCCCACACGCAGGACTGTCACTGAAGCACAAATGTTAATATTAATGTCACACTATTATTTTTTTTTTATTTTTATTTTTTTCAGGAACACTTTAGAAACCCCCCAAAAAAAAAAAAATAGATTTTTGCAGGGAGAATTTAGAAAACAAATGTAACAAACTATATGCTTTCTATGGGCCACTGAGTGAGAGATGACGCACACAGGAATCAGGAGTGGCACACGAGCCCAGAGGCCAATATTTTTCTACCAATGATTGATGGAGTTATTTTCTCTGGTAGATTTTGGAACCCAAATCAAGGAAAAAAAATGTAGGCTTTCTATGGACCACAATTGGAGAGAGAGAGAGAGAGAGATGGCACACCCAGGAGTCAAGACTGGCACACAAGCAGAAAGGCCAATATTAATCTCCCACTGTTTTTTTTTTGTTTTTTTTTTTTTTGTTTTTTTCAGGGAGACTTTAGAAAAAAAAATAATAAAAAAAATATGATTTTATCAGGAAGAATTTAGAAACCAAATAAAATAAAATGATTTTTTCAGGGAGAATTTATAAAACAAATAAAAACAAAAATAGGCGTTCTATGGCCCACTGACTGAGAGATGACGCACACAGGAGTCAGGAGTGGCACACAAACCCAGAGGCCAATATTTTTCTACCAATGATTGATGTAGTTATTTTCTCTGGTAGATTTTAGAACCCAAATCAAGGAAAAAAAATATAGGCTTTCTATGGACCACAATTGGAGAGAGAGAGAGAGAGAGAGAGAGAGAGAGAGAGAGAGAGAGAGAGAGATGGCACACCCAGGAGTCAAGACTGGCACACAAGCAGAAAGGCCAATATTAATCTCCCACTGTTTTTTTTGGTTGTTTTTTTTTTTTTTTTTTTCAGGGAGACTTTAGAAAAAAAAATAATAAAAAAAATATGATTTTATCAGGAAGAATTTAGAAACCAAATAAAATAAAATGATTTTTTCAGGGAGAATTTATAAAACAAATAAAACCAAAAATAGGCGTTCTATGGCCCACTGACTGAGAGATGACGCACCCAGGAGTCAAGACTGGCACACAAGCAGAAAGGCCAATATTAATCTCCCACTGTTTTTTTTGGTTGTTTTTTTTTTTTTTTTTTCAGGGAGACTTTAGAAAAAAAAATAATAAAAAAAATATGATTTTATCAGGAAGAATTTAGAAACCAAATAAAATAAAATGATTTTTTCAGGGAGAATTTATAAAACAAATAAAACCAAAAATAGGCGTTCTATGGCCCACTGACTGAGAGATGACGCACCCAGGAGTCAAGACTGGCACACAAGCAGAAAGGCCAATATTAATCTCCCACTGTTTTTTTTTTTTTTTTTCAGGGAGACTTTAGAAAAAAAAATAATAAAAAAAATATGATTTTATCAGGAAGAATTTAGAAACCAAATAAAATAAAATGATTTTTTCAGGGAGAATTTAGAAAACAAATAAAACCAAAAATAGGCGTTCTATGGCCCACTGACTGAGAGATGACGCACACAGGAGTCAGGAGTGGCACACAAACCCAGAGGCCAATATTTTTCTACCAATGATTGATGTAGTTATTTTCTCTGGTAGATTTTAGAACCCAAATCAAGGAAAAAAAATATAGGCTTTCTATGGACCACAATTGGAGAGAGAGAGAGAGAGAGAGAGAGAGAGAGAGAGAGAGAGAGAGAGATGGCACACCCAGGAGTCAAGACTGGCACACAAGCAGAAAGGCCAATATTAATCTCCCACTGTTTTTTTTGGTTGTTTTTTTTTTTTTTTTTTTCAGGGAGACTTTAGAAAAAAAAATAATAAAAAAAATATGATTTTATCAGGAAGAATTTAGAAACCAAATAAAATAAAATGATTTTTTCAGGGAGAATTTATAAAACAAATAAAACCAAAAATAGGCGTTCTATGGCCCACTGACTGAGAGATGACGCACCCAGGAGTCAAGACTGGCACACAAGCAGAAAGGCCAATATTAATCTCCCACTGTTTTTTTTGGTTGTTTTTTTTTTTTTTTTTTCAGGGAGACTTTAGAAAAAAAAATAATAAAAAAAATATGATTTTATCAGGAAGAATTTAGAAACCAAATAAAATAAAATGATTTTTTCAGGGAGAATTTATAAAACAAATAAAACCAAAAATAGGCATTCTATGGCCCACTGACTGAGAGATGACGCACCCAGGAGTCAAGACTGGCACACAAGCAGAAAGGCCAATATTAATCTCCCACTGTTTTTTTTTTTTTTTTTCAGGGAGACTTTAGAAAAAAAAATAATAAAAAAAATATGATTTTATCAGGAAGAATTTAGAAACCAAATAAAATAAAATGATTTTTTCAGGGAGAATTTATAAAACAAATAAAAACAAAAATAGGCGTTCTATGGCCCACTGACTGAGAGATGACGCACACAGGAGTCAGGAGTGGCACACAAACCCAGAGGCCAATATTTTTCTACCAATGATTGATGTAGTTATTTTCTCTGGTAGATTTTAGAACCCAAATCAAGGAAAAAAAATATAGGCTTTCTATGGACCACAATTGGAGAGAGAGAGAGAGAGAGAGAGAGAGAGAGAGAGAGAGAGAGAGAGAGATGGCACACCCAGGAGTCAAGACTGGCACACAAGCAGAAAGGCCAATATTAATCTCCCACTGTTTTTTTTGGTTGTTTTTTTTTTTTTTTTTTTCAGGGAGACTTTAGAAAAAAAAATAATAAAAAAAATATGATTTTATCAGGAAGAATTTAGAAACCAAATAAAATAAAATGATTTTTTCAGGGAGAATTTATAAAACAAATAAAACCAAAAATAGGCGTTCTATGGCCCACTGACTGAGAGATGACGCACCCAGGAGTCAAGACTGGCACACAAGCAGAAAGGCCAATATTAATCTCCCACTGTTTTTTTTGGTTGTTTTTTTTTTTTTTTTTTCAGGGAGACTTTAGAAAAAAAAATAATAAAAAAAATATGATTTTATCAGGAAGAATTTAGAAACCAAATAAAATAAAATGATTTTTTCAGGGAGAATTTATAAAACAAATAAAACCAAAAATAGGCGTTCTATGGCCCACTGACTGAGAGATGACGCACCCAGGAGTCAAGACTGGCACACAAGCAGAAAGGCCAATATTAATCTCCCACTGTTTTTTTTTTTTTTTTTCAGGGAGACTTTAGAAAAAAAAATAATAAAAAAAATATGATTTTATCAGGAAGAATTTAGAAACCAAATAAAATAAAATGATTTTTTCAGGGAGAATTTAGAAAACAAATAAAACCAAAAATAGGCGTTCTATGGCCCACTGACTGAGAGATGATGCACACAGGAGTCAGGAGTGGCACACAAACCCAGAGGCCAATATTTTTCTACCAATGATTGATGTAGTTATTTTCTCTGGTAGATTTTAGAACCCAAATCAAGGAAAAAAAATATAGGCTTTCTATGGACCACAATTGGAGAGAGAGAGAGAGAGAGAGAGAGAGAGAGAGATGGCACACCCAGGAGTCAAGACTGGCACACAAGCAGAAAGGCCAATATTAATCTCCCACTGTTTTTTTGGTTGTTTTTTTTTTTTTTTTTTCAGGGAGACTTTAGAAATAAAAATAATAAAAAAAATATGATTTTATCATGAAGAATTTAGAAACCAAATAAAATAAAATGATTTTTTCAGGGAGAATTTAGAAAACAAATAAAACCAAAAATATGCGTTCTATGGCCCACTGACTGAGAGAGAGAGAGAGATGGAACGCTTAGTACTGGCACACAAGCCCAAAGGGCAATATTAATCTCCCTTTTTTTTTCCAGGGAGAATTTCTGAAACCCAAAAAAAAAATAAAATAGGCTTTCTATGGCCCACTATTTGTGAGAGAGATGGGACGCTCAGGACTGGCACAGATGGCACGCTCAGGACTGGCACAGAAGCCCAGAGGCCAATATTAATCTCCCTTTTTTTCTGGGAGAATTTATAAAACCAAAAAAATATTTAAATAGGCTTTCTATGGCCCACTATTTGTGAGAGAGATGGCACGCTCAGGACTGGCACAGATGGCACGCTCACAACTGGCACACAAGCCCAGAGGCCAATATTAATCTCCCTTTTTTCAGGGAGAATTTCTAAAACCCAAAAAAAAAATAAAATAGGCTTTCTATGGCCCACTATTTGTGAGAGAGATGGGACGCTCAGGACTGGCACAGATGGCACGCTCAGGACTGGCACAGAAGCCCAGAGGCCAATATTAATCTCCCTTTTTTTCTGGGAGAATTTATAAAACCAAAAAAATATTTAAATAGGCTTTCTATGGCCCACTATTTGTGAGAGAGATGGCACGCTCAGGACTGGCACAGATGGCACGCTCACAACTGGCACACAAGCCCAGAGGCCAATATTAATCTCCCTTTTTTCAGGGAAAATTGATAAAACAAAAAAAAAAATTAAATAGGCTTTCTATGGCCCACTATTTGTGAGAGAGATGGCACGCTCAGGGCTGGCTGGCACAGATGGCACGCTCAGGACTGGCACACAAGCCCAGAGGCCAATATTAATCTCCCTTTTTTTCTGGGAGAATTTATAAAACCAAAAAAATATTTAAATAGGCTTTCTATGGCCCACTATTTGTGAGAGAGATGGCACGCTCAGGACTGGCACAGATGGCACGCTCACAACTGGCACACAAGCCCAGAGGCCAATATTAATCTCCCTTTTTTCAGGGAAAATTGATAAAACAAAAAAAAAAATTAAATAGGCTTTCTATGGCCCACTATTTGTGAGAGAGATGGCACGCTCAGGGCTGGCTGGCACAGATGGCACGCTCAGGACTGGCACACAAGCCCAGAGGCCAATATTAATCTCCCTTTTTTTCTGGGAGAATTTATAAAACCAAAAAAATATTTAAATAGGCTTTCTATGGCCCACTATTTGTGAGAGAGATGGCACGCTCAGGACTGGCACAGATGGCACGCTCACAACTGGCACACAAGCCCAGAGGCCAATATTAATCTCCCTTTTTTCAGGGAAAATTTATAAAACAAAAAAAAAAATTAAATAGGCTTTCTATGGCCCACTATTTGTGAGAGAGATGGCACGCTCAGGGCTGGCACAGATGGCACGCTCAGGACTGGCACACAAGCCCAGAGGCCAATATTAATCTCCCTTTTTTTCAGGGAGAATTTATAAAACCAAAAAAAAAAATAAATAGGCTTTCTATGGCCCACTATTTGTGAGAGAGATGGCACACTCAGGACTGGCACACAAGCCCAAAGGCCAATATTAATCTCCCACTGTATTTTTATCAGGGAGAATTTATACACCCCACAAAAAAAAATACAGAAAAATGAAAAGGCTTTCTATGGCCCACTATGTGAGAGAGATGGCACACACAGGGATGGCACTCTAGCAGAAATGCCAAATTGCCAATCTTAATCTCCCACCAAAAAAAAAAAAAAAAAAAAAACAGGGAATGTCCTACAATTACTATCTCCCTGCCTGCAGTAATCTCAGCCAGGTATGGCAGGCAGCTACTATCTCCCTGCCTGCAGTAATCTCAGCCAGGTATGGCAGGCAGCAATAAGGAGTGGACTGATGCACAAATGAAATAAAAAGTGTGGACAAACAAAAAAGATAGCTGTGCAGAAAGGAAGGAACAAGAGGATTTGTGCTTTGAAAAAAGCAGTTGGTTTGCACAGCGGCGTACACACAGCAATGCAGCTATCAGGGAGCCTTCTAGGGCAGCCCAATGAGCTACAGCGCTGAGGGGAAAAAAAAAAAAAAAAAAACTTCCACTGTCCCTGCACACCGAGGGTGGTGTTGGACAGTGCAAATCGCTGCAGCACAAGCGGTTTTGTGGTTAATGGACCCTGCCTAACGCTATCCCTGCTTCTGACAAAGCGGCAGCAACCTCTCCCTAAGCTCAGATCAGCAGCAGTAAGATGGCGGTCGGCGGGAACGCCTCTTTATAGCCCCTGTGACGTCGCAGACAGCAAGCCAATCACTGCAATGCCCTTCTCTAAGATGGTGGGGACCAGGACCTATGTCATCACGCTGCCCACACTCTGCGTTTACCTTCATTGGCTGAGAAATGGCGCTTTTCGCGTCATTGAAACGCGACTTTGGCGCGAAAGTCGCGTACCGCATGGCCGACCCCGCACAGGGGTCGGATCGGGTTTCATGAAACCCCGACTTAGCCAAAAGTCGGCGACTTTTGAAAATGTTCGACCCGTTTCGCTCAACCCTAGTGGTGACCCCAGTTTCGCAAATACCACTGTGGTGAAAATAATAAATTACTTTATTTGCATATGAAAAAACAAAATATCGAGTGCGGCTGTTGTTTATTTACATATGTTGGAGCGGTTGTGTGAGCAGCAGCAAGCAGTTATGGAGTACCAGCTGCATCAGGCGCAAAGAAGTCGCAGTCAGCGCCGATCAGACTTCACAACCACAGAGTGGGCCACTATGAAGGACGTCTGCCAGGTTTTGCGTCCTTTTGATTATTCCACGCGGATGGCAAGTGCAGATGATGCACTAGTCAGCATGACTGTCCCCCTTATCTGCCTGCTTCAGCAAACTTTGCAAGGGTTAAGGGATGATGTGGTGGAAGAGGTGGAGGATGAGGAGTCACCTTTTCCATCAGCTTCTGGAGAGTCAGCGCCACGTGGTTCCTCACAAAGGGGTACGCAGGGGCCAATTTGTGAGGAGGATGAGGAGGAGTCAATGGAGGAGGAAGAGCTCCGTCCAGAGGAGAGAGCGACACAATTGTCCAGTGGTCAGTGTGTACAGCGAGGGTGGGGTGATGACGAGCGGGCAGAGATCATGTCTCAAGCAGGGGACAGCGTTTCTGGGCCAGTTGGCACTCTGCAGCACATGGTGGATTTCATGCTGCAGTGCCTGAGAAACGACCGCCGCATCGACCACATTCTCAACATGCCTGATTATTGGGTGTTCACCCTCCTCGATCCTCGCTACCGGGACAACGTCCAAAACCTCATCCCTGCGTTGACCCGGGAGCGTAAATTGCGGGAGTACCACGACACACTGGTGAATTCCATCATCTTCTCCTGTCCAACTGAGAGGAGTGCTGCTAGTGCTTTACAAAGCAGCTCAGTGCGTCGAGGCAGTGGGGGAGGCTCTGCCCAAAGAGGGAGCAGAAGCAGTGCCTCTGCGTAAGGCAAGCCCAGTATGGCACAACTCTGGCACACTTTTGTGTGCCCGCCCCAAATGTCTACACCATCACCGGCGGCTCCAGTCAGCAGGAGGCAACGGTTTCGTCAGATGGTGACAGACTACATGGCTTGCCCTCTTACTGTACTCCCAGACGGCTCTTCCCCGTTCAAGTTTTGGGTCTCTAAGCTGGATACATGGCCAGAGCTAAGCCAGTATGCATTGGAGGTGCTGGTTTGCCCTGCGGCTAGTGTCTTATCGGAACGTGTCTTTAGTGCCGCAGGTGGTGTACTAACAGACCGTCGCATGCGACTATCCTCCGATAACGTTGACCGGCTTACTTTCCTGAAAATGAACCAGGCCTGGATCTCGCAGGAATTTGCCACTCTGCCTGATTAAGTAATTGGGTGTCATCCAGGTCTCCTGCTGTGTTCATCTTTCTACCACCTGAACTGCTATTCCTGGGCTCCAACACCGCTAGTTGCGGCTCAGAAGTGCAGGCTGCACAGTAAAAACATACGACCCAGTGTTATTGGGTTTCAGTAACGTCAGCTGATCCCCAGCTGTGTAGCCGGCAATGTGTCCTGCGACCGCCACGCTGGCACAACAACCTAAATGTAAGGGAACCTGTCCCCCCCCCTCCCCGTCGTTTGTTACTGAAAGAGCCATCTTGTGCAGCAGTAATGCTGCACAAGGAAAAGGTAGCTCTTTTTTTTTAGCTCTTTGCACACGCAGAACTTAACACTTATAAAATGTGTTCACTGATACCGTTATACCGTCCCGGAGCTGGGACTTTCCTTCGTAATGTGACGCAGCACAGCCGTCATTCCTACCCCCTTGGTGCCATGCGCTGCCTCCTCAGCGTTGTTTTAAGCTGTCACGGAGCCTGCGCTGTTCTGTTATCCCTTGGGCATGCCCTATTTGCGCTGCCTGTCTTCTGACATAATTTGGTGTCAGGCTGGCTGCGCCTGTGCGGCCGCGCTGCCCGAGATCCCGCCTCGCAGTGTCTTCTGATTGAGTCACACTGCGGGCCTGGGATCCATGGGCATGCGCAGTGCATATCTTCCCCTCGGGCTCTCGCTCATTTCCCTCCGCCTTCTTTAGACTGTGCGCCGTCAGCTGATCCCTAGCATGCCACGGCCGTGACACCGCACAGTCTGAAGAAGAGGGAAGGAGGGGAGTGAGAGTCGAGGTTATGCACTGTGCATGCCCATGGTTCCAAGGCCCGCAGTGGGATTACGTTAGACGAGACTGCGAGGTGGGATCTGGAGCAGCGTGGACGCACAGGCACTGACAGCCTGACACCAAATTATGTCAGAAGACAGGCAGCGCTAATTGGGCATGGCCAAGGGCTAACAGAACAGCGCAGGCTCCGTGACAGCTTAAAACAACGCTGAGGAGGCAGCGCACGGCATCAAGGGGATAGGAATGACAGCTGTGCTGTGTCCCATTACGAAGGAAATTCGCACCTCCGGCACGGTTTAACGGTATAAAGGGACACATTTTTAGTGTTTACTTCGGTGTTTGCAAGGAGCATAATTAAAAGAGCAACCTTTTCCTTTTGCATCCTTAGTGCTGCACAAGATGGCTCTTTCAGCTACAAACGTCTTGGGGGGGGGGGGGGTTAAAGGTTTCCTTTCAACTTGCTCCAATCAGGCTTCGGCCTACACTCTGTTCCTCTGCTCCTCCTGCTGTCCCTGGGCTCTAACACCGCCAGTTGGTGCCTGGAAGTGCTGTGTGCACAGTCAACAGTCGCTCCTCTGTTATTGGGGTTCAGTAACGTCAGCTGATCCCCAGCTGTGTGTGCGGCAATACCTCCAATCTGCTCCTCCTGCTGTCCCTGGGCTCTAACACCGCCAGTTGGTGCCTGGAAGTGCTGTGTGCACAGTCAACAGTCGCTCCTCTGTTATTGGGGTTCAGTAACGTCAGCTGATCCCCAGCTGTGTATCCGGCAACGTGTCATGCGACCGCCACGCTGGCACAACTAAAATGTAAGGGGACCTGTCCCCCCCCCCCTAGGCGTTTGTTACTGAAAGAGCCACCATGTGCAGCACTAATACTGCACAAGGGAAAGGTCGCTCTTGAAATTATGCTCCTTGCAAACGCTGAACTACACACTCATGTAATGTGTCCCCTCACACCGTCCAACCGTCCCCGAGGTGGGACTTTCCTTTGTAATGTGACGCAGCACAGCCGTCATTGCTACCCCCTTGGCACCGTGCGCTGCCTCCTTAGCGTTGTTTGATTCCGTCATGGACCCTGCGCTGTTATGTTATCCCTTGGCCATGCACAGTTTGCGCTGCCCGTCCTCTGACATCATTTGTTGTCGTCCTGGCTGCGCCTGTGCGTCCACGCTGCCCGAAATCACACCTCGCAGTGTCGTCTAATGTGATCCCACAGTGGGCCTGGTATCCATGGCCATGCGCAGTGCATATACTAGCCTCTCACTCCCCTTCTTCACGCTTCTTCAGACTAGGCGGCGTCAGCTGATCCCTAATAGCATGCCACGGCCGTGACGCCGCACAGTCTGAAGAAGCAGGAAGGAGGTGAGTGAGAGGCGATGATATGCACTGCGCATGCCCATGGATCCCTGGCCCGCAGTGGGACTACATTAGATTACACTGCAAGGTTGGATCTCGGGCAGCTTGGACGCACAGGCACTGCCAGCCTGACACCTACATGATGTCAGAAGACGGGCACCGCTAACTGTGCATGGCCAAGGGATAACATTACAGCGCGGGCTCCGTGACAGAACCAAACAACGTTGAGGAGGTGGCGCCCGGCACCAAGGGGGTTGGAATGACGGTTGTGCTGTGTCACATTACAAAGGAAAGTCCCACTTCCGGGATGGTTTGACTGTGTGAGGGGACGCATTATATGAGTGTGTACTTCAGCGTTTGCAAGGAGCATAATTTTCGGAGCCACCATTTTCCATGTGCAGTATTACTGCTGTACAAGATGGCTCTTTCAGCAACAAATGCCTGGGGGGGGGGGGGGTTAAAGGTTCCCTTTCAACTTGCTCCACTGCAGGATTCGGCCTACACTCTGCTCCTCTTTGATTCCCTGGGTTTCAACACTGTCAGTTGCCACCTGGAAGTGTTGTCTACACAGAAAAAACACTAGGTGATGTGTCAGTGGGGTTCAGCACCGCCAGCTGTTCCCCTGCTGTGTAGTCGGCAACGTGTCCAGCACAAGCCACGCTGGCACAACAGAACAAAAGCTGCCACCAGTGCAGGCTTCGGCCTACACTCTGCTCCTCTCCTCCTCCTGCTGACCCTGGGCTCAAACACCGCTAGTTTTTGCCCGGAAGTGCTAGCTGCACAGAGAAAAACACCAGCCAATGTGTTAGTGGGGTTCAGCAACGCCAGCTGTTCCCCTGCTGTGTAGCCGGCAACGTGACCTGCAAACGCCACGCAGGCACATGAACTGAAATTAAAGGGAACCTGGCCCCACCCCCCCAGGTGTTTCTATGTATAACAGCCACCTTGTACAGCAGTACTGCTGCATTTGTACAAGGTGGCTGACTTTTTCTCCTTGCCCACGTGGAACTCGACACGTACAAAATGTGTCTCATTGAGACCATTCCACTGTCCCTGAGGTGTGACTTTCCTTTCTAATGATACGCAGCACCCCCCTTGGTAGCGTTTCCCGTCTTTTGTCATCATGGTTAGCTGGCTGCGCCTGTGCATCCGCCCTGCTAGAAACAACGCCCCTCGTTGTCATATTTATTTTGTCAGCGAGGGTGTGGTTTATGGGCACGAGCAGTGCATATGTTCGCCTGTCTTAACTCATCTCCTTCCGCCTTCTTCAGACTGTGCGGCCTCCTGGCCGTGGTAGGCGATAAGGGATCAGCTGAGGCCGCCCAGTCTGGAGCAGGTGTAAGGACATGTGTAAGCGGCAAACCTATTTACTGCACAAGGCCACGAATCACAGCCACGCAGTGTGATTTTTTGAAAACACACTGTGGGTCTGGGATTCATGTCCATCGCTAACGGCAACGGCCGAAATGAAATGAGGTCAGAAGACAGGAAGCGCTCACAGCGCATGGCCAAGGGATCACAATAGCGCAGACTCCTGTACAGCAAATAACAACGCTCAGGAATCTGCGCCCAGTACCTAGGTGCAAATTTTGACACCTGTGCTGCGTCTCCTTAAAAAGACAAGTCACGCCTCCACAACTGTTTGACAGTATAATGGGCTAAATAGTGTACGTGTTTTAGTCAGCGTGTGCAAGGAGCAAAACAAATAGAGCAACCTTTTACTTGTGCAGCATTAATGCTGCACAAGGTGTGGCTCTTGTACCTTGCAACACCTGAGGGGGGTTAAAGGTAACCTTTGAAATTGGTTCAACTAGGCTTCGGCCTACACTCTGCTCCTCTCCTGCTGACCCTGGGCTCAAACACCGCTAGTTTTTGCCCGGAACTGCTAGCTGCACAAAGAAAAACACCAGTCAATGTGTTAGTGAGGTTCAGCACCGCCAGCTGTTCCACCTGCTGTGTAGCTTGCAACGTGACCTGCAAACGCCACGCAGGCACATGAACTGAAATTGAAGGGAGCCTGCCCCCCACCCCCAGGTGTTTCTATGTAAAACAGCCACCTTGTACAGCAGTACTGCTGCATTTGTACAAGGTGGCTGACTTTTTCTCCTTGCCCACGTGGAACTCAACACGTACAAAATGTGTCTCATTGAGACCATTCCACTGTCCCTGAGGTGTGACTTTCCTTTCTAATGATACGCAGCACCACCCTTGTTAGCGCTGCCCGTCTTTTGACATCATTGGTTAGCTGGCTGCGCCTGTGCGTCTGCCCTGCTCGAAACAACGCCCCTCGGTGTCTTATTTTTTTGAACAGCGAGGGTGTGATTGATGGGCATGTGCAGTGCATATGTTTGCCTGTGTTCACTCATCTCCTTCCGCCTTCTTCAGACTGGGTGTCCTCATGGCCGCGGCAGGCGATAAGGGATCAGATGAGGCCGCACAGTCTGAAGCAGGTGTAAGGACATGTGTGAGCGTCAAACATATTTACTGAACAAGGCCACGAATCCCAGCCACGCAGTGTGATTTTTTGAAAACACACTGTGGGTCTGGGATTCATGTCCATCGCTAACCGTAACGGCCGACATTAAATGAGGTCAGAAGACAGGAAGCGCTCACAGCGCATGGCCAAGGGATCCCAATAGCGCAGACTCCTGTACAGCAAATAACAACGCTCAGGAATCTGCGCACAGCAGCTAGGTGTAAATTTTGACACCTGTGCTGCATCTCCTTAAAAAGACTAGTAGTCACGCCTCCACTACTGTTTGACAGTATAATGGGCTAAATAGTGTACGTGTTTTATTCAGCGTGTGCAAGGAGCAAAATTAAATAGAGCAACCTTTGACTTGTGCATCATTAATGCTGTTCAAGGTGTGGCTCTTGTACCTTGCAACACGTGAGGGGGGGTTAAAGGTAACCTTTGAAATTGGTTCAACTAGGCTTCGGCCTACACTCTGCTCCTCTACTCCTCCTGCTGACCCTGGGCTCAAACAACGCCAGTTTCTGCCCGGACATGCTAGCTGCACAGAGAAAAACACCAGCCAATGTGTTAGTGGGGTTCAGCACCGCCAGCTGTTCCCCTGCTGTGTAGTCGGCATCGTGTCCAGCACAAGCCACGCTGGCACAACTGACCAAAAGCTGCCACCAGTGCAGGCTTCGGCCTACACTTTGCTCCTCTCCTCCTCCTGCTGACCCTGGGCTCAAACAACGCCAGTTTCTGCCCGGACATGCTAGCTGCACAGAGAAAAACACCAGCCAATGTGTTAGTGGGGTTCAGCACCGCCAGCTGTTCCCCTGCTGTGTAGTCGGCATCGTGTCCAGCACAAGCCACGCTGGCACAACTGACCAAAAGCTGCCACCAGTGCAGGCTTCGGCCTACACATAGCTCCTCTCCTCCTCCTGCTGACCCTGGGCTCAAACAACGCCAGTTTCTGCCCGGACATGCTAGCTGCACAGAGAAAAACACCAGCCAATGTGTTAGTGGGGTTCAGCACCGCCAGCTGTTCCCCTGCTGTGTAGCTGGCAACGTGTCCTGCAAACGCCACGCAGGCACATGAACTGAAATTGAAGGGAGCCTGCCCCCCACCCCCCCAGGTGTTTCTATGTATAACAGCCACCTTGTACAGCAGTACTGCTGCATTTGTACAAGGTGGCTGACTTTTTCTCCTTGCACACGTGGAACTCAACAAGTACAAAATGTGTCTCATTACAGACCATTACAATGTCCCTGAGGTGTGACTTTCCTTTTTAATGACACGCAGCACCCCCATTGTTAGCGCTGCCCGTCTCCTGACATCATTGGTTGGCTGGCTGTGCCTGTGCGTCCCCCCTGCCCGACACAACGCCCCCCGTTGTCTCATATATTTTGACTGCGAGGGTGTGATTGATGGGCACGAGCAGTGCATATGTTCCCCTGTCTTCACTCCCCTCCTTCCGCCTTCTTCTGACTGTGCGGCCTCATGGCCGCGGCATGCGATAAGGGATCAGCTGAGGCCGCCCAGTCTGAAGCAGGTGTAAGGACATGTGTGAGCGGCGAACATATTTACTGCACAAGGCCACGAATCCCAGCACCGCAGTGTGACTTTAGGAAAAGCCACTGTGGGTCTGGGATTTATGGCCATCGTTAACCGCACCGGCCAACATGAAATGAGGTCATGAGACGGCCTGCACTAACAGGGTATTGCCAAGGGATAACACAAGAGCGCAGTTTCCTGTACTGCAAATAACAACGGTAAGGAATCTGCGCACAGCACCTAGGTGTAAATTTGTACACCTGTGCTGTGTCTCCTTAAAAAGACTAGTAGACTAGTCACGCCTCCACTACTGTTTGACAGTATAATGGGCTAAATAGTGTACGTGTTTAACCCTCCGTCACATACAACTGATCTGACAGGCGCTTCTCTTTTACTTTCATTTCTCCTTCCTCACCAGATTGTGAGGAAACCCCCTCCCTCCAGGTAGTCTCCTGTCTCTTGAAGGTCTGTGAAACCTGATATCACAGTTGGATTTCAGAGCTTCAGGGGAGAGGATATAGCTGCACAGATCTCTCAGGCTCATTGTATGTGAATACGTCACATTCAGTAAGGTTGGTATTTTATGTTTTTATTCATCACAATAGTTTATTTAGCTTGTTTTATGAATGTATAGCACAAAATGTGAGGATATTTCATAGAAATAAGGGAGATTTTATAAAAGAAAGTGTGCTGCTCAGGCATATACAGTAGTTCCCTAACATATTCCTTCTCTTGCTTCAGATTATCTGCTGAAATGGAGAGGAAAATGTACTATTTATCCAAACAACTTGATGTTGAGGAAGAAACAAACATGCTGTTAGATGATAGAGACCTCACACTGAATGAGGATTTAGGAGAGGAAAGTGAGATTGATTCTCATGATGAGGTGGAAGAATGTGTCCTGGATTCTGATACAGAGCAAGATGGTGACAGTGGTGAGGATGAAGAAGTTGGATCATATTATATTGGAAAAGATAAAAATACTAAATGGAACAAGAAGCCATTCCAGAAAAAACGTAGGGAACCTTTAAACATTATTACTCACCTTCCTGCAGTAATAGGAACTGCACGTAATGCAAAAACTGCAGTTGAATGCTGGAACAGTATATTTACAGATGACATTCTGGACTCTATTGTCACATATACCAACCAATATATAGACATTATAAAGGACAAGTACATCTGCAACAGAACCATCAAGCCCACAGATGAAATAGAACTGCGTGCTTTTTTTGGATTACTGTACCTTGCAGGAGCTTATAGGGCAAATAGACAAAGTTTGGAGGAACTTTGGGGTAAAGATGGGGATGGATTTGAAAAATTTAGCCTTGTTATGTCCATAAACAGATTCAAGATTCTAATTCGTTGCCTTCGGTTTGACGACAGAACTACCCGAACCGAACGCAAAACACATGACCGACTTGCTCCAATTCGTGATATATTTCAAAGATTTGTTGTAAACTGTAAACAAAGTTATTACCCTGGAGAGAATCTCACTATTGACGAAATGCTCCCTGGTTTTCGTGGTAGATGTGCCTTTCGTCACTATATTCCATCAAAGCCAAACAAATATGGAATAAAAATTTATGCCCTTGTTGATGCCAGTAAGACCTACACTTACAACCTGGAAGTTTATGCAGGAAAACAACCAGAAGGTCCTTACTGTGTGAGCAACAAACCCATTGATGTTGTAAAAAGACTGGCTGAACCCTTATTTGGATCGGGTCGCAATATTACAGCTGACAATTGGTTTACAAGTTGTGATCTGATTGATTATCTGAAAATTCAGAAGCTGTCATATGTGGGAACTGTAAGAAAAAACAAAAGGGAATTGCCGCCACAGTTTGTAAGTGTGAAAGAGAGACAACAGTACAGCAGTATGTTTGCATTCCATAATGGAAAGGCTTTAGTTTCCTATGTACCACATGCCAAAAAAATCGTACTTCTTCTATCAACACTTCATGATGATGCTGCCATCGATCCTGGGACTGGGGCAGAAAAAAAACCGGAGATAATTACATTTTACAATGCCACCAAAGGGGGTGTGGATACAGCAGATCAGATGTGCTCCACTTTTTTTGCTATGTTGAATTTGGGTGGTATAAATTCACAAGTAATTTATCTTGAAAACAAGCTTGAACCACTCCGTAGACGATTGTATCTGAAAAAATTGGCCCATGAACTAGTACTTGGAGAGCTACGCAGGAGAAGCGTGAAAACAATCGGTATCCCCTCTCGCCTTCAAGTTCAGCTCAAAAGGTTCCGCCCAGAAGATGATGGTGAAAAGTCACCATCTGCACCACCTCACAAAAGAAGGAGATGCACCACCTGCCAAACGGAAAGCGGAACCAGAAGGCTTTCAAATTATGAATGTCTCAAATGTCATAAAGCAATTTGCCTGACACATGCAAAAATGGTGTGTAATTCTTGCTATTTGCTCTGCAAGTGTGACTTTTCTGGGGAAACCTCAGCATCTACTTCTGATTGAATATGTTTTTAATAGTACTTAAGGTACCTTAAAATTAAGTTTGTGTTCAAAAATTTTCTTTGTACATTTTTTTGAGAGAGTCGAACTGGGGACTATTTGGCGGGAGTTTTGAAAAGTTTGTATTTCATAGTTATTAGTTTTATGTTAAGTAAATGTTTTTTTTGCAACTGATTATGTGTAGTCTCTTTTATTACATCCCTAAGAAGGTCACTGATCACTTTTAGAGCACTGAAATTGCAAACATTAGATATTATAGGTATTTTTCCAGCAGGCGCCTGACAGGTACATTGTATGTGAACTCGTTAGTCCGAATATTGTATGTGACGGAGGGTTAATTCAGCGTGTGCAAGGAGCAAAATTAAATAGAGCAACCTTTGACTTGTGCATCATTAATGCTGTTCAAGGTGTGGCTCTTGTACCTTGCAACACCTGAGGGGGGGTTAAAGGTAACCTTTGAAATTGTTTCAACTAGGCTTCGGCCTACACTCTGCTCCTCTACTCCTCCTGCTGACCCTGGGCTCAAACACCGCTAGTTTCTGCCCGGAACTGCTAGCTGCACAGAGAAAAACACCAGTCAATGTGTTCGTGGGGTTCAGCACCGCCAGCTGTTCCCCTGCTGTGTAGTTGGCATCGTGTCCAGCACAAGCCACGCTGGCACAACCGACCAAAAGCTGCCACCAGTGCAGGCTTCGGCCTACACTCTGCTCCTCTCCTCCTCCTGCTGACCCCGGGCTCAAACACCGCCAGTTTCTGCCCGGACATGCTAGCTGCACAGAGAAAAACACCAGTCAATGTGTTAGTGGGGTTCAGCACCGCCAGCTGTTCCCCTGCTGTGTAGTCGGCATCGTGTCCAGCACAAGCCACGCTGGCACAACTGAACAAAAGCTGCCACCAGTGCAGGCTTCGGCCTACACTTTGCTCCTCTCCTCCTCCTGCTGACCCTGGGCTCAAACAACGCCAGTTTCTGCCCGGACATGCTAGCTGCACAGAGAAAAACACCAGCCAATGTGTTAGTGGGGTTCAGCACCACCAGCTGTTCCCCTGCTGTGTAGCTGGCAACGTGTCCTGCAAACGCCACGCAGGCACATGAACTGAAATTGAAGAGAGCCTGCCCCCCACCCCCCCAGGTGTTTCTATGTATAACAGCCACCTTGTACAGCAGTACTGCTGCATTTGTACAAGGTGGCTGACTTTTTCTCCTTGCACACGTGGAACTCAACAAGTACAAAATGTGTCTCATTACAGACCATTACAATGTCCCTGAGGTGTGACTTTCCTTTTTAATGACACGCAGCACCCCCATTGTTAGCGCTGCCCGTCTCCTGACATCATTGGTTGGCTGGCTGTGCCTGTGCGTCCCCCCTGCCCGACACAACGCCCCCCGTTGTCTCATATATTTTGACTGCGAGGGTGTGATTGATGGGCACGAGCAGTGCATATGTTCCCCTGTCTTCACTCCCCTCCTTCCGCCTTCTTCTGACTGTGCGGCCTCATGGCCGCGGCATGCGATAGGGGATCAGCTGAGGCCGCCCAGTCTGAAGCAGGTGTAAGGACATGTGTGAGCGGCGAACATATTTACTGAACAAGGCCACGAATCCCAGCCACGCAGTGTGATTTTTTGAAAACACACTGTGGGTCTGGGATTCATGTCCATCGCTAACCGTAACGGCCGACATTAAATGAGGTCAGAAGACAGGAAGCGCTCACAGCGCATGGCCAAGGGATCCCAATAGCGCAGACTCCTGTACAGCAAATAACAACGCTCAGGAATCTGCGCACAGCAGCTAGGTGTAAATTTTGACACCTGTGCTGCATCTCCTTAAAAAGACTAGTAGTCACGCCTCCACTACTGTTTGACAGTATAATGGGCTAAATAGTGTACGTGTTTTATTCAGCGTGTGCAAGGAGCAAAATTAAATAGAGCAACCTTTGACTTGTGCATCATTAATGCTGTTCAAGGTGTGGCTCTTGTACCTTGCAACACCTGAGGGGGGGTTAAAGGTAACCTTTGAAATTGGTTCAACTAGGCTTCGGCCTACACTCTGCTCCTCTACTCCTCCTGCTGACCCTGGGCTCAAACACCGCTAGTTTCTGCCCGGAACTGCTAGCTGCACAGAGAAAAACACCAGTCAATGTGTTAGTGGGGTTCAGCAACGCCAGCTGTTCCCCTGCTGTGTAGTCGGCAACGTGTCCAGCACAAGCCACGCTGGCACAACAGAACAAAAGCTGCCACCAGTGCAGGCTTCGGCCTACACTTTGCTCCTCTCCTCCTCCTGCTGACCCTGGGCTCAAACAACGCCAGTTTCTGCCCGGACATGCTAGCTGCACAGAGAAAAACACCAGCCAATGTGTTAGTGGGGTTCAGCACCGCCAGCTGTTCCCTGCTGTGTAGTCGGCATCGTGTCCAGCACAAGCCACGCTGGCACAACTGAACAAAAGCTGCCACCAGTGCAGGCTTCGGCCTACACTTTGCTCCTCTCCTCTTCCTGCTGACCCTGGGCTCAAACAACGCCAGTTTCTGCCCGGACATGCTAGCTGCACAGAGAAAAACACCAGCCAATGTGTTAGTGGGGTTCAGCACCGCCAGCTGTTCCCCTGCTGTGTAGCTGGCAATGTGTCCTGCAAACGCCACGCAGGCACATGAACTGAAATTGAAGGGAGCCTGCCCCCCACCCCCAGGTGTTTCTATGTATAACAGCCACCTTGTACAGCAGTACTGCTGCATTTGTACAAGGTGGCTGACTTTTTGTCCTTGCCCACGTGGAACTCAAAACGTACAAAATGTGTCTCATTGAGACCATTCCACTGTCCCTGAGGTGTGACTTTCCTTTCTAATGATACGCAGCACCCCCCTTGGTAGCGTTTCCCGTCTTCTGACATCATTGGTTGGCTTGTTGCGCCTGTGCGTCCGCCCTGCCTGAAACAATGCTCCTCGTTGTCTTATTTTGACTGCGAGGGTGTGATTGATGGGCACGAGCAGTGCATATCTTCACCTGTCTTAACTCATCTCCTTCCGCCTTCTTCAGACTGTGCAGCCTCATGGCCGCGGCATGCGAGAAGGGATCAGCAGAGGCCGCCCAGTCTGAAGCAGGTGTAAGGACGTGTGTGAGCGGCCAAAATATTTACTGCTCAAGGCCACGAATCACAGCACCGCAGTGTGACTTTATGAAAAGGCACTGTGGGTCTGGGATTTATGGCCATCGTTAACCGCACCGGCCAACATGAAATGAGGTCATAAGACGGGCAGCTCTAACAGGGCATTGCCAAGGGATAACACAAGAGCGCAGACTCCTGTACAGCAAATAACAACGCTCAGGAAGCTGCGCCAAGCACCAAGGCGTTATTTGGGACACCTGTGCTGCGTCTCCTTAAAAAGCCAAGTCACGCATCCACTACAGTTTGACTGTAGAATGGGCTAAATTGTGTACGTCTTTCATTCAGCGTGTGCAAGTAGACAAATTAATAGAGCAACCTTTCACTTGTGCAGCATTAATACTGCACAAGGTGTGTCTCTTGTACTTTGTAACACCTGAGGGGGGGGTTAAAGGTTTCCTTTGAAATTGGTTCAAATAGGCTTCGGCCTACACTATGCTCCTCTACTCCTCCTCCTGCTTCAACACGGGCTCTAACATCGCTAGTTTTTGACCGCAAGTGCTAGCTGCACAGAGAAAAACACACGCCATTGTGTTAGTGGGGTTCAGCAACGCCAGCTGTTCCCCCACTGTGTAGCCGGCAAAGTGTCCTGCAAACGCAACGCAGACACAAAGCTGCCTCCAGTGCAGGCTTCGGCCTACACTCTGCTCGCCCTGCTTACCCTTAGCTCCAACACCGCTAGTTGGGGCTCTAGGAAGACAATCTTTAATAGGCAACGCATCTGGGTTCCAGCACCGCCAGCTGGTTCTCGGCAGTGTTCTTGTCACAGGTACTCCCTCGTGCCAAGCCTGGTTTGAGCACCGTCAGCTGTTTCCGGGTTGTGTCAAGCTCACTGAGACGCCTATGCTTGCCCCGTCGTGGTGCGGTCGGGTTAGCCAACTCCAGGGTGCCTCCAGTTTAGGAGCTTCCTATGTGGGCTGCGTGAACTGGTAGTCAAGGCTGGTTCTGTAGTGCCAGTAGGCCCAGCTCCCCCTGTAGGACTGTTGGGGTTTGGTAACTGCGGCTGCCTCGCGGCCTAGCTGTTCTCTCCTCTCCTGTGGACCTTCAGGTCCACCACCTGGTTCCAGCACCGTCAGCTGGTTCCAGGCCGAGCCTTTGGCTTAGGTGCCTCCTCCTGGGTATCCGAGTTCCACCAACGTCAGGCGGTCCTTGGTAGTGCTTTTAAGCGCGGGCACCTACAGCTTAGTAACCGGGTTCCAGCACCGCCAGCTGGTCCTCGGTCGTGCCATTGGCTCTTGCACACTGGGGCAACGCATCTGGGTTCCAGCACCGCCAGCTGGTTCTCGGCAGTGTTCTTGACACAGGTACTCCCTCGTGCCAAGCCTGGTTTCAGCACCGCCAGCTGTTTCCGGGTTGTGTCAAGCTCACTGAGACGCCTATGCTTGCCCCATCGTGGTGCGGTCGGGTTAGCCAACTCCAGGGTGCCTCCAGTTTAGGAGCTTCCTATGTGGGCTGCGTGAACTGGCAGTCAAGGCTGGTTCTGTAGTGCCAGTAGGCCCAGCTCCCCCTGTAGGACTGTTGGGGTTTGGTAACTGCGGCTGCCTCGCGGCCTAGCTGTTCTCTCCTCTCCTGTGGACCTTCAGGTCCACCACCTGGTTCCAGCACCGTCAGCTGGTTCCGGGCCGAGCCTTTGGCTTAGGTGCCTCCTCCTGGGTATCCGAGTTCCGCCAACGTCAGGCGGTCTTTGGTAGTGCTTTTAAGCGCGGGCACCTACAGCTTAGTAACCGGGTTCCAGCACCGCCAGCTGGTCCTCGGTCGTGCCATTGGCTCTTGCACACTGGGGCAACGCATTTGGGTTCCAGCACCGCCAGCTGGTTCTCGGCAGTGTTCTTGACACAGGTACTCCCTCGTGCCAAGCCTGGTTTCAGCACCGCCAGCTGTTTCCGGGTTGTGTCAAGCTCACTGAGACACCTATGCTTGCCCAGTCGTGGTGCGGTCGGGTTAGCCAACTTCAGGGTGCCTCCAGTTTAGGAGCTTCCTATGTGGGCTGCGTGAACTGGTAGTCAAGGCTGGTTCTGTAGTGCCAGTAGGCCCAGCTCCCCCTGTAGGACTGTTGGGGTTTGGTAACTGCGGCTGCCTCGCGGCCTAGCTGTTCTCTCCTCTCCTGTGGACCTTCAGGTCCACCACCTGGTTCCAGCACCGTCAGCTGGTTCCAGGCCGAGCCTTTGGCTTAGGTGCCTCCTCCTGGGTATCCGAGTTCCGCCAACGTCAGGCGGTCCTTGGTAGTGCTTTTAAGCGCGGGCACCTACAGCTTAGTAACCGGGTTCCAGCACCGCCAGCTGGTCCTCGGTCGTGCCATTGGCTCTTGCACACTGGGGCAACGCATCTGGGTTCCAGCACCGCCAGCTTGTTCTCGGCAGTGTTCTTGTCACAGGTATTCCCTCGTGCCAAGCCTGGTTTCAGCACCGTCAGCTGTTTCCGGGTTATGTCAAGCTCACTGAGACGCCTATGCTTGCCCCGTCGTGGTGCGGTCGGGTTAGCCAACTCCAGGGTGCCTCCAGTTTAGGAGCTTCCTATGTGGGCTGCGTGAACTGGTAGTCAAGGCTGGTTCTGTAGTGCCAGTAGGCCCAGCTCCCCCTGTCGGACTGTTGGGGTTCGGTAACTCCGGCTGCCTCGCGGCCTAGCTGTTCTCTCCTCTCCTCTGGGCCTTGGGGTCCACCACCTGGTTCCAGCACCGTCAGCTGGTTCCGGGCCGAGCCTTTGGCTTAGGTGCCTCCTCCTGGGTATCTGAGTTCCGCCAACGTCAGGCGGTCCTTGGTAGTGCTTTTAAGCGCGGGCACCTACAGCTTAGTAACCGGGTTCCAGCACCGCCAGCTGGTCCTCGGTCGTGCCATTGGCTCTTGCACACTGGGGCAACGCATCTGGGTTCCAGCACCGCCAGCTGGTTCTCGGCAGTGTTCTTGACACAGGTACTCCCTCGTGCCAAGCCTGGTTTCAGCACCGCCAGCTGTTTCCGGGTTGTGTCAAGCTCACTGAGACGCCTATGCTTGCCCCGTCGTGGTGCGGTCGGGTTAGCCAACTCCAGGGTGCCTCCAGTTTAGGAGCTTCCTATGTGGGCTGCGTGAACTGGTAGTCAAGGCTGGTTCTGTAGTGCCAGTAGGCCCAGCTCCCCCTGTAGGACTGTTGGGGTTTGGTAACTGCGGCTGCCTCACGGCCTAGCTGTTCTCTCCTCTCCTGTGGACCTTCAGGTCCACCACCTGGTTCCAGCACCGTCAGCTGGTTCCAGGCCGAGCCTTTGGCTTAGGTGCCTCCTCCTGGGTATCCGAGTTCCGCCAACGTCAGGCGGTCCTTGGTAGTGCTTTTAAGCGCGGGCACCTACAGCTTAGTAACCGGGTTCCAGCACCGCCAGCTGGTCCTCGGTCGTGCCATTGGCTCTTGCACACTGGGGCAACGCATCTGGGTTCCAGCACCGCCAGCTGGTTCTCGGCAGTGTTCTTGTCACAGGTACTCCCTCGTGCCAAGCCTGGTTTCAGCACCGTCAGCTGTTTCCAGGTTGTGTCAAGCTCACTGAGACGCCTATGCTTGCCCCGTCGTGGTGCGGTCGGGTTAGCCAACTCCAGGGTGCCTCCAGTTTAGGAGCTTCCTATGTGGGCTGCGTGAACTGGTAGTCAAGGCTGGTTCTGTAGTGCCAGTAGGCCCAGCTCCCCCTGTCGGACTGTTGGGGTTCGGTAACTGCGGCTGCCTCACGGCCTAGCTGTTCTCTCCTCTCCTGTGGGCCTTGGGGTCCACCACCTGGTTCCAGCACCGTCAGCTGGTTCCGGGCCGAGCCTTTGGCTTAGGTGCCTCCTCCTGGGTATCCGAGTTCCACCAACGTCAGGCGGTCCTTGGTAGTGCTTTTAAGCGCGGGCACCTACAGCTTAGTAACCGGGTTCCAGCACCGCCAGCTGGTCCTCGGTCGTGCCATTGGCTCTTGCACACTGGGGCAACGCATCTGGGTTCCAGCACCGCCAGCTGGTTCTCGGCAGTGTTCTTGACACAGGTACTCCCTCGTGCCAAGCCTGGTTTCAGCACCGCCAGCTGTTTCCGGGTTGTGTCAAGCTCACTGAGACGCCTATGCTTGCCCCGTCGTGGTGCGGTCGGGTTAGCCAACTCCAGGGTGCCTCCAGTTTAGGAGCTTCCTATGTGGGCTGCGTGAACTGGTAGTCAAGGCTGGTTCTGTAGTGCCAGTAGGCCCAGCTCCCCCTGTAGGACTGTTGGGGTTTGGTAACTGCGGCTGCCTCGCGGCCTAGCTGTTCTCTCCTCTCCTGTGGACCTTCAGGTCCACCACCTGGTTCCAGCACCGTCAGCTGGTTCCAGGCCGAGCCTTTGGCTTAGGTGCCTCCTCCTGGGTATCCGAGTTCCGCCAATGTCAGGCGGTCCTTGGTAGTGCTTTTAAGCGCGGGCACCTACAGCTTAGTAACCGGGTTCCAGCACCGCCAGCTGGTCCTCGGTCGTGCCATTGGCTCTTGCACACTGGGGCAACGCATCTGGGTTCCAGCACCGCCAGCTGGCTCTCGGCAGTGTTCTTGTCACAGGTACTCCCTCGTGCCAAGCCTGGTTTCAGCACCGCCAGCTGTTTCCGGGTTGTGTCAAGCTCACTGAGACGCCTATGCTTGCCCCGTCGTGGTGCGGTCGGGTTAGCCAACTCCAGGGTGCCTCCAGTTTAGGAGCTTCCTATGTGGGCTGCGTGAACTGGTAGTCAAGGCTGGTTCTGTAGTGCCAGTAGGCCCAGCTCCCCCTGTAGGACTGTTGGGGTTCGGGAACTGCGGCTGCCTCGCAGCCTAGCTGTTCTCTCCTCTCCTGTGGACCTTCAGGTCCACCACCTGGTTCCAGCACCGTCAGCTGGTTATCGGCAGTGTCTTTTGCTCTTGTACCTTCTGCTCCCCATCCTGGTTCCAGTACCGTCAGCTGGTTCCGGGCAGAGCCTTTGGCTTAGGTGCCTCCTTCTGGGTATCCAAGTTCCACCAACGTCATGTGGTCCTTGGTAGTGCTTTCGGGCACGGGTACCTCCTGCTTAGTAACCGGGTTCCAGTAACGTCAGCTGGTCCTCTGTAGTTCCATTGGCTCTTGGACCTTCGGCTACCCATCCGGGTTCCAGTACCGTCAGCTGGTTCTCGGCAGTGTCTTTTGCTCTTGTACCTTCTGCTCCCCATCCTGGTTCCAGTACCGTCAGCTGGTTCCGGGCAGAGCCTTTGGCTTAGGTGCCTCCTTCTGGGTATCCGAGTTCCGCCAACGTCAGGCGGTCCTTGGTAGTGCTTTTTAGCACGGGTACCTCCTGCTTAGTAACCGGGTTCCAGTAACGTCAGCTGGTCCTCGGTAGTTCCATAGGCTCTTGAACCTTCGGGTAGCCATCCGAGTTCCAGTTCCATCAGCTGGTTCTTGGCATTTTCTCAGCCTTCTTGTACCTTCTGCTACATTTCCAAGTTGAAGACCCTAAAGTCGACGACCCGGAAAACCACCCCGATGACGACGACGACGACCCGGAAGACCACCCCGATGACGACGACGACGACGGCGGAGACGACGACGGCTGAGACGACGACGGCGGAGATGACGACACTGGAGACGACGACCCTGGAGACGACGACATGGAAGACCGAGAAGCAGAAGAACAAGAGGCTGCAGAACAAAGAGCAGAAGAACATTAAGCATAAGACTTAATATCAGAGCAAAAGATATTATCTAAATTATATGCAGAAGAAGACTAAGCAGTGTATGGGGGTGAGTCCGTTCCTCCTCGTGGTGCCCCTGGATAAAGCCTGATGCTGCAGGCCAAACTGAACGCGGACAAATGTAACTTTTGTGACTGGCAGAACGGAAGGTGTAATCTTCCAACTTTTATAGATAACAACTACGGGAATGCCTGTCACAAATGAGAATATGATGAAGAAGTAGAATAGGAAGAATAATAACAGTGGAATAAAAAGAATATGTAGAATAGGAAGAATAATAATAGTTGAATAAAATGAATATGAAGAATGTAATAAAAAAAAAAATAGGTAGAAGATGAAGAAGAAGATGAATAAGGTGAAGAAGAAGTTGATGTCAAAGATGCTGATGATGATGAAGATGAAAGTGTGGGAAAAGTAAAAAAAAAAAAGAAAAAAAAAGAAGGGGAAGGGCGTGGAATAGTGAAACATCAATATCTGACAAAATAAAAAAAAATTTACATACTCAATATCTTTTTCACTCCGAACGTCTTAAAAAAAACAAAAACATGCTATTCTATTTGATTGGGCTAAACCTCATTGCCTTTAATGTCTCCGCCACCTCCCACAATACATCCTACATTATTCTTAGTTGTTTTCCTTCATGTAGAATGAACCTACAAGGCAAGAAAGGGTTTATTTTAATTCCGATATTTTGGTCCCATTGACTTGCATTGGGATCGGGTATCGGTATCGGCGATATCCGATATTTTTTGAATATCGGCCGATCCTATCCGATACCGATACTTTCCGATATCGGAAGGTATCGCTCAACACTATTGACAAGTAAAAAGTGGAGCCAGGTGCCGTTTGGCAGAGGATGCGCAGGCGCAGCAATCAATATGAGAAATTGACCTTCTAGTATGAGAAGCCACTACCAAGATGGCAGCATGTAGCGCTAAGGTGCAGGCGCCGATGTTAATGATTGGTCCGCGGTCTGGCACAGTGATGTGACGTAGCGGACATGCGCAGTTGCGCTTAGAGAACGCCGAACAACAGGAAGATGTCCTCCATTGCCAGCAAACAACTCCGCAAGTAAGAAGAGTGAAAGGAATATGACACATAGTAGCACCAGCACAAAAGGCAATATGAGATGCACTGTAGCACCTTATGATATTAATGAGTATCTTTTATATGTAAATTATGAGTGCACATACTGTTTCACTAATGGTTAATTGAGGCTGATTATAGCTGAGAATGTATATACAGTGGGGCAAAAAAGTATTTAGTCAGTCAGCAATAGTGCAAGTTCCACCACTTAAAAAGATGAGAGGCGTCTGTAATTTACATCATAGGTAGACCTCAACTATGGGAGACAAACTGTGAAAAAAAAATCCAGAAAATCACATTGTCTGTTTTTTTAATATTTTATTTGCATATTATGGTGGAAAATAAGTATTTGGTCAGAAACAAAATTTCATCTCAATACTTTGTAATATATCCTTTGTTGGCAATGACAGAGGTCAAACGTTTTCTGTAAGTCTTCACAAGGTTGCCACACACTGTTGTTGGTATGTTGGCCCATTCCTCCATGCAGATCTCCTCTAGAGCAGTGATGTTTTTGGCTTTTCGCTTGGCAACACGGACTTTCAACTCCCTCCAAAGGTTTTCTATAGGGTTGAGATCTGGAGACTGGCTAGGCCACTCCAGGACCTTGAAATGCTTCTTACGAAGCCACTCCTTTGTTGCCCTGGCGGTGTGGTTTGGATCATTGTCATGTTGAAAGACCCAGCCACGTTTCATCTTCAATGCCCTTGCTGATGGAAGGAGGTTTGCACTCAAAATCTCACGATACATGGCCCCATTCATTCTTTCATGTACCCGGATCAGTCGTCCTGGTGCCTTTGCAGAGAAACAGCCCCAAAGCATGATGTTTCCACCACCATGCTTTACAGTAGGTATGGTGTTTGATGGATGCAGCTCAGTATTCTTTTTCCTCCAAACACGACAAGTTGTGTTTCTACCAAACAGTTCCAGTTTGGTTTCATCAGACCATAGGACATTCTCCCAAAACTCCTCTGGATCATCCAAATGCTCTCTAGCAAACTTCAGATGGGCCCGGACATGTACTGGCTTAAGCAGTGGGACACGTCTGGCACTGCAGGATCTGAGTCCATGGTGGCATAGTGTGTTACTTATGGTAGGCCTTGTTACATTGGTCCCAGCTCTCTGCAGTTCATTCACTAGGTCCCCCCGCGTGGTTCTGGGATTTTTGCTCACCGTTCTTGTGATCATTCTGACCCGACGGGGTGGGATTTTGCGTGGAGCCCCAGATCGAGGGAGATTATCAGTGGTCTTGTATGTCTTCCATTTTCTAATTATTGCTCCCACTGTTGATTTCTTCACTCCAAGCTGGTTGGCTATTGCAGATTCAGTCTTCCCAGCCTGGTGCAGGGCTACAATTTTGTTTCTGGTGTCCTTTGACAGCTCTTTGGTCTTCACCATAGTGGAGTTTAGAGTCAGACTGTTTGAGGGTGTGCACAGGTGTCTTTTTATACTGATAACAAGTTTAACCAGGTGCCATTACTACAGGTAATGAGTGGAGGAAAGAGGAGACTCTTAAAGAAGAAGTTACAGGTCTGTGAGAGCCAGAAATCTTGATTGTTTGTTTCTGACCAAATACTTATTTTCCACCATAATATGCAAATAAAATGTTAAAAAAACAGGCAATGTGATTTTCTGGATTTTTTTTTCTCAGTTTGTCTCCCATAGTTGAGGTCTACCTATGATGTAAAGTACAGACGCCTCTCATCTTTTTAAGTGGTGGAACTTGCACTATTGCTGACTGACTAAATACTTTTTTGCCCCACTGTATATGCACAATAATGGCTTACTCACTGCTTGAGAAAGGCTCAGTCGAGCCGAAACGTTGTGAAGACATGTGGGTCTGAATAAACTCTGCACAGATAACCAGGATAATATGGAGTGCTGCCTGCTTTTTACTTGAATCTACAGCTCTATTTAGCCATATTGGTTTCCTCCTATTTCTAGTATGTTTATTCCCATACGGTATATACTGTGCACAGGTCCTATCCAGGATGCTAATAAACGTCTCCCATTTTCTTTGTGTATTTTATGTCTCAGGATATCGTCCCAGTTAATTGCATCAAGATCATCTCTCATCCGTTGGAAATTTGCCCTCCTGAAGTTTAGTGTCCTTGTAACCCCCCTACTACACATCTTATTAAAGGATACATGAAAACTTATTATTTTGTGATCACTATTCCCCAAGTGACCCCCAACCCTTATATTTGATATGCGGTCTGGCCTGTTGGTTAATATTAGGTCTAGCAGTGCCCCCCTTCTTGTTGGGTCCTGAACCAGTTGTGGAAGGTAATTGTCTCTCATAGTTGTCAAAAACCGATTAACTTTGCTGGAACTGCAGGTTTCTGTTCCCCAATCTATTTCAGGGTACTTGAAGTCCCCCATAATAATGACTTCTCCTTGAGTCGCAGCTTCATCTATTTGCTTTACGAGGATATTCTCCATTGCTTCCATTATTTTTGGAGACTTATAACAAACCCCTATCAGTAATTTATTATTTTTCCCCCTCCCCTTATCTCCACCCACAGGGATTCTACATTTTCATTAAATTAACGTATATTATCACGCCGGATGGGTTTTAAGGACGATTTTACATATAGACACACCCCTCCCCCTCGCTTATCTGTACGGTCATTTCTGAACAGGCTATAGCCCTGCAAGTTAACAGCCCAGTCATGGCTCTCATCCAGCCACGTTTCAGATATCCCCACCATCTCATAATTATGCTCCAACAACATTAGTTCTAATTCGTCCATTTTGTTGGCGAGGCTTCTGGCTTTAGTATACAAACATTTTATGTATCTCTCTGCACCTCTATTCTTTCTTAAATTATTAACTGTTCTAACCCCACCCCCCATGCCACCGCCACCCCCAACTTACTTATTTGTGCCCAGGTCTCTGTCTGCACTCTCTCCACCTCCTTTAAATTGAATACCATCCCCCCATTCCCTATTTTAAACATTCCTCCAACCTTCTAGCCATTTTCTCCCCCAAAACAGCTGCACCCTCCCCAATTGAGGTGCAGCCCGTCCCTAGCGTAGAGCCTGTAGCCAACTGAGAAGTCGGCCCAGTTCTGCAGGAACCCAAACCCCTCCTTCCTACACCAATTCTTGAGCCACTTATTAACCTCCCTAATCTCCCGCTGCCTCTCTGGTGTGGCACGTGGTACAGGCAGTATTTCGGAAAATACCTCCCAACTTTTGAAGAAGGGAAAGAGGGACAAAGTTTGCGGGGCGCGTAGCGCTCCATGGCAGATTTAAGGCCATGCCTTTGACCACACCCATTTCACAACTAGTCACACCGATATCCATGCCCCAACCACACCCATTTAGTACTGCTGATCACACTGTTTCATAAACATTAATTATAAACAAAAAAATATGGCCACACAGTGCTCCATACTGTATAACGACCCCACATGATGCTCAATACTGTATAATGGCCCCACATGATGCTGCGTACAGTATAATGGCCACACAGTGCTCTATACTGTATAATGGCCACACACCAGACTTTAATTTAAAAAAAAAAAACAGAAAAAAACTTCCTCAGGTGCCGCCCCCCCCCCACATCATCCCGACCTAGACACATGCCCTCAAGTGCCTAGTGGAAAATACGGCCCTGCCTGTAAGTAGATCATATAGTGCCTGCTGCAAAGGCCCTCAGTTGTAAAGGCCAGGGTACACATTAGATAAAAGTCGGCTGAACACTCCTTTACTGGTGGGATTGACTGACCATCAATGAAGGCCTCCAATATCCCATTCAAAGATAATTTGGAGGAAGAGAAGGATCCAGCAATTTGAACTTTAACACGCTGCCCTTTTTGTTTTCTTTGGTGATACGTCTTCAACGGAGGTGTCTGACAGCAACTTATTCCTCCATCCCCATTGGCTGTCCGAGCTTTCATGTGTATGGAGAATAGCAATCTGCCGAGCCTACGATCAGCCGACAACTACCACATGTGTATAAACAGCTGCATGAGAACGTAGACCACCAATCTGAAAATCCTCACCACTTGTCTGCGCTATTCATGGACATGTTGGGTCCTCCAGTCAGTTAGATTTAATTTTTTAATTTGTAGCTGAACTCTGTTATGGGAAAACTTTGCTCCGTGGCACAGCAAATCTCAAAGAAAACAATTTCTTGGCCCGAATATCTGGGCGGATTGCAAATATCACATTACATTTTCAGTGTTACACAATGTGAATCAGAACTGCAAAATCACAGAGAAGAGCAGGATCAGTCGGGGACATTTCATTAACAATGTAAGAATAAATGCTGAGGGATAGAAAAATAATACTGAGAATACGGAAGGATTTTAGGTATGGTAGGATAGATTTATAGAGAAAGAAAGAAAGAAAGAAAGACATGCAATACACACACACACATATATGTATATATATATATATATATATATATATTATGCTTAAAGATGTTTGCACATTTATATGTTTCTCTTTGTCTTTCTACAGAAACCCTTCCTGGCATTATGATCCCATCTGATCCCATCACATTGGTTCTGTCTATTATTTTATGTCTTCTTTTTGTCCTGTTCTTCCTTGGACAGAAAAAAAATGCTTATAATTTGCCCCCCGGACCACGACCGCTACCAATCATTGGAAATCTGCACATTCTAGATATGAAGAGACCACATCTGACAATGCACGAGGTAACATTCAGTAATATGACTTTTTTATCCTAAATGTTTATGATTCTGTTGCCTGGAAGAAATGGGAATATAATTATCCACATAATGAAGAGAGTAAATATTTAGAATGGTTTGTTTACTGTAGACTTTCACCACACAGTTTGTTTGTATTTATTGGGCTTGAATATACATTCTATATATGTATATACAGTATATGTAATATATATATATATATATATATATATACACACACACAGTTATATGAAAAAGTTTGGGCACCCCCATTAATCTTAAGCATAATGTTTTATAAAAATTGTTTTTCTTGCAACATCTATTTCAGTTTCATATATCTAATAACTGTTGGACACAGTAATGTTTCTGCCTTGAAATGAGGTTTATTGTACTAACAGAAAATGTGCAATCTGCATTCATACAAAATTTGACAAGTGCATAAGTATGGGAACCCTTATAATTTTCTTGTTTTAAATACTCCTACCTACTTTTTACTGACTTACTAAAGCACTTTTTTTGGTTTTCTAACCTCATTGAGCTTTGAACTTCATAGCCAGGTGTATGCAATCATGAGAAAAGCTACTTAAAGTGGCCACTTGCAAGTTGTTCTCCTGTTTGAATCTCCTCTGAAGAGTGGCATCATGGGCTCCTCAAAGCAACTGTCTAATGATCTGAAAACAAAGATTATTCAACATAGTTGTTCAGGGGAAGGATACAAAAAGCTGTCTCAGAGATTTAACCTGTCAATTTCCACTGTGAGGAACATAGTAAGGAAATGGAAGAACACAGGTACAGTTCTTGTTAAGGCCAGAAGTGGCAGGCCAAGAAAAACATCAGAAAGGCAGAGAAGAAGAATGGTGAGATCAGTCAAGGACAATCCGCAGACCACCTCCAGAGAGCTGCAGCATCAACTTGCTGCAGATGGTGTCACTGTGCATCGGTCAACTATACAACGCACTTTGCACAAGGAGAAGCTGTATGGGAGAGTGATGCGAAAGAAGCCGTTTCTGCAAGCACGCCACAGAGTCGGCTGAGGTATGCAAAAGCACATTTGGAGAAGCCAATTTCTTTTTTGGAAGAAGGTCCTGTGGACTGATGAAATCAAGATTGAGTTGTTTGGTCATACACAAAGGCATTATGCATGGCGGCAAAAAAACACAGCATTCCAAGAAAAACACTTGCTACCCACAGTAAATTTTGGTGGAGGTTCCATCATGCTTTGGGGCTGTGTGGGCAATGCCGGCAGCGGGAATCTTGTTAAAGTTGAGGGACGCATGGATTCCTCTCAGTATCAGCAGATTCTTGACAATGATGTTCATGAATCAGTGACAAAGTTGAAATTACGCAGGGGATGGATCTTTTAGCAAGACAATGATCCAAAACACCGCTCCAAATCTACTCAGGCATTCATGCAGAGGAACAATTACACTGTTCTGGAATGGCCATCCCAGTCCCCAGACCTGAATATCATTGAACATCTGTGGGATCATTTGAAGAGGGCTGTCCATGCTCGGCGACCATCAAACTTAACTGAACTGGAATTGTTTTGTACAGAGGAATGGTTGCACATTTTCTGTTAGTACAATAAACCTCATTTCAAGGCAGAAACATTACTGTGTCCAACAGTTATTAGATATATGAAACTGAAATAGCTGTTGCAAAAAAAAACCTATTTTTATAAAACATTAAGCATAAAATTAATAGGGGTGCCCAAACTTTTCCATATAATTGTATTATATATATATATATATATATATATATATATATGGTATATACACTGTACATGTATCCTCCTCACACATTTTTCGAGTCAACCAGAGAATTATAGAAAATGGTCACAACTAGAGCACAATGCATTTAAAAAAACCTCTTTGTATTTCCAAATGAAATCACAAAAAGTAACGAGAGAAGACACAACCAAAAACTCTGTGTTTGTAGTTCATTTTGTGTATATAAAAATATCAGTCATTTATTGCACAAGAGAAGAAGGAGGTGAGCTGTGATCTCACCTATAGTGAATGGTGGACCCTGTGTTATCTACAACATATAGAACATTGTACTGGAAAAGGAGGTGGTGATCTGTGATATCATTTATTGTGAATGGTGGCTCTTGTGTTATCTAACATTAATAAGTGTTACATATAAACTGGTTCCAATCAAATACTGTATACTTGTGGAGTTTTAGGATTCCAGATGGTTTTGACTTTTCCAAAAATTGCAACTTTTTCACATTTTGGTAAAAATGTTTTCCAATCTCCTCGTGGAGTGATTTTATATCTGTCTGAATTTTTGGTGCAAATTTTGCAGACTGTGCAACTTTTTGCTTTAAAAAAAAAAGGAAAAAAAAATAAATAAATGGAGACAGAAAAAAATAATTTTTATTTTATGCAAAAATTCATGTTCCAGTTTGAAATAATTTGGCACAAAAAACCTCAAGACAAAGAAAAAGAAATGTGACTTCACCCCTTCATGACCTTTGACGTAGATGTATATCAAAAGTCGTATCTCTGCCTTTGATGCCGACTCGTACCCCGAACCTGCATGTTTTCTAGCAGATTATGGCTGATTTCATCAGACATCATGTGTAGAGATGAGCAAATACATTCTGCACTATTTGTTACTTGCAAGAATAGTCCGGTATTCAGGCTATTTGCTACTTAGTGAGTAATTAGATATTCACTTCTGTATATTCGAGTGACCCGCCCAGCATGTTAGGCGCTTTATTTGCAGCTGATGAATATGATGGTCTGGTTTGCCAATCACAGTAATGCTGACGCCATCTTTGGCGTGGCATTACTGTGATTGGCTGGCCTTCCAACATCATAGGGACTAATTAAAGGCGGCCAGCACCATCTTGCGCAAATTGCAGATGGAAACAGCGTAGGGAGAGCGTAGTTTCAACATATGGAGAGTGAAAGGAGCATAGGGAGAGTGATAGAAAGTTATAATGAGCATTATTCTATAAAAAAAAAAGCTGAAGATTGATTGTGAAGAGATTATTTGTTATTAGGTGGGGATTTAAGTAGGGAGAGATATATTAGGATGGAGAGTGAAACACAGGCAGGCACCTGGGTGTTTTAATCATTGCAAGCATATGCTGCAGAACTCTGTTATTTTCCACTGTGTTGCATAGTAGTTAGTATTATAAACAGACTGTGGTATTAGGTTGAAATAGTGAGGGTTTCCACTACCAAAATATAAAAATCAGCTATTTACAAAGGGAAATAATATTAGGTAGTACCATCATATACAAAACCATTTTGGGAGTAGCTCTATAATATTCCTGTGTAGCAGCCTATATTTTTTTTTTTTTACCGCAAAATAATATTCCTCAGTGGCAGCATATATTAACATCCATTTTAAAATCTAATTGCTAGTGTTGAGCATTCCGATACCGCAAGTATCGGGTATCGGCTGATATTTGCGGTATCAGAATTCCGATACCGAGTTCCGATATTTTTGTGATAACGGAAATCGGAATCGGAAGTTCCTATAAGTTCCCAGGCGTGTTCGGTGCGTATGGTTCCCAGGGTCTGGAGGAGAGGAGACTCTCCTTCAGGCCCTGGGATCCATATTCATGTAAAAAATAAAGAATAAAAATAAAAAATATGGCTATACTCACCCCTCCGACGGAGCCTGGACCTCAGCGGTGCAACCAGCAGCCTCCGTTCCTAAGAATGCAGTGAGTGTAGGACCTGCGATGACGTGGTGGCTTGTGATTGGTCGCGTGAGCGGTCACATGACCAATCACAAGCCGCGACGTCATCGAAGGTCCTTCACTCGCTCATTCTTAGGAACGGAGGCTGCCGGTTGCAGCGGTTACAACCAGGGCGCATCCGAGGGTGATTATATCCATATTTTTTATTTTTATTCTTTATTTTTTACATGAATATGGATCCCAGGGCCTGAAGGACAGTTTCCTCTTCTTCAGACCCTGGGAACCATCCAGGATACCTTCCGATATTTGTGTCCCATTGACTTGTATTGGTATCCAATCCGATCCAATCCGATACCGATACTTTCAAATATCGGAAGGTATCGCTCAACACTACTAATTGCTAAATAATATTCTTCATCTATTGATTAAAATACCTAATATTTGCCTAGCAGTTGTGCGAATCGTGCAATCTGGGGAGAAATAATCATACGTGACTATTAAGCAGGGACAATAATATTCACTATGCCGCATTTGAAGAGTTTCAGCAAGACAATTGAAAAAAAATCTAAATTTTCAATTGGTTTAAAAAAAATAGCATATTTTTATCTAGCAGTTGTGCAACTGGCGCAATCTGGGTACAGATAATCTTACGTGACAATTTAACAGAGGCAAAAATCTTCATTACTCCATATTTAGAGTGTGTCAGAAAGGTGATTTTTTTTTAAAAAATCATAATTTTCTATTGGTTTAAGAAATAGCTTATCTTTATCTAGCAGTTGTGCGAATGGCGCAATCTGGGTACAGATAATTTTATGTGACAATTTAGCAGGGGCAATAATCTTCATTATTCCGCATTTGGATTGTATCAGCAAGGCAATCTAAAAAAAAAAAAATAGCCACATATTGCTTGATACAATGAATTTGTACCTAAGACCTTTGTAAGGGTACTTGAGAAAAATAAAACTAGTATTTTTTATTTCATAAATATAATGCATTCAAGATTAGAAAGGGTGACGTTAAGGGACATGGATGTTGTGCTGCCCACCAAGTCCACATGACAGATCCGAAGGTGACTATATTTTGCTCAAGGTTCCCCTCAAAATTTATTCAGCATGCTACACACTAACAAACCCAGACAAGTGTGAGGATGTTGTGGGTAGTATGGCAGAAAAAAGGCTCCAGTGTGTTAAGCAGCACCACAAAGTTTTCCACAAGGTCCAGTCTCAGTATCCAAGAGGCTGGGCCTCGAAATCCTCAACCTCTGTCCTTCTTCTTCCCACATCATGAGTCCCTGGAGACGTAGGACCTCCTTGTAATTTGTCAGGTCTCTCAACATGCACCATTAAAGAGAGTCATGAGGAGGTGGAGTGCAGTGATGCCCAAACATTTGACCATCCAAGGCCAGGAGAAAGCCATGTTGGGGAAGGTCAATTGATGTCTGAAGAGGTGGAGGATAATTAAGAGGCACAGTTGTCATCAGGTCAGCCTAAAATTGCAGCTCCGAAGGAGGATCAGATTGAGGAATTGGAAGACAATGAGGCCACTGATCCAACCTGGCACGGTGGCACGCCTAAGGAGCACAGCAGTACAGAGATTGATGGATCTGTAGCAAGAAAACAGGCAAGAAGAGATAGTGGATTGCCCAAAGGTAGAACTCAGTCAACTGTTCCACAGAGCCCCCAAACTCGGATAGATATCAGGCCAAGGGTGAGTTGTTCCTCTGCATGGTATTTTTTTTTCTGAAAGTCATTCAGATAAAACAACTGGAATTTGCATCATCTGCCAAACCAAGCTAAAAAGAGGCAAAACACTGCCAAACTGAGGACCAACAGCATGCAAAAGCATTTGGCAGCCAAGCAACCCAGTAGGTGGATGCAACGCCTAGGTACCAAATCTGTGTCTGAAGGTGAAACCACTGCCCATTCCCCTGTGTTACAGCCTTCCCAAGCTGCTGACCATGAAGAAGGCACTGATGCCTCCTGCCCACAATCAACGATTGCACACACAACAGTAAGCAACTACATCCACTTCGTTGTTCCAGCACAGCGTTCAGTTATTCCTGCCTCAGACATTTACTAGAAAACTGATATATCCAGCCACGCACCCCCAGGCCCAAATGCTAAACGCCCACATTGGCAGATTGCTAGCCTTGGAAAGGATAGGTAGCCCCCCACAAATATTGACTGTGAGTAGTAGAGGAAAGACACACGCAGGCAGGAAACAGGATTTAGCAAAAGAGGCCACTTCTAGCTAAATAGGAAAGGATAGGACAGAATACTAAGTGGTCAGTATTAAAACCCTTCCAAAAAATATCCACAGCAGATGATACAAAAAATTCCACCATCTAACCATATAAATGGTATAGTCTCTAACTGGGTCGCTGTGACCAGTGGGGTACCGCAGGGGTCAGTATTGGGACCTGTTCTCTTCAACATATTCATTAATGATCTGGTAGAAGGTTTACACAGTAAAATATTGATATTTGCAGATGATACAAAACTATGTAAAGCAGTTAATACAAGAGAAGATAGTATTCTGCTACAGATGGATCTGGATAAGTTGGAAACTTGGGCTGAAAGGTGGCAGATGAGGTTTAACAATGATAAATGTAAGGTTATACACATGGGAAGAAGGAATCAATATCACCATTACACACTGAATGGGAAACCACTGGGTAAATCTGACAGGGAGAAGGACTTGGGGATCCTAGTTAATGATAAACTTACCTGGAGCAGCCAGTGCCAGGCAGCAGCTGCCAAGGCAAACAGGATCATGGGGTGCATTAAAAGAGGTCTGGATACACATGATGAGAGCATTATACTGCCTCTGTACAAATCCCTAGTTAGATCGCACATGGAGTACTGTGTCCAGTTTTGGGCACCGGTGCTCAGGAAGGATATAATGGAACTAGAGAGAGTACAAAGGAGGGCAACAAAATTAATAAAGGGGATGGGAGAACTACAATACCCAGATAGATTAGCGAAATTAGGATTATTTAGTCTAGAAAAAAGACGACTGAGGGGCGATCTAATAACCATGTATAAGTATATAAGGGGACAATACAAATATCTCGCTGAAGATCTGTTTATACCAAGGAAGGTGACGGGCACAAGGGGGCATTCTTTGCGTCTGGAGGAGAGAAGGTTTTTCCACCAACATAGAAGAGGATTCTTTACTGTTAGGGCAGTGAGAATCTGGAATTGCTTGCCTGAGGAGGTGGTGATGGCGAACTCAGTCGAGGGGTTCAAGAGAGGCCTGGATGTCTTCCTGGAGCAGAACAATATTGTATCATACAATTATTAGGTTCTGTAGAAGGACGTAGATCTGGAGATTTATTATGATGGAATATAGGCTGAACTGGATGGACAAATGTCTTTTTTCGGCCTTACTAACTATGTTACTATGTTACTAACTAAAGATGTGGAGCGTATATCTGCAACTCCTGAGAATCCAACAAGACTGAGAAAACACTGACACAATCTAAGCTGGACAAGAGAAAACAAATGAATAGCACACAATTATTAAGCACACAGCATGTGTGCCACAGAAAAAAAAAAACCAAACACTTATCTTTGCTGAATTGGCAGCAAGGCAGGAGGAACCAGACAAAGATCCAAAACCTCCCTGAACCATGGACAACTGGCAAGGACTAATGATTCCTGCACACCTAAATACCCCGGTCAGAACTGCAATCAGCAGAAACACCTGACCAAGACTGCAACTCAGGGACAACTGCATTATCACCTACAACCACCGGAGGGAGCCCAAAAGCAGAATTCACAACAGGTGTCCTCCTGGGTTCGGGAGCATTGGCTTCGTCTGCAGACTTTACATCGGTTGGTCCAGACTAGATTACTGGAGTTGTAACATGCAGAAAAGACCCCTTCCAAAGCTATGGAATTTCAAATTGGAGACCGTGTCTTAGTACGAGAGAAGCATCCTCTGGACAAACTGGACAATCGTTGGGAGAAAGACCCCTATCAGGTGAAGAGAATTAGTTTTGAGGGGCTGATGTACGAAGTCTAGCTTGAATGAAAAGTGGATGCTCCCACTCAAACTCTTCACTGGAATATGCTCCAACCTTGCCTATCTAAAAACCCAGTTCAGACAGCTGAAGAGCCCGAGACCCCTGCGGTAAACCATACACCAATGAAAGATGGCAAAGAAGGGGATGAAGGACTAAGTTCCGAAGGATTGGATTCAGAGGACACATGTGTTATGAAAGGTAATTCAGTACCACAATGGACATAGAGGACAGCGCACATACAGTGACCTGGCAATAACTCAAAAAACAAGAACGAGCTCTGAGACGTGGGAACTCTGTTGACCGCAATCTCTAATCCTCTCCAACCACACTAGAGGCAGCCGTGGATTGCGCCTAACGCTACCTATGCAACTCGGCACGGCCTGAGAAACTAGCTAGCCTGAAGATAGAAAATAAGCCTACCTTGCCTCAGAGAAATACCCCAAAGGAAAAGGCAGCCCCCACATATAATGACTGTGAGTAAAGATAATAAGACAAATGTAGAGATGAAATAGATTTAGCAAAGTGAGGCCCAACTTTCTGAACAGAGTGAGGATAGGAAAGGTAACTTTGCGGTCAACACAAAACCCTACAAAAAAACACGCAAAGGGGGCAAAAAGACCCTCCGTACCGAACTAACGGCACGGAGGTACACCCTCTGCGTCCCAGAGCTTGCAGCAAGCAGAAAAAAACAAATTGACAAGCTGGACAGAAAAAAACAGCAAACAAATAGCAAAGAGGAACTTAGCTATGCAGAGCAGCAGGCCACAGGAACGATCCAGGAGGAAACAGGTCCAATACTAGAACATTGACTGGAGGCCAGGATCAAAGCACTAGGTGGAGTTAAATAGAGAAGCACCTAACGACTTCACCACATCACCTGAGGAAGGAAACTCAGAAGCCACAGTACCACTTTCCTTCACCAACGGAAGCTCACAGAGAGAACCAGCCGAAGTACCACTTGTGACCACAGGAGGGAGCTCTGCCACAGAATTCACAACACACAGGCTCACCCATGGCCCTCTCTTCCCAGCCAGACTCTGCCCTACAGGAAAACTCCACTACTTCTCCTAATCTGAGATGCTACGAACGAACAACAGCCAGCAAATCCCCCAATCGCTATGACCTAGAGAATTTTGTCTGGCAACAAATCACACAGGATAAATATAAACAGTCACGCTCTCCTCAAAGAGTCTCGCTCGTGGAATGGTGAGCGAAAAGAGGGGGGAGTGTAGGGAGGTGAACCGAGCCAATGGTCCCCCTTGCGTGTCTGGTCCTGAACTGTTGGGGCTGTCACCAATATTCCAGAGAGAAGAGGTTCCTGACTGCCACAGTTCTAAACACCTGACTAGTGGGGGAGGGTGTGACATATATAGCGGTGTGAGTGGGAAGACGGAACTTTTGGCGGGGAACGAGCTTGTGAGAAGTGAGATGGTTGACTCCCTCTTGATGGACCCATGCCAGCTAGCTGTGCCTGTATTCCCGGCTAGCAAGCCTGCTGACACATGCTACCCTCAGCCCACAGAAACATCCGCATGGGGTAGTGACCAGTGCATACCTCGGCTCTGCTTACCACTGCTGATTCACTGCTTAGTCCCATCCTTGCTGTGCCTGCTGAGGACCAGACCGTGCCTGTGGCTGTGTCAGCTGGACTGTGTGCTTCTACTGCTGCCTTGTCTCCTGAACTTTCTGTTTCTTCCACTGTGCCACCAACCTTCATCTCTACCCCACCATGTGCCCGGATCAGAAGACCATGTGCCAAAGAACCCGGAGGATTCATTGCCACAAGGGGACTGTGCATCTTCCGTTTGCGGGACCAGATCAGAAACATCTTGGGTAGCACGGTGGCTCAGTGGATAACACTGCAGCCTTGCAGCGCTGGAGTCCTGGGTTCTAATCCCACCTTGGACTTCATCTGCAAGGAGTTTGTATGTTCTCTCCGTGTTTGCGTGGGTTTCCTCTGGGCACTCCGGTTTCCTCCCACATTCCAAAGACATACTGATAGGGAATTTAGATTGTTAGTGATAATATGTGCAAAACTGTAAAGCGCTGCGGAATATGTTAGTGCTATATAAAAATAAAGATTATTATTTATTATTATTATCTCATGCCGCCTGCTGCGTCACCGAGAAATCTTCCAGCCACATTCCCCCAGTGCCCAGAGACTGATAAGTTATCTTCTACAATTGTAAAGATAAAAAGGGGAAACACTGGGCTACAGGCAGTTGCTGGTGATGAGACAATTGCTTACTGAGGGTATGTGCACACGTCAGGATTTCTTGCAGAAATTTCCTGAAGAGAACCGGAAATTTTCTGCTAAAAATCCGCATTTTTTTTGCGTCTTTTTCCCGTTTTTTTCACGGTTTTCTTAGCATTTTGCAAGTGAAATTAGCTTGCAGAATGCTAAAGTTTTCCAAGCGATCTGTAGCATCGCTTGGAAAACTGACTGACAGGTTGGTCACACTTGTCAAACATAGTGTTTGACAAGTGTGACCAACTTTTTACTATAGATGCTGCCTATGCCGCATCAATAGTAAAAGATAGAATGTTTAAAAATAATAAAAGAAATGGTTATACTCACCTGCAGACAGCCGATCTCCTCAGCGGCGTCCGTTCCTATAGATGGTGTGTGTGTGCAGGACCTTCGATGACGTCGCGGTCACGTGAGCGGTCACATGAGCGGTCATGCGACCAATCACAAGACGGCGACGTCATCGCAGGTCCTTCACACACCATCTATAGGAACGGAAGTGGCAGCATGCACCGCTGAGAGGTGGGAACACTCCGGGACCATCGAAGGTGAGTATATCACTATTTTTTATTTTAATTCTTTTTTTTTACCAATTATATGGTGCCCAGTCCGTGGAGGAAAGTCTCCTCTCCTCCACCCTGGGTACCAACCGCACATAATCTGCTTACTTCCCGCATAGTGTGCACAGCCCCATGCAGAAAGTAAGCAGATCAATGCACTCCTAGGTGTGCGGAATCCCCGCAATTCCACAAATTTAATGAACATGTTGCTCTTTTTTTCCGCCATGCAATTTTTTTCGCGGAAAAAATGCAACATTTGCGCAAGAAATGCGGAATACACTGTAAATAATAGGAGGCATATATAAGCGTTTTTTAGCGTTTTTTTTGCGTTTTTATCACGTTTTTATAGCGAAAAAAAAACGCAAAAAATACTGAACGTGTGCACATGGCCTTACTGTAGAATGCTGATGGTGAATACAACAGGTTCTGTGTGGACCTGTTAGATAAGTAGTATAGATACTTGGTAATAAAAAATATATATAGCATTCACCTGCGCTGTCTACATTACATAAGCAAAAAATAAATGTGTGCATTAAAGTGGATATAAGTTCAAAAAGCACTTACTCATTAGATCATCATTGATGATGAGGTAGATTTTCTGATCAACCCTTATAGGTGCTGGTAGAATCTTTTTAAAGGATGAGAGAAAAAAAAAGCAGGTGCTTTTATGTTAACCCCTTTACCCCCAAGGGTGGTTTGCACGTTAATGACCGGGCCAATTTTTACAATTCTGACCACTGTCCCTTTATGAGGTTATAACTCTGGAACGCTTCAATGGATCCCAGGGATTCTGACAGTTTTCTCGAGACATATTGCACTTCATTATAGTGGTAACATTTCTTTGATATAACCTGCGTTTTTTTGTGAAAAAAATGGAAATTTGGCGAAAATTTTGAAAATTTGGCAATTTTCCAACTTTGAATTTTTATGCAATTAGATCACAGAGATATGTCACACAAAATACTTAATATGTAACATTTACCACATGTCTACTTTACATCAGCACAATTTTGGAACCAACAATTTTTTTTTTAGGGAGTTATAAGGGTTAAAATTTGACCAGCAATTTCTCATTTTTATAACACCATTTTTTTCAGGGACCACATCACATTTGAAGTCATTTTGAGGGGTCTATATGATAGAAAATAACCAAGTTTGACACCATTCTAAAAACTGAACCCCTCAAGGTGCTCAAAACCGCATTCAAGAAGTTTATTAACCCTTCAGGTGTTTCACAGGAATTTTTTGGAATGTTTAAATAAAAATGAACATTTAACTGTTTTCACAAAAAATTTATTTCAGCTCCAATTTATTTTATTTTACCAAGGGTAACAGGAGAAAATGGACCTCAAAAGTTGTTGTGCAATTTGTCCTGAGTACGGTGATACCCCATATGTTGGGGTAAACCCCTGTTTGGGCACACGGGAGAGCTCGGAAGCGAAGGAGCACCATTTGACTTTTCAATGCAAAATTGACAGGAATTGAGATGGGACACCATATTATGTTTGGAGAGCCACTGATGTACCTAAACATTGAAACCCCCCACAACTGACACCATTTTGGAAAGTTGACCCCCTAAGGAACTTATCTAGATGTGTGGTGAGCACTTTTACCCATTAAGTGCTTCACAGAAATTTATAATGCAGAGCCATAAAAATAAAAAATCATATTTTTTCAAAAAAATGATCTTTTCACCCCCAATGTTTCATTTTCCAAAGGGTAAGAGAAGAAATTGGACCAGAATAGTTGTTGTACAATTTGTCCTGAGTACGCTGATACCCCATATGTGGGGGTAAACCACTGTTTGGGCGCATGGGAGAGCTCGGAATGGAAGGAGCGCCGTTTGACTTTTCAATGCAAAATTGACAGGAATTGAGATGGGACGCCATGTTGCGTGTGGAGAGCCACTGGTGTGCCTAAACATTGAAACCCCCCACAAGTGACCCCATATTGAAAACTAGACCCCACAAGGAACTTATCTAGATGTTTTGAGAAAACTTTGAACCCCCAAGTGTTTCACTACAGTTTATAACACAGAGCCGTGAAAATAAAAAATCTTTTTTTTTTCACAAAAATTATTTTTTAGCTCCCAGTTTTGTAATTTTCCAAGGGTAACAGTTGAAATTGGACCACAAAAGTTGTTGCCCAATTTGTCATGAGTACGCTGATACCCGATATGTTGGGGTAACCACCGTTTGAGCGCATGGCAGAGCTCGGAAGGAAAGGAGCATCATTTGCAATGCAGACTTAGATGGATTGGTCTGCAGGCATCACATTGCGTTTGCAGAGCCTCCAATGTACCTAAACAGTAGAAACCCCCCACAAGTGACCCCATATTGGAAACTAGACCCCCCAAGGAACTTATCTAGATGTGATTTGAGAACTTTGAACCCCCAAGTGTTTCACTACAGTTTAGAACGCAGAGCCGTGAAAATAAAAAAAATCCTTTTTTTTCACAAAAATTATTTAGCCCCCAGTTTAGTATTTTCCTAAGGGTAACAGGAGAAATTGGACCCCAAAAGTTGTTGTCCAATGTGTCCTGAGTACGCTGATACCCCATAAGTTGGGGTAAACTTTTGTTTGGGCACACGGGAGAGCTCGGAAGGGAAAGAGCACTGTTTTACTTTTTCAACGCAGAATTGGCTGGAATTGAGATCGGACGCCATGTCGCGTTTGGAGAGCCCCTGATCTGCCTGAACAGTGGAAACCCCCTAATTATAACTGAAACCCTAATCCAAACACATCCCAAACCATAATCCCAATGGTAACCCTAACCACACTCCCAACCCTAATCCCACCCTATTCCCAACCGTAAATGTAATCCAAACCCTAACCCTAACTTTAGCCCTAACCCTAACTTTAGCCCTAACCCTAACTGTACCCTTAACCCTAGCCCTAACCCTAGCCCTAACCCTAGCCCTAACCCTAGCCCTAGCCCTAGCCCTAACCCTAGCCCTAACCCTAGCCCTATCCCTATCCCTAACCCTAGCCCTAACCCTAGCCCTAACCCTAACCCTAGCTCTAACCCTAACCCTAGCCCTAACCCTAACCCTAAAGGGAAAATAGAAATAAATACATTTTTTTATTTTTTTTGTTTTTCGCTAACTAAGGGGGTGATGAAGGGGGGTTTGATTTACTTTTATAGCGGGTTTTCTAGCGGATATTTATGATTGGCAGCCGTCACACACTGAAAGACGCATTTTATTGCAAAAAACATTTTTAGCGTTACCAAATTTTGAGAATTATAATTTTTCCATATTTTGGTCCACAGAGTCATGTGAGGTCTAGTTTTTTGTGGGACGAGTTGACGTTTTTATTGGTAACATATTTGGGCACGTGACTTTTTTTTATCGCTTTTTATTCTGATTTTTGTGAGGCAGAATGACCAAAACCAGCTGTTCATGAATTTCTTTTGGGGGAGGCGTTTATACCATTCCACGTTTGGTAAAATGGATAAAGCAGTTTTATTCTTCAGGTCAGTACGATTACAGCAATACCTCATTTATATTTTTTTATGTTTTGGCACTTTTATACGATAAAAACTATTTTATAGAAAAAAATAATTATTTTTGCATCGCTTTATTCTGAGGACTATAACTTTTTTCTTTTTTCTTTGATGATGCTGTGTCATGGCTCGTTTTTTGCGGGACAAGATGACGTTTTCAGCGGTACCATGGTTATTTATATCCGTTTTTTTGATCACGTGATTCCACTTTTTGTTTGGCGGTATGATAATAAAGCGTTGTTTTTTACCTCTTTTTTTTTCTGGTGTTCACTGAAGGGGTTAACTAGTGGGACAGTTTTATAGGTCGGGTTGTTACGGACGCGGCAATACTAAATATGTATACTTTTTTGTGTTTTTTTTTTATTTAGATAAAGAAATGTATTTGTAGGAACAATATATAAATTTTTTTTTTGGAATTTTTTTGGGGAATTTTTTTTTTTTTATTTTTTTTTATACATGTGAATATTTTTTTTTACACTATAACATTGCCCCGGGGGAGGGGGCATCATGTTATAGTGTAAGATCGCCCATCTGACACTTTGCTGTGCACTGTGTCAGATCGGCGATCTAACGTGCACAGATCCAGGCTTCCCGGCGCCTGATCTGAGCAGGCGCTGTGAAGCCACCTCCCTGCAGGACCCGGATGCCGCGGCCATTTTGGATCCGGGCCTGCTGCAGCGAGGAGGAGGTAAGAGACCCTTGGAGCAATGCGATCACATCACGTTGCTCTGGGGGTCTCAGGGAAGCACGCAGGGACCCCCCTCTGCGCGATGCTACCCTATACCGCCGGAACACTGCGATCATGTTTGATTGCAGTGTGCCGGGGGTTAATGTTCTGGGGGCGGTCCGTGACCACTCCTGGCACAAAGTGCCAGATGTCAGCTGTGAAAGTCAGTTGACACCCGGCTCCCCTGTGAGCGCGGCCGATCGCATATGACGTACTATCCCATCGGCGGTCATACGGGCCCACCCCACATGGACGGGATAGTACGTCTAATGTCAGAAAGGGGTTCATCAAATAAATATAGTAAAATAGTGAGATATAGAATTTCTACTCACTTAGGTACTGAATGGCAATACGGGGTTGGGGACCGTGATTCTTTTGTGTCCACAATTATTACTGGTGTCGTGATGGCTAAAATTGCTTTTTCCAAGGCTGAACGGTTCCTCCTGCTTAGAAGGATATACACCCTTTTACAAGTGTGATTCTAAATGTCTGTGATTCAGTTCTCACAATGTTAAGTATACTTACTACTGATAATGTCAGGAGTGAAGCAAGGTTTTGTTGGTGGTGAGTATGTAAGAAGTAGGTTACTTTAAATAGAGACAGTTACCCGTGCATAAAAAATGAGTGGCAATCTTCTTCCAGTGAGACAGTTAATAGTACTGATATATCACGGCTTAGGCATGCATATGTAATTGGGCGGTACTCACTGTCTCGCTGGTATAGAGAGGAGCGGTTCCGAGGAATCTGTGTTGCTGTTGTACCACCACCATAGCACGGTGGGTTAGAACGATAGATGCGGCAAGAGCCACAAGACCGCGAAACCTCGCGTGCTCCAGCCGGAAGCAACGCTGATGTAGCGGTCGGAGAGGTGGGCGGAGCTACAGGTGATGTCACCAAGCCACGGGGCCAGAAAGAGCAGGTGTGTTAGAGCAGCTAACCAACCAATGCATTTCAAGGGCTCTAGCCCTCTTCATCAGGGTTATTGCTGATCCCAAGTTTGTCTGCTCTTATGTAGCAGCGTGCCCTCCCCTTCTGTGTGTAATTATTGGCTTTACTTGTTCAATTAAAGAATCGTACCTGCATAAAATAATTGGTGTGCACCTTTAAAGGAAAGTTGCTGTTGTGTGTTTGTGCTTGAATATGGATCTTAATGGAATTGCCTACTAATTGGAGCTGAGATACATAATAATCTAAAACTTGAAATTGCTAAAAGGTCAATACTTTATTACTTTTAAATAGTTAAAAGCTTGAAAAATATTAAAATGGGGTTCAGTCTGTCAACCAGGCCAACTAAATGCAGCCGAGAGACAACAAAAAAATAAAAAAATATACCATAATAGTATAAATAGAGAAATAAAATGCACAAATATTAAAAGATACATAAAATATGTTTAAAAAGTTAGATCCCTCTGACACTTGTTAGACGTCTGTAGTTACCAATTTATGGTGTTAACATGGGATGCTCATCTGTTGACTAGATTACACTTTGCTGTATTGAAAGCTATTACAGTTAGTATCCTGAGGGATGGAATTTAGCTTGATATCGTGTCTAAAAAAGGCATAGAGTTCAATTTTCTGGTTCAACCCCTTGGGTGCCAGGCTGTCCAGGGAGAAAATCCATTTTGATTCTATTCTTGACATAATTTTAATGTAATTGCCACCCCTTGGATTCTTGGGTATGGTTTGAATACCATAGAAGGAGATACCCTTACGTGATTTGTTGTGTTTCTCCTGAAAATGTCGGGATAAGGGATGCCCTGTGAAGCCCTTCCGGATATTATCCAGATGTTCCTTTATGCTGACTTTTAGGGGTCTTTTGGTTCGACCAACATAAATTTTCTCACATGGACAGCGAAGGATGTAGATGACCCCTACAGAGTCACATGTGATGTTAGACTTGACTGGATATTTATGCACATTATTTGTATCTGTAAAAGATGTGCAAATTTTCTTGCCACATTTTGTATGTTTGCAGCAAAAACATCTGCCGCATGATCTGAAACCTATCGTTCTGGTAGTTGGCACTTTTTTCATATTTGTGGAATTAGATAGTACTGGTTTCGTAGTGGTGGCAAGTAAGTGACCCATATTTTGCTCTTTGGTGTACACGAACCTTGGATTTTTCGGTAATAAATCCCCAATGTGTTTATCGCCTTGTAATATAGGCCAGAGTTTCCGGATTATGTTATTAAACCTTCTATATCCGGAATGGAACTGGGTGATTATAGGTAATTTGCCTTTCTGTTCCTGGAGTGTGGGTGGACTGGGGTTTGTACAGGTTTTATATATCATCGATTTTCTTGACATAGGCATTATTTCATTTCTAGACAGGTGTAGGGCCAATGGGTTGTACCCCTTTTTTACAAATTCTGCTGTCAAGCGATCGCTTTCAATATGGTAATCTTTTGTGTTGGATCAATGGCATCTGTTTCGCATATGTTGGCCCCTTGGGATATTTGACAGCCAGATGGGTAAATGACAGCTGGTCATATGAATGAAACTGTCGGAGCCCACGTCTTTGCGAAAACATTTTGTGACCAATTTGTTGTTCTCCACACAGATGGTTAAATGTAGAAAGTTTATACTGGTTCAGCTCATGGTTGGCGTGAACTCCAAGCCGTAATTATTGTTGTTCAGGTTTGAAATGAATGGTTGTAGGGCTGGGGATGAACCTTTCCAGATGAATATGATGTCGTCAATGAAGCGACACTATAAGGCTACGTTCACATTAGCGTTGTGCGACGCAGCGTCGGGCGCCGCTGCGGCGACGCATGCGTCATGCGTCCCTATATTTAACATGGGGGGCGCATGGACATGCGTTGTGCTGCGTTTTGCGACGCATGCGTTTTTTTTGCCGCAAGCGTAGGGTGCAGAGGACGCAGCAAGTTGCATTTTTTTGCGTCCATTTTTCGGCAAAAAAGGACGCATGCGTTGCAAAATGCAGTGTTTTAGCATGCGTTTTGTTGCGTTTTGTTGCGTTTTTGTTTGCGTTGTGCGTTGCGTCTCTGACGCAACATCGCACAATGCAAATGTGAACGTAGCCTAATATACTGTAAGTACCTCTCTCAATTTACCATTCTTATATATATAATCATGTTCCCATTTTCCTACATATATATTAGCATACCCGAGCGCGAAACGCGTACACATCGCGGTCCCATGAATTTAGAGATAAAACTGCTTTTCATACTTAAAATAATTATGCTTTAGGATAAACTCGATACTGTCGGTGATAAATTCTATTTAGAGTTCTTTGTATTGCCCTAGTGCCTGGAGGTAAAATTTAGCTGCTTGGCAGCCCTTGTCATGGTCAATTATGGTGTACAAAGATTTTATGTCAAGAGACCCTAAGGTGAAACGTTCTTGCAATTCCAATTGATCTAAAATTTGTAATGTGTGGCTGGTATCTTTTATGTATGCCGGTATTAATGACATGCATCGCTGTAGATGTGAGTTTACGTAACGAGACAGGTTTGCTGTTAGGCAATTGATAACGGATATGACTGGCCGACCTGGAGGATGTGTTGTATTTTTATGAATATTTGGAATATGGTAAAAAATTGCTATACTAGCAGTTTTGTTATTGATGAATTGAAGTTCTTTTTTCGTGAGTATGCCTAAGGATTTTCCTTTTGTGGCTAGTGTATTCAGTTTCTTAGTGAATTCAATAGTGGGGTCCCAAATTTTTTTAGTATATGTGATAATATCACTCAGAAGTTTAAATGATTCGTTGTGGTACATAGATGTGTCCATTACAACAATCCTGCGTCCCTTATCTGCCTGGCGGATAATTATTTCATTGTTTTCTTGAAGGTCAATGATGGATTGCCTTTCTTGACGATTTAGATTATGATAAGTGAACTTGGGATTTTTCTTATTTAATTTCTTAATGTCCTTGGTGACCATGGTTTCAAAAGCTTTAAAGGCATTGGAGTATTCTTGGATAGGATTAAATGACGATGGTTGAGAAAGATTGGTATGGATTGATGTAATCGTACTGATCTTCAGGATCAAGCTATGGCTCTTAGAGAAGAGGAGAAAATAGTAAAAGCATAAAAAGTAAAATTGGCCCAGATGGCAAGAGGTTAAAGTTCATTAAGATAAATTCAGAAAACATATGTAATACATTTTGCTCTACTATTAGAATACATTCAACATAAACCAGGTGAAATATCATTTTTAAATTCACTAAAAAATACTCATTTCATTTTTCAGCTATCTAAGAAGTATGGAGCCGTGTACACCTTACAATTAGGAGTTGAGAAAGTTGTTGTCATATGTGGGTACGAGGCTGTAAGAGACGCCCTTGTCAATCATGCAGATGAATTTTCAGGAAGACCTAAACTGGCAATGTTTGACGAAATGTACAAAGGACACGGTAACGTTCATACAATCGCCAATGATTGGGGGATGGATTGATTTTGATTTGCGAGATAATTTCCTTTGTGATTAGAATGTCTGGTCTGGAAATCTTCAACTAAAATTGTCCCTAAAGTCAAGTTGATGTGGGCACCAGAACTATCCTCCAATATTTGCATACAATAACAATACTATACTATACTACAACTGCCTGTCTTGATTCAGAAATGGTAACATCTACTCCTACTTTATATGTTGAACCTCAATGAAGGAAAATTTTATATAATCTTCTGGAGGCACACTACTTGGCCTCATCATCAATTTGACAAGCAGGGTCACCATCGCCTTCTTGTCCACATACCTCCTAAGCTCCAGACAGTTTGTTAGAGATGGGCAAAATGGTCATGAAAGCGGCAAAAGTCAGAACATTTTTGGGCAAGCTTGTGATTGCAAAACACTTGTGAATTTTCATAGCTTTTTCCGTCAGAATTTTGGTGAAAGCGCTTTTAAGAATCGAGGCACTTATCCCTCTTGTCCCAAGATTAGATGACCAAAAAAGTTTACTCCTCAACAGTTTGAAAAAAAAAAAAACGGTCATAAAGTGGTCAAGAGCTTCGCAAACATACATGAAAGTGTTAATTCCACAGCATACTGGAGTGAGGCTTAAATGTATCCCTTTAAGGCCGCCGTCACACATGCGAGTTTTACGGACGTAAGAGCGCAGAATCTACGTCCGTAAAACTCGCAAAAAATACGGCACAATTATTCTCTATGCCCCTGCTCCTATCTGCCGTATTTTACTGATCAGTATTATACGGCTTTCTACGGCCGTACAAAATCGCAGCATGCTGCGTTTGTCACCGTACTGCACAAGAAATACGCCAATGAAAGTCTATGGAAGCGTGAAAAATACGGATTACACACGGACAAGCAGTGTGACTTGCGAGAAATACGCAGCGCTGTTAGAGAGAAAAGCCGGCAATTCAGTGCGGTGTACAGTAAAATCACGCTGACAGCTTACAGTAGAATAGGTAGAATAAATGTGTACACATAGAATAGGTATATATATATATATATGTCAGTGAGACACATATATGTATATATATTAATATTTATTCCAGCGCTAGACAGCTTGAAAGCCGGTAATTCAATTACCGGCTTTTTCCTTCTCCTTCCTAAAACCCGACATGATTTGAGACATGGTTTACATACAGTAAACCATGTCTTCTCTCCATTTTTTTTGCAGATTCCACACTACTAATGTCAGTAGTGTGTATCTGCAAAATTTGGCCGTTCTAGCTCTTAAAATAAAGGGTTAAATGGCGGAAAAAATTGGCGTGGGCTCCCGCGCAATTTTCTCCGCCAGAGTAGTAAAGCCAGTGACTGAGGGCAGATATTAATAGCCTGGAGAGGGTCCATGGTTATTGGCCCCCCCCTGGCTAAAAATATCTGCCCCCAGCCACCCCAGAAAAGGCACATCTGGAAGATGCGCCTATTCTGGCACTTGGCCACTCTCTTCCCATTCCCGTGTAGCGGTGGGATATGGGGTAATGAAGGGTTAATGCCACCTTGCTATTGTAAGGTGACATTAAGCCTAATTAATAATGGAGAAGCGTCAATTATGACACCTATCCATTATTAATCCAATTGTAGTGAAGGGTTAAATAAAACACAAACACATTATTTAAAATTATTTTAATGAAATAAAAACAATGGGTGTTGCAGTATTTTATTCAACGCCCAATCCAGTCACTGAAGACCCTCGTTCTGTGAGTAAAAAAACATAATAAACCAACAATATACTTACCCTCCGCAGATCTGTAACGTCCAACGATGTAAATCCTTCTGAAGGGGTTAAAACATTTTGCAGCAAGGAGCTGTGCTAATGCAGGCTGCTCCTCGCTGCAAAACCCCAGGGAATAAGGCTAAAAATAGATCAATGATCTATATTTAGCTTCATTTGCGGTGAGGCGCCCTCTGCTGGCTGTTCATAGATCGTGGGAAATTACCTAGAAAGCCAGGGAGCTTTCTAGGTAATTTCCCACGATCTATGAACAGCCAGCAGAGGGCGCCTCACCGCAAATGATGCTAAATATAGATCATTGATCTATTTTTAGCCTCATTCCCTGGGGTTTTGCAGCGAGGAGCAGCGTGCATTAGCACAGCTCCTTGCTGCAAAATGTTTTAACCCCTTCAGAAGGATTTACATCGTTGGACGTTACAGATCTGCGGAGGGTAAGTATATTGTTGGTTTATTATGTTTTTTTACTCACAGAACGAGGGTCTTCAGTGACTGGATTGGGCGTTGAATAAAATACTGCAACAACCATTGTTTTTATTTCATTAAAATAATTTTAAAAAATGTGTTTGTGTTTTATTTAACCCTTTACTAGTATTGGATTAATAATGGATAGGTGTCATAATTGACGCCTCTCCATTATTAATTAGGCTTAATGTCACCTTACAATAGCAAGGTGGCATTAACCCTTCATTACCCCATATCCCACCGCTACACGGGAATGGGAAGAGAGTGGCCAAGTGCCAGAATAGGCGCATCTTCCAGATGTGCCTTTTCTGGGGTGGCTGGGGGCAGATATTTTTAGCCAGGGGGGGGCCAATAACCATGGACCCTCTCCAGGCTATTAATATCTGCCCTCAGTCACTGGCTTTACTACTCTGGCGGAGAAAATTGCGCGGGAGCCCACGCCAATTTTTTCCGCCATTTAACCCTTTATTTTAAGAGCTAGAACGGCCAAATTTTGCAGATACACACTACTGACATTAGTAGTGTGGAATCTGCAAAAAAAATGGAGAGAAGACATGGTTTACTGTATGTAAACCATGTCTCAAATCATGTCGGGTTTTAGGAAGGAGAAGGAAAAAGCCGGTAATTGAATTACCGGCTTTCAAGCTGTCTAGCGCTGGAATAAATATTAATATATATACATATATGTGTCTCACTGACATATATATATATATATACCTATTCTATGTGTACACATTTATTCTACCTATTCTACTGTAAGCTGTCAGTGTGATTTTACTGTACACCGCACTGAATTACCGGCTTTTCTCTCTAATATATGTGTCTACTGACACATATATATATATATATATATATATATATATATATATATATATAGACAGTATATATATATTTTATTTTCTTTTTGGGACACATGGATCACTTCTATAGCGGTATGTTGGTTTTGCTAGCCTGCGAGAAAACGACGCAGTACGGATGCCATACGGATTACATACGGAGGATGCCATGCGCAAAAAACGCTGACACACCCTGCCTACGGAGGAGCTACGGACCACTTTTTTCGGGACTTTTCAGCGTATTACGGCCGTAATATACGGACCGTATTGTTTTACGCTGTGTGTGACGCCGGCCTAATAGAGATGCAAGTGTGGGAAATTAGAAATAAACTTGGGAAATAATGAGGTTTAGGGAAGAGTCCGATGCCTGTATACTGTTATGTTAAAGGGAATTGCAGTGGAATGCTCAGACCGGTTCTCCTGGCCAAGCGTGACAGCTTCATAGAAATAGAAATAAGTAGAAAATTGGAGGGCACTGCAATATATATATATATATAGCAAAGATAGGAAGGTTCACTGTGGGCTTGTAGTTGAACATGAAAAAGAGCAAGAAAAAGATCATGCCCACATAAATAGGAACACCTCCATATATATACCAATATCAAAAATAGCGTTTATTTAATCGGCAAAAAACTCAAAGAATGCACATAAGTACTTATGTGCATTCTTTGAGTTTTTTGCCGATTAAATAAACGCTATTTTTGATATTGGTATATATATGGAGGTGTTCCTATTTATGTGGGCATGATCTTTTTCTTGCTCTTTTTCAGCTTCATAGAAATACATGCTGTCATGCTCGGGTTAGGAGGGCCGACGGTCAGTCCGAGCATTACGTTGCAATCCCCTTCTGAGTTGTACAGTCATCTGACTCTTCATATAGACTGGCAAACCTCTTGACAACCAAACCAATTCACACCTACTCAACTAGACCTCACACCTACTCAAAGCTCTTTTCTTGACAGGTTGGTACAAGAACCTACATGAACCTACATGATGATTTGTGGCCTGATTATTTTACATGTGTTTGTTCTCTGGTTTTATTCCTTTCTCATTTCTTGATCTTCTGTTTACTTTAAGTTCTTGTTCAACTGATTAATATTACAGTGACCTAATTTCCATATCTCATCTCATACTTCCCATCTTCTGCCAAAAATGTAAATTTACTGAGCAGAGAGAAATATAACATAATTTACTGTTGGGTAAGACACAGATTGGCTCTGCAAGAGATATAATTTAGAAATGTTGCACACCTTAAGTCACTCACATAGGACTTTCTAAAATAACAGTCTAATATTAAGAAGACACTGGTTTGTTAATCATCGCAAAATACAGCTCTGACAAAATTTTAGAGACCAGCACAATAAAACCCTGTCATGGGCAGCCCAATCTCCAGACCTGAACCCCATTGAAAACCTCTCGAATGTAATCAAAAGGATGATGGATAGTCACAAGCCATCAAACAAAGAAGAACCGCTTACATTTTTGCGCCAGGAGCAGTGTGAAAGACTGGAGGAAGGCATGCCAAGACGCATGAAAGCTGTGAGTAAAAATCATGGTTATTCCACAAAATATTGATTTCTGAACTCTTCTTGAGTTAAAACATGAGTATTGTTGTTTCTAAATGATTCTGAACTTGTTTTCTTTGCATTATTTGATGTCTGGATGCACTTTTTTTTTTTTTTTAACCACTTCTTTTCAGAAAAAAAATACAAAATATATTGCTTGGAAACTCGGAAACATGTTGTCAGAAGTTTATAGAATAAAATAATTTACATTTTACTCCAAAAATATACCCACAAGGCTGGAGTCACACTAGAGCGGAATATGGACGAGCTATGCGATAAAAAAAAATCGCATAGCACTCAGACCAATGTTAATCCGTGGGGCAGTTCCCATCATCTGTTTTTTTTTTCTCGGCCGTATTATAACTGCAATTGAAATCGTAACATGCTGCAATTTGTAGTGGATATTGGCCGACACTCGCATTACAAGTCTATGGGTGCAATAAAAAAACGAACAACACATGGACCATCTGTGTGAGTTGCGAGAAAAACGCACCGGTGTCCTTTGAAAAGCCAGGAATCAGTAAAATCACACTGTCAGTAAAATCACACTGACAGGTTACAATAGTAAATATAGGTAAACTGACTGAACAGCAATCTAGTCTGAACAGGTGCATAACTAAAAAAAGACTTACATAGCAAATAAATAATGGCTGCACTCAACTGTACTAACGCAAGGAAATGCGCGATACATGAAATGTGAATAGCTTAATGGCTTGTGAAATCTGTGAAAAAACACCTGAGATTCTTAGCACAAGATTTGGCCAAAAAATGTGAGCCCATCCATCAAACGTCAAGGTAATCTCAGATCGGATGAGGACCTGAGCTGACTGCCTAGTGTGAACACTTACCTATGGCTAATAACGTGGTAAAACCTGAATTTATAGGAAGGTCGGAACCAACTGTGTTTGGATGTAATTAAAATCACAGCATGGTGAAGGGCGGGACGTTCGAATAGATAGAATAGAAATATACACATAGGTGTATATTTATATGCTATATATATATATATATATATATATATACATACATATCATTATATTTCATAGACAGATAGATAGCAGAATAGCCAATAATTAATTGGTCAGCTTCTGTAAAATCATTGCAGAAGCCAACAGGATAGGAGACATGGTTTACATACAGCAAACCATTGCAGAACAGTTAGAGTTATATATGTCAGTGACTAACACTGTTAGTAGTATGTTTGTGTAAAATTTGGGACCTGTATATATTTAATAAAAGAATGTAATCATGGAAAAAACTGGTGTGTGCTCCCACACAGTTCTCTGCGCCAGAGAGGGCAAGCCATCTACTGGAGGCAGATTTTAATTGCATTGAGAGAGACCATGGTTATTGCCCCCCCCCCCAGCTAAAAACATCTGCCCCCAGCCACCACTGAAAAGGCGCATCTGTAAGATACACCAATTCTGGCACTTAGCCCCTCTATCCTCCCTGCCCTGTAAAGTTGGCATATGGGGTAATAAGGGGTTAATGTCACCTTTGTATTGTAAGGTGACATTGAGCCTTTAGTAATGGGGAGGTGTCAATAAGACACATATCTAATACTAATCCTAAAGTTTGTAAAGGGTTAAATAAACACACATGCAGAATAAAGTATTTAATTAAATGAAAGAACACACAGCTTTGTCATCCTTATTATTCTGCTATTCCAAACGATGCTCTCGACATCTGGTAAAAAATAAAAAAACAACAATATACCCATACCTGTCTGCCATTCAGTCAGTCCCATGCCGTAATCCATATCTGGGGTATATAAAGTATACAACCAGGAGCGGTGCTAATGCAACCATCACGGTTGTAAACTACTGGGGAATGAATGAAATGCTGGGAGCGGAGCTTCAGTATCTAGCGGTGACATCATGGAGGTTGCGCTCCCTCACAGCATGAACTTAGATGAACTCTTGAGCGTGGGAAAATCAGCTGTCATTTTCTCATGCTCAAGAGTTCATTTGAGTTCATGCTGTGACAGAGCGCAGCTTTAATTATGTCACCGCTAGTCACTGAAGCTCCGCTCCCAGCATTTCATTCATTCCCTAGTAGTTTACAACTGGACCGGTGGCATTAGCACTGCTCCCAGTAGTAAACTTTATATACCCCAGATATGGACTACGGTGTGGGACTGACTGAATGGATGACAGGTATGGGTATATTGTTGTTTTTTTATTTTTTACTGGAGATCGAGGGTATTATTTGGATTGGCAGAAGCATAAAGATGGCAAAACTGTGTGTTCTTTAGTTTCATTAAAATACTTTATTCTGGATGTGTGTGTGTTTATTTAACCCTTTACAAACTTTAGGATTAGTAATGAATAGGTGTATTTTTGACACCTCTCAATTACTAAAGGCTAAATGTCACCTTACAGCACAAAGGTGACATTAACCCCTTATTCCCCATATGCCACCACTACAGGGTAGTGGGAGGAGAGAGGCTAAGTGCCAGAAATGGCACATCTTGGCTAGGTTCATATTGCGTTAGTGCAACCCGTTTAGCGCTAGCGCTAGCGGGTTGCGCTAACGCAATGTTTTTAATGGGGCCGCGTCCCGGGGTCGCGGTAACGTCCCCGATCTGCGAGAGCGGGGAACGGACCGCGGGCGCGCCTCGGACGCTGCAAGCAGCGTCCGCGGCGCGCCAGGAAACACCAGCGCGTCGCTAGCGCGTGCCGAACATGGCACGCGCTAGTGCTGCGCGTTCCCATTGCTGTGAATGGGCGCGCTAACGGACGCGTTGCACGGCGTTAATTTCGCCGTGCAACGCTGTCCGTTAGCGCTTTCCCATTAACGCAATGTGAACCCAGCGGATGTGCCTTTTCTGGGGTGGTTTGGGGCAGATGTTTTCAGCTGGGGGGGGGAACAAACATGGTCCCTCTCTAGCCTATTAATATCTGCTCTCAGTCACTGGCTTTCCCTCTCTTTCGCAGAAAATTACACGGGAGCCCACGCCAGTTTCTTCCATGAATGCAGATTGCACATTTTCTGTTAGTACAATAAACCTCATTTCGAGGCAGAAACATTACTGTGTCCAACAGTTATTAGATATATGAAACTGAAATAGCTGTTGCAAAAAAAAACAAACAATTTTTATGCAACATTAAGCTGAAGATTAATTTTTCATATAACTGTGTATATATATATATATATATATATATATATATATATATAGTTTTGCAGATTTTTTGGGATTAAAATGATGTTTACAGTTGTGTTTTACAATGCCATATTAACATGAGCATTTACATAGAGAGAACTGCTGTATGTAAAAACTCATGTTAAAATCGAATTTTATACGGATGTCACACTGTTACTAGATGTGAGGAAATCCTATCTTCGCATTGCAAACGCATTACATCGCTGTTCGGGAACATTTGTGCGAATCTCGGTCGTCAAAATTGGACCAATTTTTTTTTTTTTTTTTAACGGCCAGTGTGACTCCAGCCTAAAGACAAAAATCAGACAAACTGAACATTTTGCAGTGGTCTCTTAATTTTTGCCAGAGCTGCATTTTTCGACATAAATTTAGCCTTTTGAGTCTTTAAAGTGTTCTGGTTTAACCAGTAGATATAAAGTATGGGTTGCCATCTTGCTTCTCTTATTCTTATAATATGTCCTCAGGAATTTTTTTTACTTCCAATGATAACTGGAAAGGAATGAAACGGTTTACTCTGTCAACACTTCGAGATTTTGGAATGGGTAAGGAACCCATCGAAAACAAGATTTCTGAAGAATCAGATTTTTTGGTGCAAAAGTTCAGATCTTACAAAGGTTGGTAAACGACTCCATTACACTTTGTGCATAGCTTCAAGAAAAGAACTTACTATATCATTAGCCCATCAGAGGAGATAATTCTGAAGGTCCACAAAAAACAGAACCCTATTAGCCTTGATTGGTTAGTAGAGATGAGCAAATTCACTCAAATTTGGCATATTCGGAGATTATTAGTGATGAGCGAGCATGCTCGGAAGTGCTCGGTGCTCGCCGAGCCTCTCGCCGCTCACGATGCTCGGCGAGTGCAGAGCATTTCTGGGGGTTTTCGGCGGGAGCTCAGGTCCCCACCCTGCACGTTTGGCGCTTTTTAGAGCACCAATCAACTTGCAGGGATTGTCTGCCACACACTGTAATGCCGCAGCCATGTTGGTTGTGGCATTACAGTGATTGGCTGGCTGCAGAGCGTTATCAGGTCTATATCAGACCTGGCACCACTCTGCTCGCCATAGTCCGTTCCAGACTTAGGGTACCGTCACACAGTGCAATTTTGATCGCTACAACGGCACGATTCGTGACGCTCCAGCATCGTAACAATATCGCTCCAGCGTCGTAGACTGCTGTCACACTTTGCAATGTACGACGCTGGAGCGATAATTTCATGACGTATGTGCGATGTAGAAGCCGTTAGTTACTATGCGCACATCGTATACGATATATGTTACACCATGCGATCATGCCGCCACAGCGGGACACTAGACGACGAAAGAAAGTTTCAAATGATCTGCTACGACGTACGATTCTCAGCGAGGTCCCTGATCGCAGGAGCGTGTCAGACACTGCGATATCGTAACTATATCGCTCGAACGTCACGAATAGGGTTGAGCGAAACGGGTCGAACATTTTCAAAAGTCGCCGACTTTTGGCGAAGTCGAGTTTCATGAAACCCGATCTGACCCCTGTGCGTTGTCGGCCATGCGGTACGCGACTTTCGCTCCAAAGTCGCGTTTCAATGACGCGAAAAGCGCCATTTCTCAGCCAATGAAGGTAAACGCAGAGTGTGGGCAGCGTGATGACATAGGTCCTGGTCCCCACCATCTTAGAGAAGGGCATTGCAGTGATTGGCTTGCTGTCCGCGGCGTCACAGGGGCTATAAAGGGGCGTTCCCGCCGACCGCCATCTTACTGCTGCTGATCTGAGCTTAGGGAGAGGTTGCTGCCACTTCGTCAGAAGCAGGGATAGCGTTAGGCAGGGTCCATTAACCACAAAACCGCTTGTGCTGTAGCGATTTCCACTGCCCAACACCACCTTCGGTGTGCAGGGACAGTGGAAGCTACATTTTTTTTTTTTCCCTCAGCGCTGTAGCTCATTGGGCTGCCCTAGAAGGCTCCCTGATAGCTGCATTGCTGTGTGTACGCCGCTGTGCAAACCAACTGCTTTTTTCAAAGCACAAATCCTCTTGTTCCTTCCTTTCTGCACAGCTATCTTGTTTGTTTGTCCACACTTTTTATTTAATTTGTGCATCAGTCCACTCCTTATTGCTGCCTGCCATACCTGGCTGAGATTACTGCAGGGAGATAGTAATTGAAGGACAGTTCCTTTTTTTTTTTTGTGGGAGATTAAGATTGGCATTTCTGCTAGAGTGCCATCCCTGTCTGTGTCATCTCTCACTCAGTGGGCCATAGAGAGCCTATTTATTGTTTTGCTTGATTTGGGTTCTAAAATCTACCTGAAAAAATCACTACATCAATCAGTGGGAGAAAAATATTGGCCTCAGGGCTTGTGTGCCAGTCCTGAGCGTGCCATCTCTCTCTCTCAGATAGTGGGCCATAGAAAGCCTATTTATTATTTTTTTTATTGGGTTTATAAATTTTCCCTGGAAAAAAAAACAAAAAAGTGGGAGATTAATATTGGCCTCTGGGCTTGTGTGCCAGTCCTGAGCGTGCCATCTCTCTCACAAATAGTGGGCCATAGAAAGCCTATTAATTTTTTTGGTTGATTTGGGTTCTAAATTCTACCTGAAAAAATCAATAAATCAATCAGTGGGAGATAAATATTGGCCTCTGGGCTTGTGTGCCACTCCTGACTCCTGTGTGCGTCCTCTCTCACTCAGTGGGCCCTACAAAGCCTATTTTTTTTTTTATTTGTTTTCTAAATTCTCCCTGAAACAATCATTTCATTTTATTTGGTTTATAAATTCTTCCTTAAAAAATCATTTTTTTTTATTATTTTTTTTTTTGTAAAGTCTCCCTTTTAAAAAAAAAAACACAAATCAGTGGGAGATTAGTATTTACATTTGCGCTTTAGTGACAGTCCTGCGTGTGTGGCATCTCTCTCATTTGTTGCCAACAACAACAGAGTGTGTAACATTGTGGCTGATTTTCATTGTGGTCTCACCCACCTGTAAAGGGGTAGCTAAATCATACTGAAGTTATAGCTCACCGTGTAAGTTGTGTGACAGCAACAAATACCGTTAGTTTGGTAACGTTTTTAAAACAATGAGGAAGTCTGGTGGAAGAGGTCGTGGCCGGGGGCGTTCATTGTCAGCTGGTAATGAGGGTAGTGGTAGTGGTGGAGCATCAGGTGGTCGTGGGAAAAAAAAATATTGCACCTAAGTCTGGAGCTGTGGAGCCAGGTTCGTCGTCTGGCTACACAAGGCCTCGAACGCTCCCTTTTCTGGGAGTAGGAAAACCGCTTTTAAAGCCGGAGCAGCAAGAGCAAGTTTTGGCTTATCTTGCTGACTCAGCCTCTAGCTCTTTTGCCTCCTCTCGTGAAACTGGTAAAAGTAAAAGCAGCGCGTCGTTAGTGGATGTTCACGGTCAGGGACAAGTCGCTTCCTTGTCCTCTTCAGCAAAAACAACAACAGAGAAGAATGCAGCAGGCGACACAACGGGTTACTCCATGGAGCTCTTTACACATACCGTCCCTGGCTTAGAAAGTGAAGCAGTTAACAGTCCATGCCCATTACAAGTTGAATCTGACATGGAGTGCACTGATGCACAGCCACAGCCAGACTACTATGCTGGTCCTTTGACTCAGACCACAACATTGCCCTCGCAGGGTGCTGATCAAGAATCAGACCCTGATGAGACTATGTTGCCCCATCACGAACGCTATACCACCGACCGACACGGTGACACAGACGAAGTTGCACACGAGCTACAAGAAGAGGTAATAGATGACCCAGTTCTTGACCCCGATTGGCAGCCATTGGGGGAACAGGGTGCAGGCAGCAGCAGTTCTGAAGCGGAGGAGGAGGGGCCGCAGCAGGCATCAACATCGCAACAGGTTCCATCTGCCGGGCCCGTATCTTGCCCAAAACGCGTGGCAAAGTCAAAACCTGTTGGAGGACAGCGTGGCCATCCGGTTAAAGCTCAGTCTGCAATGCCTGAAAAGGTATCCGATGCTAGAAAGAGTGCAGTCTGGCATTTTTTTAAACAACATCCAATTGATCAGCGCAAAGTCATCTGTCAAAAATGTTCAACTACCTTAAGCAGAGGGCAGAATCTGAAAAGTCTCAATACAAGTTGCATGCATAGACATTTAACCACCATGCATTTGCAAGCTTGGACTAACTACCAAACGTCCCTTAAGGTTGTAGCACCCTCGGCCAATGAAGCTAGTCATCAACGCAACATCCCCTCCGGCAGTGTAGGGCCACCATTTTCAGCACCACCTTCAGTATCTGTGCAGGTTTCTTTGCCAGGCCAAAGCAGTCAGGGTCAGGGAATCACCAGTTTCATAGTAGGAAACACTGCATCTAGGGCACCGGCGGCAACAATACCATCTCCCACCGTTTCTCAGTCTGCCATGTCCACCGGCACCCCCGCTAGTTCCACGATCTCCAGCTCTCCAGTCCAGCTCACCCTACATGAGACTATGGTTAGAAAAAGGAAGTACTTAGCCTCGCATCCGCGTACACAGGGTTTGAACGCCCACATAGCTAGACTAATCTCGTTAGAGATGATGCCCTACCGGTTAGTTGAAAGCGAAGCTTTCAAAGACCTGATGGACTACGCTGTACCACGCTACGAGCTACCCAGTCGACACTTTTTTTCCAGAAAAGCCATCCCAGCCCTCCACCAGCATGTTAAAGAGCGCATCGTACATGCACTCAGGCAATCTGTGAGCACAAAGGTGCACCTGACAACAGATGCATGGACCAGTAGGCATGGCCAGGGACGTTACGTGTCCATCATGGCACACTGGGTAAATGTGGTGGATGCAGGGTCCACAGGGGACAGCAAGTTTGGGACAGTTCTGCCTAGCCCACGGTCTAGGAAACAGTTGGCTGTAGCCGTTTGCACCCCCTCCTCCTCGTCCTCCTGCAGAAGCGAGACCTTGTCCACAGACCACAGTCGCACAACCACTCCATCCGCAGCTGCCACTGTTGCACACCAGGTCTCCCATTATGGGGCAGCTACTGGCAAACGTCAGCAGGCTGTATTGGCTATGAAGTGTTTGGGCGACAACAGACACACCGCTGAAGTTCTGTCCGAGTTCTTGCAGAAAGAAACGCAGTCGTGGCTGGGCACTGTAGATCTTGAGGCAGGCAAGGTAGTGAGTGATAACGGAAGGAATTTCATGGCTGCCATCTCCCTTTCCCAACTGAAACACATTCCTTGCCTGGCTCACACCTTAAACCTGGTGGTGCAGTGCTTCCTGAAAAGTTATCCGGGGTTATCCGACCTGCTCCTCAAAGTGCGTGGACTTTGCTCACATATCCGCCGTTCGCCCGTACACTCCAGCCGTATGCAGACCTATCAGCGTTCTTTGAACCTTCCCCAGCATCGCCTAATCATAGACGTTGCAACAAGGTGGAACTCAACACTGCACATGCTTCAGAGACTGTGTGAACAGAGGCGGGCTGTTATGTTTTTGTGGGAGGATACACATACACGGGCAGGCAGTAGGATGGCAGACATGGAGTTGTCAGGTGTGCAGTGGTCGAAGATTCAAGACATGTGTCCAGTCCTTCAGTGTTTTGAGGAATGCACACGGCTGGTTAGTGCAGACAATGCCATAATAAGCATGAGCATCCCCCTAATGCGTCTGCTGATGCAAAGTTTGACGCACATAAAGGATCAGGCGTCTGCAGCTGAGGAAGAGGAAAGCCTTGATGACAGTCAGCCATTGTCTGGCCAGGGCAGTGTATAGGACGAGGTAGCGGGCGAAGAGGAGGAGGAGGACGAGGAGGATGATGGGGATGATTATATTTTTAATGAGGAAGCTTTTCCGGGGCCAGTGGAAATTGTTGGCGCGGCAAGGCCGGGTTCTGGTTTTTGGAGGGACACAAGTGACGTGGATTTGCCTGAAACTGCCCCTCAACCAAGCACAACCACAGATTTGAGAACTGGAACGTTGGCCCACATGGCAGATTATGCCTTACGTATCCTCAAAAGGGACACACGCATAACAAAAATGATGAACGATGACGATTACTGGTTGGCCTGCCTCCTTGATCCTCGCTATAAAGGCAAATTGCAAAATATAATGCCACATGAGAACTTGGAACTAATATTAGCAACCAAACAATCAACTCTTGTTGACCGTTTGCTTCTGGCATTCCCTGCACACAGCGCCCGTGAACGTTCTCACACGAGCTGCAGGGGCCAGCAGACCAGAGGTGTTAGAGGGGCAGAAATCAGAAGTGGCGTTGGCCAGAGGGGTTTTCTGACCAGGTTGTGGAGTGATTTTGTTATGACCGCAGACAGGACAGGTACTGCAGCATCAATTCAAAGTGACAGGAGACAACATTTGTCCAGTATGGTTACTAACTATTTTTCATCCCTTATCGACGTTCTCCCTCAACCGTCATTCCCATTTGATTACTGGGCATCAAAATTAGACACCTGGCCAGAATTGGCAGAATATGCATTGCAGGAGCTTGCTTGCCCGGCAGCTAGTGTCCTATCAGAAAGAGTATTCAGTGCTGCAGGTTCAATACTAACAGAAAAAAGGACTCGTCTGGCTACCCAAAATGTAGATGATCTAACCTTCATTAAAATGAACCACAACTGGATTTCGAAATCTTTTGCCCCACCTTGCCCGGCTGACACCTAGCTTTCCTATGTAAAGGTCTTGCCTGTGGACTATTCTGAACGACTTTTCCAATCTCGTAATTTGCAGCACCTGATTGTCCAGCATCCGACATATTAACACCTCCCTAAATGGCCAAAGTCCCCACACGGGGCCGTGGTATCGCCACTTGGCGCCAGCACCCGTGAGAGTACTGTTTGTCTGAAGAGGTGGGTGTGCCCGCTTTTGGTCGACGGCACTGCCACTAGGTCCCTCATAGTACAATAAAGTGTCTGGCGGTGGTGGTGCGCACCCAACGTCAGACACACCGTTGTAATATGAGGGGCCCTGGGCCTGTACCGCCGGCCACAAGACAGTCCCCCCCCCAGCTCAAACAGTGCTCTACCACTTGCAAAATTTTCTCTCACAGCTCCACCAATGTTTAGTCTATGCGCTGACATCCTTCAATGCCTGGCACTGTCAATACCATTGTATTGACATTTTTGTTATGTTAGGCCTTCGAAGCCTGTCTGCGGTCCCTCCTTCCACTAGGCCTCCACTGACCTGTCTACTGCTGTCCGTGTTCCCCTGGAACAAATAGTAAATTGCCTACATCCCAATTTTTGTTATGTTAGGCCTTCGAAGCCTGTCTGCGGCCCGTTCTTTCCACTACTACTACACTGACCAGGCCACTGCTGCCCGTGTTCCCCTGGAACCAATTTTAAATTGCCTACAGCCAGCCCAATTTATTATGTTAGGCCTTCGAAGCCTGTCTGCGGTCCCTCCTTCCACTAGGCCACCACTGACCTGTCTACTGCTGCCCGTGTTCCCCTGGAACCAATTTTAAATTGCCTACAGCCAGCCCAATTTATTATGTTAGGCCTTCGAAGCCTGTCTGCGGTCCCTCCTTCCACTAGGCCTCCACTGACCTGTCTACTGCTGCCCGTGTACCCCTTGAACCAACATCAGAAAATATAAAAATAAGTATTTTGCTTATAAAAAAGAAAATACTGGAGAGATATCAATTGCAGACATTTTAAAATTAAAAACAAACACATACAACAAAAATCTGGTACAGTACTAAAAATGGCCACCAGCTACAATAACTTTCTCCTGCAAGTAGTTAACTGAAAGTTTTTTTCAATTTAAAACACAGATATGGCATCCACCGAGTGTTGTCCTGTCGCGTCTTCTTTATATTATTGCCAAGAAGATGCAAAACAATGAAAATAATAAAATCATTATTTACCAAAAAAATAGAGTAAGTCAAAACCACATTGCAAATAAACATTCATTACAAATAAAGAAGCAGGGCGCGTCCGAGGGTGAGTATATACCTAATAAGAATATAATCACCCTCGGACGCGCCCTGCTTCTTTCCGACAGCCTTCCTTCCTAAGAATCAGCCCTTCCGTGGTGTAGAGAGAGGGTGTGTTACACTCCAAGGTGTTACCCAGGTTGCCTTTCCTGAGCTTCGATCTTCCGGCTCTCGTTTAGTAGTTGTTGGAAACTACGCTGCATTAGGCCTACAAATTGGGTATGGGGTGTAGAGAGATGGTGTGTTCCACTCCAAGGTGTTCTCCAGGTTGCCTTTCCTGAGCTTCGATCTTCCGGCTCTCGTTTAGTAGTTGTTGGAAACTACGCTGCATTAGGCCTACAAATTGGGTATGGGGTGTAGAGAGATGGTGTGTTCCACTCCAAGGTGTTCTCCAGGTTGCCTTTCCTGAGCTTCGATCTTCCGGCTCTCGTTTAGTAGTTGTTGGAAACTACGCTGCATTAGGCCTACAAATTGGGTATGGGGTGTAGAGAGAGGGTGTGTTACACTCCAAGGTGTTCCCCAGGTTGCCTTTCCTGAGCTTCGATCTTCCGGCTCTCGTTTAGTAGTTGTTGGAAACTACGCTGCATTAGGCCTACAAATTGGGTATGGGGTGTAGAGAGATGGTGTGTTCCACTCCAAGGTGTTCTCCAGGTTGCCTTTCCTGAGCTTCGATCTTAATGCTCTCGTTTAGTAGTTGTTGGAAACTACACTGCATTAGGCCTACAAATTGGGTATGGGGTGTAGAGAGAGGGTGTGTTACACTCCAAGGTGTTCCCCAGGTTGCCTTTCCTGAGCTTCGATCTTCCGGCTCTCGTTTAGTAGTTGTTGGAAACTACGCTGCATTAGGCCTACTAATTGGGTATGGGGTGTAGAGAGATGGTGTGTTCCACTCCAAGGTGTTCTCCAGGTTGCCTTTCCTGAGCTTCGATCTTCCGGCTCTCGTTTAGTAGTTGTTGGAAACTACGCTGCATTAGGCCTACAAATTGGGTATGGGGTGTAGAGAGATGGTGTGTTCCACTCCAAGGTGTTCTCCAGGTTGCCTTTCCTGAGCTTCTATCTTCAGGCTCTCATTAAATTGTGGTTAAATGGAACAACTGCATTTGGCGTACTAGTTGGTTTGGGGCCTACTATCGGTGTCTGCCACTCCTTGCTGTTCTCCTGGTTTCCTGTCCTGAAATTCCATTTTCAGGCTCTCGTTAAGTAGTTGTTAATGTTAGACTGCATTTGGCCTACTAGTTGGGTTGGGGCCTACTATCGGTGTCTGCCACTCCTTGCTGTTCTCCTCCACTGAACAAAGCTGTGCCGCCTGTTTACTACGGTTGCCAATTTTGAACTGCATTTAGAATACTTACTGATTTGGGCCTACTCTCTGTGTCAGCCTCTCATTCCAGTTGTCCTCCACTGCAATGCCCCCTGGTTAGTCCTGTGTTACCAATTTTGAACTGCATTTAGCCAACTTTATTCTTTGGGCCTATATCTGTGTTTCCTCCTCATCCTGCCCATTGCCCAGCCAGTGATAGATGAGTCTGGTGGTACATTGACCCATAACGCAAAATTCCCCGTGCACGCTACACAGCAAGATTGTGACCCTGCTGAAAGTCAGGTTCCTCTTCCCGCATACCATACCACCTTACACGGGGACAAAGAGGAAGGTGCAGATGAAAGTGCAGGTTCCTTCATCAGGTGGGGGGAGGAATACTAGTTGGCGACGTCACTGGCACAGGGCCTCTCATAGTACGCAAAAGTGTTGCTGCCGGTGGGAGGCGCCCCCGCCGTGCAAACACACCGCTTTACTTTGAGGGGCCCTGTGCCAGTGCCAATGCCAACGAGTGGGCCCCCCCTGCTTGCTCAGGTTCACAGCACTTGCAAAGTTGAAATACTTACCTCTCCCTGCTCCACTGCCGTGACGTGGTCCAGATTTCCTGGGCCCACTAATTACTTGAACCAGCCCTACCCACCACAACTTTAGCCAAATGACCCCCAATTTCAAATGCCTTCCAATTATTATAAGGTTAATTACGCTTGACAAGCTTCATTAAGAAGAATGGATGGTTTTGACATTAAAATGGGCACTCTAGGTGTTTTCCTGGCCCCCACTCACTGCCGACTATGCTGCCCCATTGACTTGCATTGGGTTTCGTGTTTCGGTCGATCCCGACTTTACGTCATAATCGGCCGATTTCACTCGACCCGACTTTTGAGATAGTCGGGTTTCGCGAAACCCGGCTCGACTCTAAAAAGGTCAAGGTCGCTCAACTCTAGTCACGAATCGTGCCGTCGTAGCGATCAAAATTGCACTGTGTGACGGTACCCTTAGGCAGTGTAAGGAGAGTTGCTGCTGAGATAGGGACAGATTTGGTGGTGTATAATTTAGTGTGGGTATACCATGTTGAAAATACAAATCCATATAAACCAACAGTCCTTCTGTGGACTAATTACGGAGTATATAACTTTCAGTGGTGTATATAAGTATCAGTGATAGGTAGGCAGGGAGTATATGTGGGTATATAGATATCAGTAGCAGGCAGACAATGTATGTGGCAGACTTCATTGCATACAGCAAGATGGTCCATTGCATTACTGTCTGCTGCTGCCTATTACAGATATGTACGGTATATGCATAGCCACAGGTATCAGTGGCCAGGAATATTTTGTTTTGCATCTTAATTCTGATTATGTTCTTCAAAAGCAATCCAAAGCACCCATTATTTTTGCTCCATTTACTTGTTGGCAGTGCAGAATTCAGCCAGATCCTTCCCCTATTACAGCATGAAAATCCAGCTATTTTAAGCCGGTGTTTGGCCGTCACAGCATTCACATCTGAGTGCACAGAAAATTCTGCCATTTCCAAGCTACTGGAAAATTTTGTTGGAGTGTCTTATACATGTTATTGACACAAGTTTGCTGAAAAAAAAATAGTTATTTACATGCTAGCTATTTTAATTTCAGCATTTGTAGTGACTGTGCAAAATATTGTCCCCATTTAAAATAGGTAAGGCGCGTGGCAAGGGATGGGGAACTGTATGTGATGGTGATGGTGCATGCAGAGGCCGAGACCGAGGCCGTTGGCAAGCTGAAATTGTGCCACAACAAACACCCACATCTTGCCTGACCTTCCTGTCCCAATTACTAGGGGACTTCAGCAGCACACCATTATTGAACCCAGAGCAGTGTCAAGAGGTTATTGGTTGGATAGCGGATAATGCTTCCAGTCACTTTGCTGCCACCACCAACAGCACCCTGTCTTCCACACGGTCAAGACTGAGTAGCAGTGAGTCTGGACTGCAAATTCCTCACCCTGATCCTCCGTCCTCCCACCATGCCGAGTGCCTGGAGACAATTGATCCCACACTTGGACACTCTGAAGTGCTGTTCACTTTTCCATTTATAGATTCGGGACTCTCGCTCAGTCCACTTGAAGAGGGGCAAGAGGAGATGGCATGTAGCGATGCCCAAATATTTGAGCAGCCATGCTCACACGAAGGCAATGGTGGGAACGTGTCACAAAAGGTGGATGAGGAGGAAACTCTATTGCCAGAAATTCAGGAGGAGGACCAGGGTGTGGAAAGGGAAGACGAGGTGGTAGATGTGGTAGATGATATAGGAACTAACCAAAGCTGGAAGAAGGACATGCAGAGCAAGGAAAGCAGCACACGGGGGGGGGGGCATAGCATCACAACAGGTAGGAAGAAGCAGTGTGGTGTCCGCAGACAGAAGGCAGGCAACCGTTCCCCTAATAGCAACACAATGGAAGTTGCCAGTACAACTGTTAGGTCTTCCTGACTCTGGTTGTTTTTTAAAGACTCTGCTGATAACCTCAACAAGGCCATTTGCACCACCTGCCAGGCCAGCATCAGCAGGAGTAGCAAAACTACAAGGCTGACCACCATCATTATGATCAGGCACATGGCCACAAAGCATTTGACTTTGTGGGCAGAGCCCCAGGGTCCTGGAACATTTTCTGCGGGTGACACCATTGCTTCTTCTGCTGTTGTTCGCGAAAGACAACCCTCTGCCCATGGTGCATGCAAAGATGCCTCCTGCCATGCACCTATCATTGCACACACTCAAATAGCACCATCAACAAGCACGTCCATGTCCTTGTCTCATCAAAGCATTCAGTTGTCCATACCCAAATACTTGGAACGCAAGCGGAAATACGCAGCCGACGCCCCACAGGCCACACTACTAAATTCCCACATTTCACAACTGCTTGAGCTCGAAATGCTGGCATTTAGTCTACTTGAGACAGAAGCTTTGTGCAACCTGATGGTGGCGGCCATCCCTCTGTACTTGGTCTCCATTTGCCACCATTTCTCCCAGTGTGCCGTCCCCACATTACACAAGCACGTGTCCCACAACATTAGCCGTGTCCTCAACAATTCAGTTACTAGGAAAGTCCACCTAACCACGGACACATGGACAAGTGCTTGTGGGCAGGGACTGTCCATCTCACTGACGGCTGTTATGAACTAGTGGCCTAGAAGCAGCATGAGACGTACCCTGGAGAAGGTGGTACCTGTACTGACCGCAGACCCTGAACTTAACACCGCAACTAGAAGTAGCCGTGGAATGTACATAACACTTTCTAGACATCTCGACACAGCCGGAGGACTAATTAACCCTAGAGATAGAAAAGGGAAAACTATCTTGCCTCAGAGAAAATCCCCAAAGAATAGACAGCCCCCCACAAATATTGACTGTGAGAGGAGAGGGAAATAACATACGCAGACTGAAATCAGGATTTAGCAAAGGAGGCCACTCTAGCTAAATAGAAAGGATAGGACAGAGTGCTAAGCGGTCAGTATTAAAACAATAGAAAATATCCACCACAGAAAATACAAAATCTCCACAACTAACTAAAGGCATGGAGGGTATATCTGCATCTCCAGAGATGCCAGATTGGCTAACAAATCCTTACACAGACCAAGCTGGAAGAGACAAAACATGGAAAAGAAATGAACAATAAGGCCCACAGCATGTGGACTGCAAAAATCAAAGCCAGAACTTATCTTTGTTGAAATGAACAGCAAAGCAGGAGAGACCAGGCAGGAATGTGAATCCTCCAGGAACAATGGACAACTGGCACTGACTAAAGGGTCAAGCAAGACTAAATAGCCCAGTCCGAATTGCAATAAGTGGACACACCTGATGAATGCTGCGATCCAAAGACAGCAGCGCTACCACTTATAACCACCGGAGGGAGCCCAAGAGCAGAATTCACAACAGTACCCCCCCTTGAGGAGGGGTCACCGAACCCTCACCAGAGCCCCCAGGCCGATCAGGACGAGCCAAATGAAAGGCACGAACCAAATCGTCAGCATGAACATCGGAGGCAATAACCCAAGAATTATCCTCCTGACCATAACCCTTCCATTTGACAAGATACTGAAGCTTCCGCCTCGAAAAATGAGAATCCAAAATCTTCTCAACCACTTCTCAACCACATAATTATTAGGTTCTGTAGAAGGACGTAGATCTGGGTATTTATTATGATGGAATATAGGCTGAACTGGATGGACAAATGTCTTTTTTCGGCCTTACTAACTATGTTACTATGTTACTATGTTACTATGTTACTCCAACTCCCCATCAATCAACACCGATCAGCAGAGGGAACAACGGGCACCACATATTTCCACAACAAAGATCTATGAAAAACATTATGGATGGAGAAAGAGGCTGGAAATCCTATAAGGACCAATAAACCGAGGCTTAAACTTGGGGGAAGAAACCTTCATAGGAACATGACGGGAAGACAACCAGACCAAATCACCAACCCGAAGCCGGGAACCAGCACACCGGCGACGGTTAGCAAAACGCTGAGCCTCCTCCTGAGACAACACCAAATTGTCCACAAACCAATCTAATCAGTTTTTATGAAGAGGTAAGCTATAGACTGGACCACGGTGAGTCATTGGACGTGGTATATCTCGATTTTTCCAAAGCGTTTGATACCGTGCCGCACAAGAGGTTGGTACACAAAATGAGAATGCTTGGTCTGGGGGAAAATGTGTGTAAATGGGTTAGTAACTGGCTTAGTGATAGAAAGCAGAGGGTGGTTATAAATGGTATAGTCTCTAACTGGGTCGCTGTGACCAGTGGGGTACCGCAGGGGTCAGTATTGGGACCTGTTCTCTTCAACATATTCATTAATGATCTGGTAGAAGGTTTACACAGTAAAATATCGATATTTGCAGATGATACAAAACTATGTAAAGCAGTTAATACAAGAGAAGATAGTATTCTGCTACAGATGGATCTGGATAAGTTGGAAACTTGGGCTGAAAGGTGGCAGATGAGGTTTAACAATGATAAATGTAAGGTTATACACATGGGAAGAGGGAATCAATATCACCATTACACACTGAACGGGAAACCACTGGGTAAATCTGACAGGGAGAAGGACTTGGGGATCCTAGTTAATGATAAACTTACCTGGAGCAGCCAGTGCCAGGCAGCAGCTGCCAAGGCAAACAGGATCATGGGGTGCATTAAAAGAGGTCTGGATACACATGATGAGAGCATTATACTGCCTCTGTACAAATCCCTAGTTAGACCGCACATGGAGTACTGTGTCCAGTTTTGGGCACCGGTGCTCAGGAAGGATATAATGGAACTAGAGAGAGTACAAAGGAGGGCAACAAAATTAATAAAGGGGATGGGAGAACTACAATACCCAGATAGATTAGCGAAATTAGGATTATTTAGTCTAGAAAAAAGACGACTGAGGGGCGATCTAATAACCATGTATAAGTATATAAGGGGACAATACAAATATCTCGCTGAGGATCTGTTTATACCAAGGAAGGTGACGGGCACAAGGGGGCATTCTTTGCGTCTGGAGGAGAGAAGGTTTTTCCACCAACATAGAAGAGGATTCTTTACTGTTAGGGCAGTGAGAATCTGGAATTGCTTGCCTGAGGAGGTGGTGATGGCGAACTCAGTCGAGGGGTTCAAGAGAGGCCTGGATGTCTTCCTGGAGCAGAACAATATTGTATCATACAATTATTAGGTTCTGTAGAAGGACGTAGATCTGGGGATTTATTATGATGGAATATAGGCTGAACTGGATGGACAAATGTCTTTTTTCGGCCTTACTAACTATGTTACTATGTTACTATGAGCCCAAATTTGCTGCAACCTGTCAACCACAGAGTCCACCCCAGGACAATCAGAAGGCTCAACCTGCCCTGAAGAAAAACGAGGATGAAAACCAGAATGCCAAAGAAGGGTGAAACCAAGGTAGCAGAACTAACCTGAATATTAAGGGCAAACTTGGCCAATGGCAAGAAAGCCACCCAATCATCCTGATCAGCAGACACAAAGCATCTCAAATAAGTTTCCAAAGTCTGATTAGTTCGCTCGGTTTGGCCATTTGTCTGAGGATGAAATGCGGAAGAAAAAGACAAATCGATGCCCAGCCTAGCGCAAAAGGCCCGCCAAAACTTAGAAACAAACTGGGAACCTCTATCGGACACAATATTCTCCGGAATGCCATGCAAACGAACCACATGCTGAAAGAACAACGGAACCAAATCAGAAGAGGAAGGCAATTTAGGCAAAGGTACCAAATGAATCATCTTAGAAAACCGGTCACAAACCACCCAGATAACCGACATCCTCTGGGAAACCGGAAGATCTGAAATAAAATCCATAGAAATATGCGTCCAAGGCCTCTCAGGGACAGGCAAAGGCAAAAGCAACCCACTAGCGTGGGAACAGCAAGGCTTGGCCCGCGCACAAGTCCCACAGGACTGCACAAAGGAACGCACATCCCGTGACAAAGAAGGCCACCAAAAGGATCTACCAACCAAATCTCTGGTACCGAAAATCCCAGGATGGCCAGCCAACACAGAACAATGAACCTCAGAAATCACTTTACTAGTCCAACTGTTATGATTAGGTAATTCAGAACCACAATGGACCTTGAAGTTCAGAGCACACAAAGTGACCTGACAATAACCAAAAGACATAGGACGAGCTCTGAGACGTGGGAACTCTGCTGACCGCAATCCCTAATCCTATCCAACCACACTAGAGGCAGCCGCGGATTGCGCCTAACGCTCCCTATGCAACTCGGCACAGCCTGAGAAACTAGCTAGGCCTTAGATAGAAAAATAAGCCTACCTTGCCTCAGAGAAATACCCCAAAGGAAAAGGCAGCCCCCCACATATAATGACTGTGAGTAGAGATGAAAATACAAACGCAGAGATGAAATAGATTTAGCAAAGTGAGGCCCAACTTACTGAACAGACCGAAGATAGGAACGATAACTTTGTGGTCAACACAAAACCCTACAAACAACCACTAACGGTACGGAGGTGCTCCCTCTGCGTCCCAGAGCTTCCAGCAAGCAAGAAAAACCAATTAAGCAAGCTGGACAGAAAAAATAGCAAACAAAAATAACACAAGCAAAACTTAGCTTATGCAGAGCAGACAGGCCACAGGAACGATCCAGGAGGAAGCAAGACCAATACTAGAACATTGACTGGAGGCCAGGAGCAAAGCACTAGGTGGAGTTAAGTAGAGCAGCACCTAACGACTTCACCACATCACCTGAGGAAGGAAGCTCATAGACAGAATCAGCCGAAGTACCACTTGTGACCACAGGAGGGAGCTCTGCCACAGAATTCACAACATCCATCTGTCAGTAACAAACAGTTTCCGCACTGGACAGCGGTCAGGTTTATCAGCCTGAAATTCCTGAAGAACCCATCGTAAATCAGGGGAGATGGCAGAAAGAATCACCCCTTCCTTCAGAATGCCGACCGGCTCAAGGACCCCAGGAGAATCAGGCAAAAAGCTCCTAGAGAGGGCATCCGCCTTAACATTCTTAGAACCCTGGAAGATACGAGACCACAAAATCAAAACGGGAGAAAAACAGGGACCATCGGACCTGTCTAGGATTCAGCCGTTTGGCAGACTCGAGATAAATCAGATTCTTATGATCGGTCAAGACCACAATACGGTGCTTGGCCCCCTCAAGCCAATGTCGCCACTCCTCAAATGCCCACTTCATAGCCAACAACTCACGATTGCCGACATCATAATTGCGTTCCGCAGGCAAAAACTTTCGAGAAAAGAAGGCACACGGTTTCATCATGGAACCATCAGAATTCCTCTGAGACAAAACGGCCCCTGCCCCAATCTCAGAAGCGTCAACCTCAACCTGAAATGGAAGAGAAACACAGGGGCAGTAGTAAATCGGCGTTTAAGCTCCTGAAAGGCAGAAACAGCCGCAGAGGACCAATTCGTCACATCAGCGCCTTTCTTGGTCAAATCGGTCAGGGGTTTAACCACACTGGAGAAGTTGGCAATCAAACGGCGATAAAAATTAGCAAAGCCCAAAAATTTCTGAAGGCTTTTCACGGATGTGGGCTGGATCCAATCATGAATGGCCTGAACCTTAACCGGATACATTTCTATAGATGAGGGAGAAAAAATTAAGCCCAAAAAAGAGACTTTCTGCACCCCAAAGAGACACTTAGACCCCTTCACAAACAAAGCATTATCACGAAGGATCTGAAATACCATCCTGACTTGTTGCACATGAGACTCCCAATCATCTGAAAAAATCAAAATATCATCCAAATATACAATCATGAATTTATCGAGATAATTCCGAAAGATATCATGCATGAAGGACTGAAACACATATGGAGCATTAGAGAGCCCGAATGGCATCACAAGGTATTCAAAATGGCCTTCGGGCGTATTAAACGCAGTTTTCCATTCGTCACCCTGCTTAATACGAACAAGATTATATGCCCCTCGAAGGTCAATCTTAGTAAACCAACTAGCCCCCTTAATTCTAGCAAACAAATCAGAAAGCAAAGGCAAAGGGTATTGGAATTTGACCGTGATCTTATTCAAGAGGCGATAATCAATACAGGGTCTCAAGGAGCCATCCTTCTTGGCAACAAAAAAAAACCTGCTCGCAATGGTGAAGAAGATGGCCGAATATGCCCCTTCTCCAAAGACTCCTTAACATAGCTCCGCATGGCGGCATGTTCTGGCACAGACAGGTTGAAAAGTTGGCCCTTAGGGAACTTACAGCCTGGAATCAAGTCAATCGCACAATCACAGTCCCTGTGCGGTAGAAGGGAACTGGACTCGGGCTCATCAAATACATCCTGAAAATCAGACAAAAACTCAGGAATTTCAGAAGAAGGGGAGGAGGCAATTGACATCAAAGGAACGTCACCATGAACCCCCTGACAACCCCAACTAATCACACACATAGAATTCCAATCTAATACCGGATTATGCACATGTAACCATGGGAAACCCAGCACAATAGCATCATGCAAATTATGCAACACCAGAAAACAACAATCTTCCTGATGGGCTGGTGCCATGCACATGGTCAGCTGTGTCCAAAACTGAGGTTTATTTTTAGCCAACGGTGTAGCATCAATGCCCCTCAAAGGAATAGGACTCTGCAAAGGCTGCAAGGGGAAACCACAACGTCTGGCAAATTCTAACTCCATTAAGTTTAAAGCGGTGCCTGAATCCACAAATGCCATGACAGAAAATGACGACAATGAGCAGATCAGGGTCACAGATAACAGGAATTTAGGTTGTACAGTACTAATGGTAACGGAACTAGCGATTCTCTTGGTACGCTTAGGGCAATCAGAAATAACATGAGCAGAATCACCGCAGTAAAAACACAACCTATCCTGACGTCTTAATCCTTGTCGTTCAGCTCTAGATACTATCCTAACATACTGCATAGGCTCAGGACTCCGCTCGGAAGACAACGACATAGTGTGCACAACTCTGCACTCACGCAAGCGCTGATCAATCTGAATGGCCAGAGACATAGAATCACTCAGACCAGCAGGCATGGGGAACCCCACCATAACATCTTTAACGGATTCAGAAATACCCTTTCTGAAAATTGCCGCCAAGGCATCCTCATTCCATTTGGTCAGCACAGACCATTTTCTAAATTTCTGGCAATACGATTCTGCCGCTTCTTGACCCTGACACAGGGCCAACAAGGTCTTCTCAGCATGATCCACTGAATTAGGTTAATCATACAATAACTAGTGTTGAGCGATACCGTCCGATATTTGAAAGTATCGGTATTGGATGGTATCGGCCGATATCCGAAAAATATCGGATATCGCCGATACCGATATACAATACCAATACAAGTCAATGGGACACAAATATCGAAAGGTATCCTCTATGGTTCCCAGGGTCTGAAGGAGAGGAAACTCGCCCTGGTTGTCACCGCTGCATGACCGCTCAGCGACCAATCACAAGCCGCAACGTCATCGAAGGTCCTTAACGCTCTCATTCTTAGGAACGGAAGCATGGCGGTTGCAGCGGTGACAACCAGGGCGCGTCCGAGGGTAAGTATATCAATATTTTTTATTTGTATTCTTTATTTTACACATGAATCTTAATCCCGATACCGATTCCCGATATCACAAAAATATCGGAACTCGGTATCGGAATTCCGATACCGCAAATATCGGCCGATACCCGATACTTGCGGTATCGGAATGCTCAACACTAACAATAACCCTTGCGCATGGAAAAAGGTGTCTACATCAAGCAAAGCCGGATTCCCAGATTCCATGGAAAATGCCCAATCCTGAGGATCACCACGCAGCAGAGAGATGACTATCTTAACCTGCTGGATGGAATCACCAGAGGAACGGGGTTTCAGAGCAAAAAACAGTTTACAGTTATATTTAAAGCTCAAAAATTTGGACCTGTCCCCAAAAAACAAATCAGGAGTTGGAAATCTAGGCTCTAAAACCAGAGTCTGAACGATATAATCAAAATACCCTGTACTCTAGCAGCAAGTTGATCCACACGAGAAGCCAATCCCTGAACACCCATGCCAGCGCCAAACTCCTGAGCCACCCAGAGGTAAAGAGGGAAAAAAACACAACAGACTACAGAAAAAAAAATGGCTCAGCACTTTCCTTCCCTTCTTTTGGGATGCTATTAACTCATTGGTGGCCAGTTGTACTGTTATCAATTGGTGGCGTAGGAGCAGCATGAGACGTACCCTGGAGAAGGTGGTACCTGTACTGACCGCAGACCCTGAACTTAACACCGCAACTAGAAGTAGCCGTGGAATGTACATAACACTTCCTACACATCTCGACACAGCCGGAGGACTAATTAACCCTAGAGATAGAAAAGGGAAAACTATCTTGCCTCAGAGAAAATCCCCAAAGAATAGACAGCCCCCCACAAATATTGACTGTGAGAGGAGAGGGAAATAACATACGCAGACTGAAATCAGGATTTAGCAAAGGAGGCAACTCTAGCTAAGTAGAAAGGATAGGACAGAGTGTTAAGCGGTCAGTATTAAAACACTAGAAAATATCCACCACAGAAAATACAAAATCTCCACAACTAACTAAAGGGATGGAGGATATATCTGCATCTCCAGAGATACCAGCTTGGCTAAACAAATCCTTATACAGACCAAGCTGGAAGAGACAAAACATGTAAAAGAACTGAACAATAAGGCCCACAGCATGTGGACTACAAAAATCAAAGCCAGAACTTATCTTTGTTGAAATGAACAGCAAAGCAGGAGAGACCAGGCAGGAATGTGAATCCTCCAGGAACAATGGATAACTGGCACTGACTAAAGGGTCAAGCAAGACTAAATAGCCCAGTCCGAATTGCAATAAGTGGACACACCTGATGAATGCTGCGATCCAAAGACAGCAGCGATACCACTTATAACCACCGGAGGGAGCCCAAGAGCAGAATTCACAACAGACGGCACACTGAGTTAACATAGTGGAAGCCGGGACCCAGTCAGATCTTGGGATGGAACACATCCTCCCGACACCGAGGATTGCGGGCCCTACATCAATCAGGGTTGCCCCCACAGTCTACAGCTCCTGCACCTCATCCTCCTCCGCCTCTTCAGCCTCCATCTCCTAAATGACCACATCGGTCACAAACAGGAAGCACTGCAGCACTGCTTCAGCCAAGTGGCAACGCGCTGTGCTGAAGCTAATATGCTTAGGTGACAAACCACCCAATGCTGAAGAGTCATGCACAGCTCTGAAAGAGAAGGCAGATCTGTGGCTGACACCTCTTAACCTACAGCCAGGCATGGTCATGTGCAGGGCTGCCATCAGGGCATTACTGCCCTGATGGGCAAATGAGTTGCAAAATACTCCGGTCACATGGAAGCGCACAGGACACAGATGAAAGGATTAAAAGTTTCTTTGTTTATTGAAATCCACAACGCGTTTCAACTTAACAGCTCCGTCTTCATCAGGTGAAAAGTGAAGATGAAGGACTTCACCTAGAGATGTCTCTGGTGAGTCAGTGTGTTACCTGTACACTCACACTATACACTGTATACTATATACAGAGCTCCTGTGTATAATGTCACTGGTGATCACTGTATTACCTGTACACTGACACTATATACAGAAGTCGTGTGTACAATGTCACCAGTGATCAGTGTATTACCTATACACTGGCACAATATGCTGAGCTCCTGTGTATAATGTCATTGACAACCTGTACACTGATACTGTATACAGAGCTGTGTATAATGTCACCGGTAATCACTGTATTACCTGTACACTATAGACTATATACAGAACTCCTGTGTATAATGTCACCAGTAATCACTGTATTACCTGTACCAGGGCACTGCATACTAAGTACATATCTCCTGTGTATAATGGCACTTATGGTGATAATAGTATTGTGTTTTTTTTTTATTAATGATCAGTATTGTAGTATTCAGTCACTATGCAGTGGTAATATGTTGTCTGGCCATGGTGTGGCAGTATTTGTTCCTTGTATGTGCTGTTATTTAGTCACTATGTAGTAGTAATATGTGGTATGGTCATGGTGTGGTGGTATTTGTCCCTTCTATGTGCTATTATTTGGTTACTATGTGGTGGTAGTATGGTGTGGTGGTATTTGTTCCTTGTATGTGGTATTATTGGTCACATGTGGTGGTATTATGTGGTCTGGACAGGGTGCAGTGGTATTGGTCCCTTGTATGTGATATTATTGGTAATTTTAAAAATTGAAAAATAAATAAAAATATACCCAAATTGTATTCATCTTTTAACTAACGTTTAATTGGTTAGAGTAGAGTAGGGCCTGGCCAAAAGAGTCTACTTTGTTTTGGTGGCAGGCTTAAAAATCTTTTAGCCAAGACAAAAGCTGCTGGCTATGTATGTGATCTGGTGATGGGAGCTGCTCATGTGTGATTGGTGAGGACATGGTGCATAGGTGGATTTTTTCTATGAGTGGGTGGTGGGACTGTGGAAGGTTCGAGGGGTGGAGGTGGGGCTGGGGTAGAGCCTGGGTGGAGTTTCAAGGGGGCCTCAAATATTTTGCCAGTATGAGGCCCTGAAATTCCAAGTGGCAGCCCTAGTCATATGTGACAATGGCCAGAACCTGGTGGCGGCTTTGAGGCGAGGCAAGGTCACACACGTACCATGCCTGGCCAATGTGCTTAACCTCATTGTTCAACGCTTTCTCAAAAGCTACCAGGAGCTGCCGAATCTGCTTGTGTAAGTACGTCGCGTGTGTGCCCATTTTAGAAAGTCAGCTACAGTTTCGTCGCCCTTGCTGTGCTTCAGCAACATTAGCAGTTTCCATCTCACCAACTGCAATGTGATGCTTTTTAACTCTACACTGTAGATGTTGGAAAGTATTTGTGAGCAGAAGAGGACAGTTGTTGACTACCAGCATCAACAAGGCCATCGGTATTCAGTTCAGACTTCACACATATGACCTCAGGAGTGGATATGGATGTCAGGCATATGTACCTGTCACGCTCACGCCCTGACTGGTGGGCGTGAGCTCGGGGGGTTTGTGGTCCCACTGTGCCACAAACCAGACTACCCTGGAAGGGGCGTAACTATGACAGCTGCCTGGGTTTTCACTGGAGCCTCTGATGGTGAGGTCAGGCTTGTGCAGCAGGCAGCTGCCAGGTGCTACTCCAGGGTGGTATCTGGCTGTGGCTGCTGATCCCACTTGGGAGACAGGAACACCAGGATTGGTGCGGGCATTAGGCAGGACTGGCAGAAGAGCACGGCTGGAACTCAGACGAGTAGGCTGGCACGGCTGAGACAGAGCTGGCAGAGACACGGCAGAGAACACAGGGCTGGCAGAGACACGGCAGGAAACAGGACTGGCTAGGACAGCAGGAACACAGGACTGGAAGGCAGGGCAGGAACGGCAGGACTGTCAGGAACACAGGATTGGGAGGCACGGCAGAGAACACAGGACTGGTTGATGTGGTATATGAAGGAACAGGTAGGGGCCTGTTCACACTGGAGGTGCAGGTACAGATATGTATTTTGGAGGAACAGGTATGGACCTGTTCACACTGGAGGTGCAGGAACAGATATGAAATATGAAGGAACAGGTATGAAGAAGGAGGTTGGGACCTGTTCACACAGGAGAGGAGTGCAAGACTGCAGATAGGAGTGGAAAAGCAGCAAGAGATAGCGTAGCAACAAAAGCTGAGCAGAGCCACAAAGAATGTGGAGAGAAGCTGCAGCAAGAGATACTGCAGAAGCTAAGCAGAGTGGAACCGCAAGGATTGCAGAGAGGAATTGCAGCAAAAGGTTTCCGCAGCAACGGGAGCGGAGCAGAGTAGAACGGAGCAGAACCGCAGGAGTGCGGAGCAGCGGTAAAGCCACCAAGATACAGAGCAGGAAGAGCCGCAAGAGTGCGGAGTGTAAGCAGACTGAGAACACAAGGAAAGACACAGCAGGGAAGGAAGCCACAGACAAGGAGACCGAGAAAAGACAAAGTACAGACAAGGCAATGGAACAAGACACAGGGACAAAGACACAAGGCCCATGATATTCTGCCTCCTGGAGGGCGGACTACAAGATCAAGGCAATAGCACAGAGAAAAGCCTCCAGAGAGGGAGTAACTCAGAGCAGGACCTGGCAAACTCAGAAACAAGAAACAAACTGAGCTAACACATTGCACAGGCCCAGACCACAGGGTGGAGCTGCACTTTATACAGGAGGCCTCTTGATAATTGGTCAGGAACTGATTAGATAGATGCACCTGATTCCTATAAGAACCAGAGAGTTCAGGCGCCGGCCCCCTATACACATAGCCATGAGGCATGCAGAGAGCAGAGACACAGAACATGGAGTTGGCATGAAACAGAAACCACATCATGACCTGGAGCAGTGGGTAAGATTGTGTGAGAGATGTGAGGCCATGACGTGATGCCAGCAGAGTTGTTACAGTACCATCCTCCAAAACTTTGAGGACTCCACCAAGATGATGAGCGGCGATGACGTCATAACTAGCATGACCATCACGCTTCTCTGTGTTCTGAAATGCTCTCTGCTCACAATCAAAGATGATGCATTGCAGGTGGAGCATGATGAGACGGAGCAAGGAACCATACAGAGTGCTTACACTCAGCCCAGCCTCATCTCATCCCATCATGGATTTGGTGACAATGAGGAAGAGGAGGAAGAACAGGAGACAGTTTCATGCACTATAGATGGTACTACAATCACAACTGTCATACTGTCTGTTCAACGTGGATAGCCTGAGGACATGGAGGAGGAGAGCATGGTCAGTCATCCACTTGGTGATGACCCGGAAATCTTGCCTTTTAGCAGTCTGGCATGCATTGCTGAGTTTGTTACGCTGCCTTTCCCGTTACCCTTGCGTTCTCAAAATTTTGGGCGACAGTCATTACTGGTTGGTGACAATTCTAGATCCACGCTACAAGGGGAACTTCATATCTCTTATTCCAGAGGCAAACAAGTGTACTAAAATGGTGCAGTACCAGAGGGCCCTTTATGTGGAATTGTTAAAAAAATTCCCATCTGAAAATGCTGGCAGCAGAGGTCAAAGTTCGTTGGATAACTGTACAGGCATGAGAGACACAACTCCAGTCCAGTAGAGGCAGGGAAACACTAGCAAAGTTCTGGGAGACTATTCTCACTCTCACTTTTTTCACTCACTCTCACAAGGAGTGCAAAGTTTTGGAAGATGCTGAGGGAGTACCTTACTGACTGTACTATTGTCCTCCATGATTCCTCTGTGCCTTATAATTATTGGGTAGCCAAGCTGGACACGTGGCATGAACTGGCTCTGTACGCCTTGGAGGTCTGGCCTGCCAAGCCCTGCCACTAGTGGTTTGTCAGAGTGGGTATTCTAACTGATAAGCGCATCCGCCAGTCAACTGAAAATGCTGACAGGTCAATGCAGCGCCCCAGAGTCCTGGTCGTCGCAGTAATGTTGCTCTTCCACCAGGGGGAGTGACATTACGTCTGATGGTACTAAAGGAGTTCACCCTGCCAGGTATCACAGTCACACACTACACTTCACACTCCAGCCACCAGGGGGAGCAAAGGGTTCTATCTATTAGGCCACTCCTCACACATGGGTAAAACTGGGGGTTGGATAGGAAGTTAGGGAGAAACGGCCTGGGTTTGACCCAGAGAGGACCTGTCAGGCAGACAGGGGGAGAAGGAGGAACATCTGAGCTGTAGACAGAGGGTCCCTGTCAGGGGTGGGATCCTGACAGAGACCTAGCTCGAGATAGAATCTTACGGAGCTGCGCCTGCACCTCATTGCGGCAGCATCCTAAGAAAAGACACGAAGCAAAGTATATTGTGGAGAGTGAGAAACGGGATCACAGCTCAAGGAGATAACACCGGGAGGATTTCTGCCTTAAGGTCGGCAACATCCTTCTGAGGCGCGTATCAGGTGGCCGGAACACTGAGGGAGTTGTTATGTTTGCCAATGAAAGGTGTTATGAAGGCAATCCAGAGACACAGTGTGCCTAGCGATCAGAGCGCACACAGTGATCTGACAAATACCCAAAAACAAAAGAACGAGCTCTGAGACGTGGAAACTCTGTAGACCGCACACCTGATCCTATCCTAAACACAACTAAAAGCGGCTGTGGATTGCGCCTAACAACTACCTATGCAACTCGGCACAGCCTAAGAAACTAGCTAGCCTGAAGATAGAAAAATAGGCCTGACTTGCCCCCAGAGAAATACCCCAAAGGAAAAGGCAGCCCCCCACATATAATGACTGTGAGTAAGATGAAAAGACAAAACGTAGGGATGAAATAGATTCAGCAAAGTGGGGCCCGATAATCTTAGACAGAGCGAGGACAGTAAAGCGAACTTTGCAGTCTACAAAAAACCCTAAAGCAAAAACCACGCAAAGGGGGCAAAAAAAACCCACCGTGCCGAACTAACGGCACGGCGGTACACCCCTTGCGTCTCAGAGCTTCCAGCAAAACAAAAGACAAGCTGGACAGAAAAAAAACAACAAAATAGCAAAAAAGCACTTAGCTATACAGAGCAGCAGGTCACAGGAACAATCAGGAGAAGCTCAGATCCAACACTGGAACATTGACTAGGAGCAAGGATAGCAGCATCAGGTGGAGTTAAGTAACGAAGCAGCTAATGAGCTCACCAGAACACCTGAGGAAGGAAGCTCAGAAGCTGCAGTACCACTTGTGACCACAGGAGTGAATTCAGCCACAGAAATCACAACAGTACCCCCCCCTTGAGGAGGGGTCACCGAACCCTCACCAGAGCCCCCAGGCCTACCAGGATGAGCCGCATGAAAGGCACGAACAAGATCGGGAGCATGAACATCAGAGGCAAACACCCAGGAATTATCTTCCTGAGCATAACCCTTCCATTTAACCAGATACTGGAGTTTCCGTCTAGAAACACGAGAATCCAAAATCTTCTCCACAATATACTCCAATTCCCCCTCCACCAAAACCGGGGCAGGAGGCTCAACAGATGGAACCATAGGTGCCACGTATCTCCGCAACAACGACCTATGGAATACATTATGTATGGAAAAGGAGTCTGGGAGGGTCAGACGAAAAGACACAGGATTGAGAATCTCAGAAATCCTATACGGACCAATAAAACGAGGTTTAAATTTAGGAGAGGAAACCTTCATAGGAATATGACGAGAAGATAACCAAACCAGATCCCCAACACGAAGTCGGGGACCCACATGGCGTCTGCGATTAGCGAAAAGTTGAGCCTTCTCCTGGGACAAGGTCAAATTGTCCACTACCTGAGTCCAGATCTGTTGCAACCTGTCCACCACAGAATCCACACCAGGACAGTCCGAAGACTCAACCTGACCTGAAGAGAAACGAGGATGGAACCCAGAATTGCAGAAAAATGGAGAGACCAAGGTAGCCGAGCTGGCCCGATTATTAAGGGCGAACTCAGCCAACGGCAAAAAGGACACCCAATCATCCTGGTCTGCAGAAACAAAACATCTCAGATATGTTTCCAAGGTCTGATTGGTTCGTTCGGTCTGGCCATTAGTCTGAGGATGGAAAGCCGAGGAAAAGGATAGGTCAATGCCCATCATACCACAAAAGGCTCGCCAAAACCTTGAAACAAACTGGGAACCTCTGTCAGAAACAATATTCTCAGGAATGCCATGCAACCGAACCACATGCTGAAAGAACAAAGGTACCAAATCAGAGGAGGAAGGCAATTTAGCCAAGGGCACCAGATGGACTATTTTAGAAAAGCGATCACAGACCACCCAAATGACTGACATCTTTTGAGAAACGGGAAGGTCAGAAATGAAATCCATCGAAATATGTGTCCAAGGCTTCTTTGGGACCGGCAAGGGCAAAAGCAACCCACTGGCACGAGAACAGGAGGGCTTAGCCCTAGCACAAATCCCACAGGACTGCACAAAAGTACGTACATCCCGTGACAGAGATGGCCACCAGAAGGATCTAGCCACTAACTCTCTGGTACCAAAGATTCCAGGATGACCAGCCAACACCGAACAATGAAGTTCAGAGATAAGTTTATTAGTCCACCTATCAGGGACGAACAGTTTCTCCGCTGGACAACGATCAGGTTTATTCGCCTGAAATTTTTGCAGCACCCGCCGCAAATCAGGGGAGATGGCAGACACAATGACTCCTTCCTTGAGGATACCCGCTGGCTCAGATAAACCCGGAGAGTCGGGCACAAAACTTCTAGACAGAGCATCCGCCTTCACATTTTTAGAGCCCGGAAGGTACGAAATCACAAAGTCGAAGCGGGCAAAAAATAACGACCAACGGGCCTGTCTAGGATTCAAGCGCTTGGCAGACTCGAGATAAGTCAAGTTCTTATGATCAGTCAATACCACCACGCGATGCTTAGCTCCTTCAAGCCAATGACGCCACTCCTCGAATGCCCACTTCATGGCCAGCAACTCTCGGTTGCCCACATCATAATTACGCTCAGCGGGCGAAAACTTCCTGGAAAAGAAAGCACATGGTTTCATCACTGAGCAATCAGAACCTCTCTGTGACAAAACCGCCCCTGCTCCAATCTCAGAAGCATCAACCTCGACCTGGAACGGAAGAGAAACATCTGGCTGACACAACACAGGGGCAGAACAAAACCGACGCTTCAACTCCTGAAAAGCTTCAACAGCAGCAGAAGACCAATTAACCAAATCAGCACCCTTCTTGGTCAAATCGGTCAATGGTTTGGCAATGCTAGAAAAATTACAGATGAAGCGACGATAAAAATTAGCAAAGCCCAGGAACTTTTGCAGACTTTTCAGAGATGTCGGCTGAATCCAATCCTGGATGGCTTGGACCTTAACTGGATCCATCTCGATAGTAGAAGGGGAAAAGATGAATCCCAAAAATGAAACTTTCTGCACACCGAAGAGACACTTTGATCCCTTCACAAACAAAGAGTTAGCACGCAGGACCTGAAAAACCATTCTGACCTGCTTCACATGAGACTCCCAATCATCTGAGAAGATCAAAATGTCATCCAAGTAAACAATCAGGAATTTATCCATATACTCACGGAAGATGTCATGCATAAAAGACTGAAACACAGATGGAGCATTGGCAAGTCCGAACGGCATCACTAGATACTCAAAATGACCCTCGGGCGTATTGAATGCAGTTTTCCATTCATCTCCTTGCCTGATTCTCACCAGATTATACGCACCACGAAGATCTATCTTAGTGAACCAACTAGCCCCCTTAATCCGAGCAAACAAGTCAGATAACAATGGCAAGGGATACTGAAATTTAACAGTGATCTTATTAAGAAGGCGGTAATCAATACACGGTCTCAGCGAACCATCCTTCTTGGCTACAAAGAAGAACCCTGCTCCCAGTGGTGATGACGATGGGCGAATATGTCCCTTCTCTAGGGATTCCTTCACATAACTGCGCATAGCGGCGTGTTCGGGCACGGATAAATTAAATAATCGACCTTTAGGGAATTTACTACCAGGAATCAAATTGATAGCACAATCACAATCCCTATGCGGAGGTAGGGCATTGGACTTGGGCTCTTCAAATACATCCTGATAATCAGACAAGAACTCTGGGACCTCAGAAGGGGTGGATGACGAAATCGACAAAAATGGAACATCACCATGTACCCTCTGACAACCCCAGCTGGATACCGACATGGAATTCCAATCCAATACTGGATTATGGGTTTGTAGCCATGGCAACCCCAACACGACCACATCATGCAGATTATGCAACACCAGAAAGCGAATAACTTCCTGATGTGCAGGAGCCATGCACATGGTCAGCTGGGCCCAGTACTGAGGTTTATTCTTGGCCAAAGGTGTAGCATCAATTCCTCTCAATGGAATAGGACACCGCAAAGGCTCCAAGAAAAACCCACAACGTTTAGCATAATCCAAATCCATCAGATTCAGGGCAGCGCCTGAATCCACAAACGCCATGACAGAAAACGATGACAAAGAGCATATCAAGGTAATGGACAGAAGGAATTTGGACTGTACAGTACCAATGACGGCAGACCTAGCGGACCGCTTAGTGCGCTTAGGACAATCAGAAATAGCATGAGTGGAATCACCACAGTAGAAACACAGCCCATTCAGACGTCTGTATTCCTGCCGTTCAACTCTGGTCATAGTCCTATCGCACTGCATAGGCTCAGGTTTAACCTCAGGCAATACCGCCAAATGGTGCACAGATTTACGCTCGCGCAAGCGTCGACCGATCTGAATGGCCAAAGACAAAGACTCATTCAAACCAGCAGGCATAGGAAATCCCACCATGACATCCTTAAGAGCCTCAGAGAGACCCTTTCTGAACAAAGCTGCCAGCGCAGATTCATTCCACTGAGTGAGTACTGACCATTTCCTAAATTTCTGACAATAAACTTCTATATCATCCTGACCCTGGCACAAAGCCAGCAAATTTTTCTCAGCCTGATCCACTGAATTAGGCTCATCGTACAGTAATCCGAGTGCCAGGAAAAACGCATCGACACTACTCAATGCAGGGTCTCCTGGCGCAAGAGAAAATGCCCAGTCTTGAGGGTCGCCGCGCAAAAAAAAAAAAAAATGATGTCAGAACTTTTTCTTTCCCTCTATTGAGAATCATTAGTTTGGCTCCTAGTACTGTTATGTTTGCCAATGAAAGGTGTTATGAAGGCAATCCAGAGACACAGTGTGCCTAGCGATCAGAGCGCACACAGTGATCTGACAAATACCCAAAAACAAAAGAACGAGCTCTGAGACGTGGAAACTCTGTAGACCGCACACCTGATCCTATCCTAAACACAACTAAAAGCGGCTGTGGATTGCGCCTAACAACTACCTATGCAACTCGGCACAGCCTAAGAAACTAGCTAGCCTGAAGATAGAAAAATAGGCCTGACTTGCCCCCAGAGAAATACCCCAAAGGAAAAGGCAGCCCCCCACATATAATGACTGTGAGTAAGATGAAAAGACAAAACGTAGGGATGAAATAGATTCAGCAAAGTGGGGCCCGATAATCTTAGACAGAGCGAGGACAGTAAAGCGAACTTTGCAGTCTACAAAAAACCCTAAAGCAACAACCACGCAAAGGGGGCAAAAAAAACCCACCGTGCCGAACTAACGGCACGGCGGTACACCCCTTGCGTCTCAGAGCTTCCAGCAAAACAAAAGATAAGCTGGACAGAAAAAAAACAACAAAATAGCAAAAAAGCACTTAGCTATACAGAGCAGCAGGTCACAGGAACAATCAGGAGAAGCTCAGATCCAACACTGGAACATTGACTAGGAGCAAGGATAGCAGCATCAGGTGGAGTTAAGTAACGAAGCAGCTAATGAGCTCACCAGAACACCTGAGGAAGGAAGCTCAGAAGCTGCAGTACCACTTGTGACCACAGGAGTGAATTCAGCCACAGAATTCACAACAGGGAGTACTGACTCTATGCATTACTTCAAAGACCAGCATGACAGTTACTTCCAAGTTGGCTGCCCGACGTTAATACCTAAGAAGACATGGAGGCAATTTGTGGGAGAGGGGCGTCTCTAGGGTCCCTACAAAATAGCTCCAGGCCTACCCCGTCATATGGGTTGTCCTATCCATACCATGTAGGGGACAGAGAGAGAGAGATAACATCAGAAACATCCACGAAGGTTGTGAGGACTATCCCGCGGTGCTCAGCAGGGAAGTACTACAACACACAGGCACTAGTAGGAAGGCTACTGATTTCCACCTGGCTAAGGGAACTCTGGATGTGCCTTCGGACCGGCCGGATTCAGCCAGCCCTGTGAACGGTACTCTGGACTGCGGATGCTGAAGTCTTCAGTAAAAGGTAAAGAGACTGCAACCTTTGTGTCCTCGTTATTCCCCGCGCCTTACATCGTCCACCATCACCATCTACACATCTTGGGAAGCCCTGGGGATATACTTCACCTGTGGGAAGGTATACCATCTAGCTGCCATTCCATCACCCCAGCGGACCCCCAGCAACGTCGGTCACCCTGACCGAAAACCACAGGTGGCGTCACGAGACAAACTTTCACCTTTGATTGGGCGCCCCTCAGCAGGGCCACGGACCGGGTCGGGCCACCGTGACATCCCCAGAACCACGACAGAGGGACCTGGTACTGAGTACCCCATTGCCCTGCACATGGGGGCGATCCATCAACTCTTATAAAATTGAACACGGGCTTGATTTGGCAAGAGTTTTCAACACCACCGAATGATAGCAGCATAAGATAAAATAAAATCCAGTGTCTTTTTTTGGGACGTCTATTGCCATGCACTTCTTCACACTCAAACATGGGTATAAGCTTCCTGATTTGCCCTATTTGCTGTTGTCCTTCTCCTTTAACTCATCCTCTTCCTCCACAACCACTACATCACCAGGGTGACCATAATCTGTGATGCAACAGAAACATAGTTTTTTTAAAAGGTGTTCATAATGCCCGTAACAATTTTTTTATACAGTATGTTGATGTATAAACCCAAGGGGGAAATGTTTGTCAGCCCATACACTTACTGCATGGGCATTACAAGTATAGGAGACCCGCTCCCTTGGAGTGGTAAGGAACAGATGTTTATGAGGCCCTCCTCCACATCTCTTCCAAGGGGTACTGGGGTGCATTCAAATTTGGGGCAGACCTTGTATTCAATGCATAGGCAAACAGAAAGGGAGACCCACTTCCTTATAATGGCAACTGTAGGGGTTGGTCAATTTCAACATTGCAATTCTCCACTGCCGGGTCTTCAGCCTCAACACTGCAATTTGCCAGTGCCAGGTCTTCAGCCTCAACACTGCAATTCGCAAATGCCGGGTCTTCAGCCTCAAAACTGCAATCATCCACTGCCGTGTCTTCATCCTCAACATTGCAATTCTCCACTGCAGGTTCTTCAGGCTCAACACTGCAATTTGCCGATGCTGGGTCTGCCGCCTCAACACTGCAATTCGCCAATGCTGGGTCTTAATCCTTAACACTGCAATTCTCCGATTCAGGTTCTTCAGGCTCAACACTGCAATGCTCAACTGACGGGTGTTCTTCCTCAACACTGCAATGCTCCAATGCAGGTTCTTGAGACTTAACACTGCAATTCTCCACTTCTAGGTCTTCATCCTCAGCACTGCAATTTTTCAATGCTGTCTTTTCAGCCTCAAAACTGAAATTCTCCACTGCAGGTTTTTCAGGCTTAACACTGACATTCTCAACTGCCAGGTCTTCAGCATCAACAGTGCAATTTTCCAATGCCGGGTCTTTATCCTGAACACTGCAGTTCTCCAATGCAGGTTCTTCAGGCTCAACACTGCAATGCTCAACTGCCGAGTGTTCTTCCTCAACACTGCATTGCTCCAATACAGGTTCTTCAGGCTCAACACTGCAATAATCCACTGTTTGGTCTTCAACCTCAACACTGCAATTTTTCACTGCAGTTTCTTCAGCCTCAAAACTGAAATTCTCCACTGCAGGTTTTTTAGGCTCAACACTGACATTTTCCTCTTCAAATTTTGGGCAGCCCTTCCATTCACTGCATATACAATAACAGGGAGACCCACTGTTTAATAATGGGAACAACAAAGCATAGCCGGCTGATGTCTCTCTAAAAATAGCGAGGGCTGACTGCTGGCCCTTTAAGAATAGTAAAGGCCACCTGATGGCAATATAAAAATAGGATTTTTCTGACTTTCAGAGTCCCTCCTTCATAAATGAGACAGTATGTGTCTCCTTATGTGTCACACACCACATGGCCAGATAAGGTTGTAAAATGTTTAAATTACATTTCCCAGTGAATGCATTTGTCTTGGTTGAAAACAATGCTAAATTTGAAAAACGCATCAAAAACACTAAGTGTGAACATAGTCCAAGTCGTGGAGGAGCTTTTTGTTTGGATTTATTTATTTTGCTTTATATACAAATCCTTTCCATGGTAGTGATGTTCCTGAACATATTTCCCTTGGAAATCAATTTTGGTTTCGTTTTTGTATGTTTTATTGTAAGTCTGTAAAAGTAGCTCTAACAACTCTAACAACTTTGTTCACAGCAGTGACCAGGGAGTCAGAAATGCTTCCATTTGTCTTCCCCATGATGTTCCCATGTTATTTGAGCAATGTTCCCATTGATTTCCACAGTTTTTAGACCCTCTAAAGACCCCGGGGGAAACATTGCTTTCAAACAATACAAATGCATTCACTGGGAAATGTCATCGTAACATTTAACAACCCTAGCTGTCCATTTGGTATGTGACACATAAGGAGAGCCATCTAGTTTTATTTATGAAGGAGGGACTCTTAAAGTCCCAAAGCCTATTTTTAGGGGGGCATCGGGCGGCATTAAAATTCTTAAAGGGTCATTATTAAACAGTGGATCTCCTATGCTTTTATTGCCTATGCAGTGAGTGGCTGGGCTGCCAAGAATTACAATGCACCCCAATACCCCTTTCACAAGATATACAGGAGGCCCTCCTGAAAAAATGTTGCATTGAATGCAAGACCTGCCCTGCTATCAAGTCATATGCACCCCAATAAGCTTTTGAACCCAGGTCCTGGATGGCCACAGGAAAACCCACTTCACATTCTTCAGTTGGTCCTGCCATACAGTTTCCTTATGCACTGAATGCAAGGGCCGCCTTGGCCCAGATTTGCATGCACCCCAATCCCCTTTTGTAAGAAACATGGAGGAGGGCCTCATAAAAAAACTGTCCCATTACAAAGGAGCGAGTCGACTAGATCGTAATGCCCATATACTAAGTGCATGGGCTGACAAACATTTCCCCATGGGGGGTACATTTTTTAAAACTTATTGGGGGGATCATAGACACCTTTGGTCAAAAATTGAAAGGCTGTAGCAGTATACAACACGTTCACCATGTTTTTCTAGCGGTGGAGCATGATGAGATGTGGAGGAGGCCTTATTTAAAACTAGGCCCAATGTTAAGGAGCGGGTCTCCTATGCTTGTAATCCCCGCACACTAAGTGCATGGGCTGACAAACATTTCCCCATAGGGGGTACATTTTTTAATTTTTTTTTATGGGGATTATAGACACCCTTGCCGAAAAATTGAATGGCTGTAGCAGCATACAACACGTTCACCATGATGATCTAGTGGTGGAGAATGATGAGATGTGAAGGAAGGCCTTATTAAAAATTAGGCAAAATGTTAAGGACTGGGTACCCTAGACTTTTAATGCACATACACTAAGTGCATGGGCTGACAAACATTTCCCCATGGGGGTACATTTAAAAAAAAAATATTTATGTGGATCACAGAAAATTTGACCAAAAATTGAATTGCTGTAGCAGCTTACAACATGTTCACTATAGTGTTCTATTGGTCGAGAATGATGAGATGTGAAGGAAGGCCTTTTTAAAAACTAGGCCAAATGTTAAGAAGCGGGTGTTCTACACTTGTAATGCCCATACACTTAGTGCATGGACTGACAAACATTTCCCCATAGGGGGTACATTTTTTAATTTTTTTTTTATGGGGATCATAGACACCCTTGCCAAAAATTTGAATGGCTGTAGCAGCACACTACACATTCACCATGGTGTTCTATTGGTGGAGAATGATGCAATGTGGATAAAGGCCTTATTAAAAAATAGGCCCAATGTTAAGGAGCGGGTCTCCTAAACTTGTAATGCCCATACACTAAGTGCATGGGCTGACAAACATTTCCCCATGGGAGGTACAATTTTTAAAACATTTTTTATGGGGATCATAGACACCCTTGACCAAAAATTGAATAGCTGTAGCAGCATACAACACGTTCACCATGGTGTTCTAGTGGTGTAGAATGATGAGATGTGGATGAAGGCCTTATTAAAAAATAGGCCCAATGTTAAGGAGCGGGTCTCCTACACTTATAATGCCCATACACTAAGTGGATGGGCTGACAAACATATCCCCATGGGGGTACAATTTTTTAAAATAAATATTGGTGATCATAGACACCCTTGCCCAAAAATTGAATGGCTGTAGAAGCATAAAAACATGTTCACCATGGTGTTCAAGTGGTGGAGAATGATGAGATGTGGAGAAAGGCCTTATTAAAAAATAGGCCCAATATTAAGGAGCGGGTCTCCCAGCCTTGTAATACCCATACACACAAGTGTATGGGCTGACAAACATTTACCCCTGGGGGAGTACAACATTTTTAGGCTAAAAATTTTTAACGGGCATCATAAAAACACCCTGGCACAAAAAATTAGTGATTTTTGCATTATGGAATATGTTTACCCTTGTGTTCGTATGGTTGTGGATGATGAGGATGATGATAAGGAGGAGGATAACACCAAACAAAATCAGGAAGCGTATACCCATGTGTGGTTGTGAAGAGCTGCATGAGAATACACCTCCACATAAAAGACAATGTATTTGAGGTTATGTTTCACTGTTTTCACTCAGTGGTGTACAGAAGTCTTGCCCAATCCAGCCCATGCACATTTTTATAAGAGTCAGCATGTCAGCATATTCAGTTGACAGGTGGATGTGCTTATCTGTTATAATTCCATCAGCGGCACTAAAAACCCGCTCTGACAGAACGCTAGCAGCAGGGCAGGCCAGGACATCCAAGGCGTAGAAAGCCAGTTCATGCCACGTGTCCAGCATGGATACCCAATAATTAAAAGGCACAGAGGAATCCCGGAGGATGTGTGTACAATCAGCAAGGTACTCCCTCAGCATCTTCAAAAAACATTGCACTTCTTGTGACAGCACCCCTTGCCTCTGTGGCGACACGATGGGAGGGTCTGAGAAAACTGTCCCAGACCTTTGCCATTGTTCCCCTTATGGATTGTACTTATATATCTCTCGCTTGGACTCCTTGGTTGTACTGCAAACTCTGGCGTCAGCTGCCAGCGTTCTCAGATTGGAATTTTTTAAGTAATTACGCTACAAGGGCCCTCTGGTATTGCAACATTTTAGTACACCTGTCTGCCTCTGGAAGAAGAGATTGAAAGTTCTCCTTGTAGCATGGGTCTAGAAGTGTCAACAACCAGTAATGAATGTCACCGAAAATTTTAATAATGCGTTGCTCACGGAAAAAGCAGCGCAGCATAAAGTCAGCCATGCGTGCCAGAAAGCTAACAGGCAAGACTTCCGTGTCCTCACCAACAGGATGACTGACCATGCTATACTCCTCTTCATCCTCCTTCTCCTCCCTGTCCTCAAGCCATCCACGCTGAACAGACGGTATGACAGCTGTGCTTGTAGTACCATCTATAGCGCATGAAAGTAGCTCCTGTTCTTCCTCCTCTTCCTCATTGTCTGCCAATCCACGTTGGGACGACATGAGGCTGGGCTGAGTGTAATCACCTGCATGGTTCCTTGCTCCATATCCTCGTGCTCCGCCTGCAATTCATCCTCTTTAATTGTGAGCAAAGAGGTTTTCGGAATGCAGGGAAGCGGGATGGTGATGCTAATACGGTGTCATCGCCGCTCACCATCTTGGTGCAGTTCTCAAAGTTTTGGAGGATGGTACATATGTCTGACATCTATGTCCACTACTGAGGTCTTATGTGGAGTCTGAATTGAATAACGATGGCCTTGTTGATGCTGGTAGTCAACAACTGCCCTCTTCTGCTTACAAGTCCTTTCCAACATATGCACTGTAGAGTTCCAACGCATGGAAACGTCACAAACCAGTCGGTGAGGAGGAAGCTGCAAACTCTGCTGAAGCACGGCAAGTGCGACTGAAGCTGTAGCTGACTTTCCAAAATGGGCAGACAGCGTACTTTCATTAGCAGATCCGGCAGCTTCTGGTAGCTTTTGAGAAAATGTTCAATTATGAGGTTAAGCACATGGGCCAGGCAAGGTACGTGTGTGAGCTCACCTTGCCTCAGAGCCGCCACCAGGTTCCAGCCATAGTCACACACGACCAAGCCTGGCTGTAGGTTTAGCGGTGTCATCCAAATGTCCACAACTCTTCAGCATTGTACGGTTTGTCACCTAAGCAGATTAGCTTCAGCACAGCCTGTTACCGCTTAGCTGAGGCAGTGCTGCAGTGCTTCCAGCTTCTGACTGATGTGCTCATTTCAGAGATGGAGGCTGAAGAGGAGGAAAGGGAGGAGGAGAAGGAGGTGCAGGAGCTGTAGACTGTGGGGGCAACCCTGATTGACATAGTGCCCGCAATCCTTGATGTGAGGAGGATGTGTTCCATTCCAAGGTCTGATTGGGTCCCAGCTTCCACTATGTTAACCCAGTGTGCCGTCAGTAAAATGTACCGTCCCTGCACACAAGCACTTGTCCATGTGTCCATGTTTATTTGGACTTTCCCAGTAACAGCATTGATGCCAGCACGAGTAATGTTGTGGGACACGTGCTGGTGTAATGTCGGTATGGCACACCGGGACAAATAGTGGCAACTGGGGACCGAGTATCTTGGGATGGCCACTGCTATCAGATTTTCAGAAAGCTTCTGTCTCAACGAGCCTAAAAAGCAACATTTCGAGTGCAAGCAGACGAGAAATGTTAGAATTTAGTACTGTGGCCTGTGGGGTGTTGGCAGGGTATTTCTGCTTGCGTTTTAATGACTGTGGTATAGACAACTGAAGGCTGTGCTGGGACAAGGAGGACATGGACGGGCTTGATGATGGTACTGGTTGACTGTGGGCAACTACAGGTGCAGGGCCCGAGGCATCTTCACATGCATGATGAAATGGAGATTGGCTTCTATGCAAAACAGTGGAAGAAGCATGGCAGGTGCTGCAAATGGCCTGTTTGGGGTTATCGGCAGAGTCTTTAAAAAATTACCAGACTCGGGAAAATCTAACAGTTGAAATGGCAACTTTCATCATGGTGGTGTAGGTCAGTCACTGTGTCATCCACCACCTCGTCTTGCATATCCGCATCCTGCACCTTATCCTGACTTTCTGGCAATTGTGTCTCATCATCGTCCATCTCTTGTGACACTTTCTCACCATCTCCTTCTTGTGACCGTGGCTGTTCAAATCTTTGGCCATCGCTAAATACGATTTCACCTGGCCCCACTTCAAGTTGACCGGCCAAGAGTCCGGAATCTTGAAAAGGAAAACTGAACAGCTGTTTGGAATGCCCAAGTGTGGGATCAATTGTCTCTTGGAACTTGGCATGGTGGGAGGAAGGAGGATCAGTGTGAGTAATATCTGGTCCACACTCTTGGCTACTCAGACTTGACCATGTGGAAGACATGGTGGTGTTGGTGGTTAAGTGACTGGAAGCATTATCCGCTATCCAACCAACAACCGTTTCACGCTGCTCTGGCTTCAATAGTGGTGTGCTGCTGTCCCCTAGAAACTGTGACAGAAAGGTCAAGTGTGAAGATGTGGGTCTTTGTTGTGGCCCACTTTCAGCTTGTCCATGGCCTCGTCCTCTGCATGCGCCATCAGCATCATGTACACTTCCCCGTCCCTTGCCTTGCCAATTTTAACTGGACTACTGAAATATTTGAAAGGTTCAATACAAATGAATTAATTTGGAGAACACTTCAATGTGATCAGTATGCCTGAAAAGCAAGCATTTGGAGACCGCAGATACACCGAGCATCTGACGGAGATAACAGAAAGTAAAAAAAAAAATTAAACCACTAAATAATGAGTAGACTAAGGCTAGCAGAGAAAACAATGCAACATATGCCTGCAAAGCAAGAATTTGGACACCAAAGATACACCAGGCGTCTGACGGAGATAACAGACTGTATATTTTTTTTTTTAAATTGTAAAACCCTAAATACTGAGTAGACCAAGTCTATCAGAAAAAAACAATGCAACATATGCCTGCAAAGCACGGATTTTGACATCACAGATACACCGGGCGTCTGACGGAGATAACAGCCTGTTTAAATGTGTGGCCTTTTTAAACAAAAAAAAAAATTAAACCACTAAATGAGTAGACCAATGCTAGCAGACAAAACAATGCAACATATGCCTGCAAAGCGAGGATTTTGACACCACAGGTACAACAGGTGTCAGACGGAGATACTGTAACAGACTGATGAAAATGTGGCCTTGATTTTTTGGGCCCACCAAAATTGTGTCAATAAGTAGGCTATGACACTGGAAAAAAAAAATTTAGTAGTAAAATTCTGAGAGACTAAGTGCAATGATATGCGATGCGTGTGGCGTACAAATCACAGTGATAAATATAAGAACTGTAGCTAAATATTTTTGGGCCAGCTACAGATTTTTGGGGCAGCAAAATGGTGTCCAAAAAATTCTATAGTACCAAAAAAAGGCCAGATTTTTCTGCGCACTCACATCTGATGCCTGGGACAAACTTTTTTTTTTTAATTGTTAGATTTTCACACTCTTGTATTGCAATGACCTGGCTGTAGTCTGCAGCGTGACCAAGCAAAGAAATTTAGATAAAAGGGGGCTATGGATTGCTTTCTAATAAAGTGAGCAGGTATAAGCTGCAAAAAAAAAAAAAATCACCACGGATACCTGCAGCTACGTATATATATATATATACAGTGGGGCAAAAAAGTATTTAGTCAGTCAGCAATAGTGCAAGTTCCACCACTTAAAAAGATGAGAGGCGTCTGTAATTTACATCATAGGTAGACCTCAACTATGGGAGACAAACTGAGAAAAAAAAATCCAGAAAATCACATTGTCTGTTTTTTTATCATTTTATTTGCATATTATGGTGGAAAATAAGTATTTGGTCAGAAACAAAATTTCATCTCAATACTTTGTAATATATCCTTTGTTGGCAATGACAGAGGTCAAATGTTTTCTGTAAGTCTTCACAAGGTTGCCACACATTGTTGTTGGTATGTTGGCCCATTCCTCCATGCAGATCTCCTCTAGAGCAGTGATGTTTTTGGCTTTTCGCTTGGCAACACGGACTTTCAACTCCCTCCAAAGGTTTTCTATAGGGTTGAGATCTGGAGACTGGCTAGGCCACTCCAGGACCTTGAAATGCTTCTTACGAAGCCACTCCTTCGTTGCCCTGGCGGTGTGCTTTGGATCATTGTCATGTTGAAAGACCCAGCCACGTTTCATCTTCAATGCCCTTGCTGATGGAAGGAGGTTTGCACTCAAAATCTCACGATACATGGCCCCATTCATTCTTTCATGTACCCGGATCAGTCGTCCTGGCCCCTTTGCAGAGAAACAGCCCCAAAGCATGATGTTTCCACCACCATGCTTTACAGTAGGTATGGTGTTTGATGGATGCAACTCAGTATTCTTTTTCCTCCAAACACGACAAGTTGTGTTTCTACCAAACAGTTCCAGTTTGGTTTCATCAGACCATAGGACATTCTCCCAAAACTCCTCTGGATCATCCAAATGCTCTCTAGCAAACTTCAGACGGGCCCGGACATGTACTGGCTTAAGCAGTGGGAAACGTCTGGTACTGCAGGATCTGAGTCCATGGTGGCGTAGTGTGTTACTTATGGTAGGCCTTGTTACATTGGTCCCAGCTCTCTGCAGTTCATTCACTAGGTCCCCCCGCGTGGTTCTGGGATTTTTGCTCACCGTTCTTGTGATCATTCTGACCCCAAGTGGTGTGATTTTGCGTGGAGCCCCAGATCGAGGGAGATTATCAGTGGTCTTGTATGTCTTCCATTTTCTAATTATTGCTCCCACTGTTGATTTCTTCACTCCAAGCTGGTTGGCTATTGCAGATTCAGTCTTCCCAGCCTGGTGCAGGGCTACAATTTTGTTTCTAGTGTCCTTTGACAGCTCTTTGGTCTTCACCATAGTGGAGTTTGGAGTCAGACTGTTTGAGGGTGTGCACAGGTGTCTTTTTATACTGATAACAAGTTTAAACAGGTGCCATTACTACAGGTAATGAGTGGAGGAAAGAGGAGACTCTTAAATAAGAAGTTACAGGTCTGTGAGAGCCAGAAATCTTGATTGTTTGTTTCTGACCAAATACTTATTTTCCACCATAATATGCAAAAAAAATGATAAAAAAAACAGACAATGTGATTTTCTGGATTTTTTTTTCTCAGTTTGTCTCCCATAGTTGAGGTCTACCTATGATGTAAATTACAGACGCCTCTCATCTTTTTAAGTGGTGGAACTTGCACTATTGCTGACTGACTAAATACTTTTTTGCCCCACTGTATATATATATATATATATATATATATATATTATGCAGCAGACAAGAATGGAGCTTTTTGAGGCATGCAGATCTATATACTCACATACAGTACCTGCATGCCTTGCACTGATATGGATATGTGCACATAGACCCCCCCCCCCCCGCCTACCTAGCGCTTTAATCTATGTACCCCTGGATTAGCCCTAAAAAGGACTATTGGTTTATCAGGGTTTGTGGATAGAAGACTAGGAGACCCACACTAACTATTAAAAGGATGATTCGGACACTATCTCAGCAGCAGCTCTCCCTACACTCGCTAAGTCCGGAGCAAAATGCGGCAAGCAGGGAGCGCCAGACCTCTTATAGACCCGATGACGCTGTGCGGCCAGCCAATCACTGTAATACCACAACAAAGATGGCTGCGGTATTACAGTGCATGGCAGACAATCCCAGCATGCTGATTGGCACTCTGAAAAGCACCAAAATTAAAAGGAGGAGACCCGAGCTCCCGCAAAATAATCCCGGAAATACTCGGCGCTCGCAAAGTACACCAAGCATAGTGATACTCAGGCGAATACCGAGTAGTAGCGAGCATGTTCGCTCATCACTAGAGATTATGCTTGTTCCATATTGAAACTGTCATGATTGCTGTTAGGACAGGGAAAAGAAAAATCTTTTATCTTCTCCTTTTCTCTCCTGTTCTGCCGCCACTGCCAAAGCTCCAAACCTCTGCATCAATCACAAAAGCCACTCCATTCCAGCTCCATGGCCAATCTGATAACTGTGATTGGTCTTACGTGGTCACAGGGTAGGGGTGAAGCTATGCACATCTTGATATGAATATATGAAGCTGTAAATGAGTGACCACCCATGCGAAAAAAGATGACCAAAGTGACAAATAGGAGTAGGCAGAACAGATGAAAGGGGATAAAGTTTTTAATATTTTTAACCTTTTTCTAACCCTTAATAGAATCTACCGTATATACTCGAGTATAAGCCGACCCGAGTATAAGCCGACCCCCCCTAATTTTGCCACAAAAAACTGGGAAAACTTATTGACTCGAGTATAAGCCTAGGGTGGGAAATGCAGCAGCTACCGGTTAATGTCAAAAATAAAAATAGATGCTCCATACCGTTCATTATTGCCCCATAGATGTTCCACATAAAGCTGTGCTATATACAATGCTCTATACCGTTCATTATGGCCCCATAGATGCTCCTTATAAAGCTGTGCCCTATATATATTGCTCTGCACCGTTGATTATGGCCCCATAGATGCTCCTTATAAAGCTGTGCCCTATATATATTGCTCTGCACCGTTGATTATGGCCCCATAGATGCTCCTTATAAAGCTGTGCCCCATATATATATATATATATATATATATATATACTATGCACCTTTGATTATGGCCCCATAGATGCTCCTTATAAAGCTGTGCCCTATATATATTGCTCTGCACTGTTCATTATGGCTCCATAGATTCTCCTTATAAAGCTGTGCCCCATATATAAATATATATATATATATATATATATATATATATATACTATGCACCTTTGATTATGGCCCCATAGATGCTCCTTATCACGCTGTGCGGTGCCATATAGATTGCTTTGCACCGTTGATTATTGCCCCATAGTTGCTCCATATAATGCTGTGCCATATAGAATGCTGCTGCTGGTGCTGCAATAAAAAAAAAAATCACATACTCACCTCTCTTCTCAGGACGCCGGCGCTTTCAATAATTACCTGCTCCTCTGCGGCTCCGTCTCCAGCACTGACGCTCAGCAGAGGGCGCGCACTGACTACGTCACAGCGCCCTCTAACCTGAGCGTCACTGCTGGAGGATGCTGCAGACGGAGCCGGAGCGAGGAGCAGGTAATTATAGCGCTGCGCTCCCCTTACCTGCTCCGGCGCGGTCCCTGCAGTCCCTGGCTTCTCCGGCGCTGCAGCTTCTTCCTGTAATTGAGCGGTCACAGTTACCGATCATTTACAGCAATGAATATGCGGCTCCTCCCCTATGGAGGCGGAGCCGCCTATTCATTTATGTAATGAGCGGTGCCATGTGACCGCTCAGTACAGGAAGAATCTGCAGCGCCGGGGAAGCCAGGGACTGCAGGGACCGCGCCGCAGCAGGTAAGTATGACTACACAGCCCCCGCTCCCCCTCACCTGCCGACCCCCGGGTATATGACTCGAGTATAAGCCGAGAGGGGGACTTTCAGCCCAAAAAAATGGGCTGAAAATCTCGGCTTATACTCGAGTATATACGGTAATCTTTTTTGGTTTCATATGTATCAAATCCCCAAATTGTCGGATTCTGGCATATTCAATTTTTTGTAGAAAGTCATATCTAACCATAATTCATATCACATCTCATCAGCCTAAGGCTGATTTTAACCCCTTTGTGACATTTGTCATAATAATACATCCCTGTTCCCTGGGCTTATCTGATCAGGGACTTATTATTACTGCATGGCGATCGCCTGTGCACACGGGCTGTGCGTGGTTGGTCGCTGCCGAGCTTCAGCTGATTCTGAGAGCTGATGCCCAGCACTAAGTGCCATGAGCGGTCACACACTACTCCCCAGCACTTTAACCCCCTAAATGCTGCGATCAAAAGCGATTGCAGCATTTTGGGAGCTGGCAGAAGGCTGACAGCCCCTCTGCATTTGGATTGGAGACCCTGTGTCCTGATCGCGGCATTGTGACCTGATGTTGTTATGATGCCATCCGGGTCACCAGTGCATGATCAGCAACTTTCTCTGTTAGCGCAGAGTCAGCTGCTGCATCTCCATGCTGTACAAGTGATCAAACTGCAAAAAATGATAGTCCCATACTAGGACAATGTAAAAAAAAACGTTTTTTTAATAATTGTAAATACATTTTAAAAAAATATAAAAAATAATAACAAAATCAAAAGATATTGTAGCTATAAATAAATAGTTGCTAGAAAAAAAATACCAACAAAAGTACACATATTTGGTATCATCACATCTGCAACAGCTCGACCTATAATGAGATAGATGGAGGCACTGTTGACTCCGTCTGACCTGTGATCCGGTGGTGTCCATCATTTTAGGATTGCATAAAAGTGCAGTAGGCCACGGTTTTGTGCACCTCTGAAAACACAAATGAACAGAGGCCAGATGGAGTCTACATTAACTCTGCTGCCTCATTATAATGAATGGATCCCTCGGAGTTTCATCTGAAGCCCGAAACACCGTGTCTACGAATTGAGATACTGATTTGGCTTTTATCCTAAGTCATATTGCACGACTCGTTAAAGAGTTGATAGTGACTTGTAGGATCGCTACTTCCAATAGGTGGCGCTATAGAGTTCAAGTCCTCTTTTTCTCAGAAGAGGCAATTTGCACATATGAGTCACGTCACTCAGAGATTTAGATGGAAACCCCAAAGTAAGTGATCCCTAACTTAACGTAAAATGTTCCCAATGAAAGCTTCAACTCAATCCACAAAAAAGCAAGTCCCCACTCAGGTCTGTCATCTGTTAATGGAAAATATAAGGTGCTCCATGTTATTTGCTGTACAAAGGCTCTGGAAAAGCAAAATGGATCCTCATCCACCAAAAGAAATTCAGCAAATTCTGCACTCTCAAATCCTAAAGCCTCCCCTCCCTTCTGAGCCCCAGTGTGCCTAAACCACATATATCGTACATGTTTGGCATTTCTGAAGTGATGAGAGCCCACTTACAAACTTACGGGGAAATGTCTGCAGAAGCACAGGCTGGGCATAACGTACTGGTGACTGCAACATACTGATCACTACAGCGTACTGGTCACTCAAATAGCATTTTGCAATTTTTATTCGGCAACATTCATTGCTGCTTGTTTCTGGAAATACCAACGGAGTAAAAAATCATCACTATACCTGTAGATAAATTCCCCAAGGGGTATAGTTTCCAAAATGGGGTCACTTGAGGGGGGATTCTGTTCTTCTAGCAATTAGGGGCTCTGTATATGGAGTCTGCAAACATATTGGAGGTTTCTGTTCCTCTGGCACCTCAGTGGCTCTGCCAATGTGCCATGGCATCCTCAAACCATTCCAGCAAAATCTGAGGTACAATATGGCGCCTCTTCTCTTCTGAGCTATGCAGTGTGCTTCGAAAGTAGTATTCCCCCACATATGGCATTTTGGCGCGCTCAGGAGAAATCGCACAGCAAATTGCATGGTGCAATTTCTCCTGTTACCCATAGGAAAATGCAAAATTTGGGGCTAAAACAGTAGCGCAGCTACAGGGGGAAGAGGGGGCCATCGCCCCGGGCCCAGTGTCATGAAGGGGCCCACCACACCCATGGCCGCTTCTGTTATCAGGCACTGAGGGAGAGCACGGCAAATTGCCAGATCCCTTATGTTCCTGAGACTCTTCACTCTGGGTGGCACACTGGCAGTCCTCAGTTCAGAGTACTGTGCGGCATGGTAACACAATCCCAACCCTTTTCAATAAAATAAGACACAAACACAGAATTTACTTTGGAATAGAATTGGCCGTGGCGTTTATTTTTTGAGTAACCAAACAAGAATTTAATTTGATAAGAATAACCAATACATCCTTTTGTAAGAATTCCATATACAGAATAAACTTCACCATATAAAGTCCAAATCCACCCAAGAACAGGGCGATATTCCCACAAAAATAAACGCACGACAAGATTAAGGGAATACACAAAAAAGGGGAAGGGCGGGTGGGATCTTCAAAAGTTGCTTGAGGTAACTGCGCTGAGCGCACCCAAAACAGCTGTTATATAGGAAAAAATCCCCCCCCGCTCAGGGTCTTCCACCAATCAAAGTCCATAAAAAAATGCGGGAAGAACATCTGGCAGAAACACATATTTGCCCAGCAACAACCTGCTCGTGCGTGACACAGCTTACCAGGGCAATAAATTAACCCTTTGAAGGGATCCAAAACTGTCCATACAAACCCATATATATAATAATAGCATGGTGGCTGTGTTATCATGCGCCCCCCCTAAGATTATACTAAGGGGAGGGCGTTCATGGTAACACAATCCCCACCCTTTTCAATAAAATAAGACACAAACACAGAATTTACTTTGGAATAGAATTGGCCGTGGCGTTTATTTTTTGAGTAACCAAACAAGAATTTAATTTGATAAGAATAACCAATACATCCTTTTGTAAAAATTCCATATACAGAATAAACTTCACCATATAAAGTCCAAATCCACCCAAGAACAGGGCGATATTCCCAAACGCCAAGCCTCATAGAGGCGAGGCCCCCCCAAAATGCCCCAGCCAATTCTCAACAACGGCCTGGAGATCTAAATTGAAGATATCCAGGCCAATATCAGACAGATGAATCAGGTCCCACCTATACAATCCCGGGACTCCGTCTTCGAGGTTAACATGCCTGAAAGAAAAGCCATGAATTAACGGCATAAAATTCTGCATATTCCTATTAACCCGTTTCCTAATACGCTCGAGGAACGAAGAACTCCTTTGGAACCATACTAGCCTAGGAACAATCTCTGAAAAAACGAATGTAGTTTTAACCCCTTAGCGACCGCCGATACGCCTTTTAACGGCGGCCGCTAAGGGTACTTAAGCCACAGCGCCGTTAATTAACGGCGCTGTGGAAAAAGTACATAGCGCCCCCCAGAGGCCGATTTTCTCCGGGGTCTCGGCTGCCGGGGGTAGCCGAGACCCCAGAGAACATGATTCGGGTCGGTTTTCACCGACCCCGCTTTTGCGATCGCCGGTAATTAACCGTTTACCGGCGATCGCAAAAAAAAAAAAAAAAACGCGATTAGTATTGTGTTTCTCTCCCCTCTAATGTGATCGGACATTAGAGGGGAGAGAAATAGGGTCCCCCGAGCCCCCCACGGTACCTTATGTACCGGAGAAGGTGCCCCCCCGGTCCCCGACCCTCCTCCTTCCTGCCTGGGCTCCAAAATGGCGGGCGCATGTGCAGATGCGCCCGCCAAAGCCTAGCTTCCCCCGGTGTATTGGGGTCTGTTTTTACAGACCCCCTGGAGCGATCGCAGACCCCCTGGAGCGATCGCAATCCCAGGGGTCTTTACAGACCCCCGGGATTGCGATCGCTGCAAATAGTTTGTAAAAAAAAAAAATGCTTTGCATTTCTCTCCCCTCTGATGTGATCGCACATCAGAGGGGAGAGAAATAGAGCCCCCGAGCCCCCCACCATACCGCCTGCTCCTGTCCCCGGTCCTCAGTAGTGGTCCCCGGTCCTCAGTAGTGGTCCCCGGTCCCCAGCCCACTGCTCCTGGCCCCCCTTCTTCTTCTCTGCTGGAAGAAAATGGCGGGCGCATGCGCAGTGCGCCTGCCATGATCTGCCAGCAGAGACCCAGCAACCTATGAGAATTTTCTCATTGGCTGCTGGGTTTTGATTACTGTAATATGTCCAATTACAGTGATCAAAACCCCTAATATTTGATAAACATGGCAGCACTTGGGCTGTACCTTTCTCTTCTCTCCTTGTAGTTGTTCTAGGAGAGAAGAGAGAGAGACTACAGTTCAAGTGCTGCTCTGTCAGTGACAAAAAACATAATATCTGCCTCCCATTTACCCACCCCCGTTCTCCGTAATCCCTGCATCACCAGCAGAGGATTATAAAAAAAAAAAAAAGAGAAAAAAAAAATTATAATTTTTTTAGGGTTAGGGTTAGGGTTAGGGGTAGGGTTAGGGTTAGGGTTAGGGTTAGGGTTAGGGGAGGAATTAGATAAAATGGCTCGCAGAACTTTTAGCGCGGAGCAAGCTTACAGCCTGCTTTGCTCCGGCAGCTCCGGCAGCGATACAGATTCTGCCCCTGAAGTTGAGCAGTTTTCAGACAGTGATGACGACTCTTCCTCCACGGGATCCCCCAGCCCGGTGGTAGCGGAGTCGGTCGTCACTGCTGAAGCTTCAGAGGCAGGACCAAGTACTGCAGTCCCCCCACCGCTGTGGTATAATGACACCTCATTTTCCCCTCAAATTCCCCCTTTTTCTGCAGTCCCTGGAATAAAAGTAGATGTCGCCAATTTTACCCCCATTGATTTTTTTGAAATTTTCATTAGCCCCGAAGTCCTGCAATTAATCGTCCACCAAACTAACCTATATGCCCGGCAATATATTTCCCAAAAACCCACTGCCTTTCATTCCCGTTCCTGGATCCCCACAAATGTCCCCGAAATTAAAAAATTCTTAGGCCTCACCCTGAATATGGGTATAGTAAAAAAACCCACTCTCCGCTCTTACTGGGCAACAAAAGCTGTCCACTGCACCCCTGTATTTGCAGCCATCATGTCCCGAGCCCGTTACGAAGCCCTGATGAGATTCCTCCACTTCAGTGACAATGCCCAAGCTCTCCCAAGAACTGACCCCAACTACGATCGGCTAAATAAATTAAGACCCCTAATTTCCCTCCTAAAAACTTCCTTTCTAAATTCCTATACCCCAGAGCAAAATATGGCAGTCGACGAGTCCTTGATGAGCTACAAGGGCCGTCTTTCATTCCGCCAATTTATTCCCTCCAAGAGAGCCAAATACGGCGTAAAATTATATAAAGCTTGCGAGAGCTCATCAGGGTACACGTCCACCTTCCTAATTTACGAAGGTAGGGACCGCCAAATAAACCCCCCAAACTGCCCCCAGACAATTGGTATCCCAGGCAAAATTGTCTGGGAGCTAATGACGCCCTTTCTCAATCAAGGGTACCACGTGTACACAGATAATTATTACACGAGTATCCCCCTATACAAATCCCTCCATGCTGCAAGTACAGGGGCCTGTGGGACAGTGAGGAAAAACAGAGTGGGGTTTCCGTCACAGTTGGTGTCCAGACGTTTGGAGAGGGGGGCGTCATTTTCACTTGCAAGCGACCAACTACTTGCAGTGAAGTGGAAAGACAGGAAGGACGTCTATATGCTTTCCACACTGCATACGGACACCACTGTGACGGTCAGAGAGAGGGGTGCCACCAGGGACAAAGAAAAACCTGTCTGCGTCACAGAATATAATAGACATATGGGTGGCGTAGACCTGTCAGACCAGGTTCTGCAACCATACCTGGTCAAGAGGAAGACCAGGGCGTGGTATAAAAAGGTGGGAATCTATCTAATTCAGACTGCCACCTACAACAGTTTTGTCCTATACAAAAAATCTCAAGGACCACTAACTTTCCTGCACTTTCAGGAAAAAGTAGTAGAGAGCCTCATATTTGAGTCCATGGCACCGGGGGAAGCCTTCGACTCTGAGGATTCCCGGAGACTGTCAGAACGCCATTTTCCTCACCCTGTCCCTGTCACTCCCACCCAAAGGTATCCTCAAAAAGGTGCCGAGTTTGCAGAAAGCATGGCAGGCGGAGTGATTCCCGATTTTATTGCCCCACATGCCCATCCCAACCAGGCCTTTGTATCTCCCCCTGTTTTGAGACCTACCACACCACCTACAATTATTAGTTTGTTTTTTTTTTCAATCATTTTTATTTTCTGCTTAGTGGCCCCAGTAGTACAATTTGGAACAATTGATAAATATTTTAATTAGTAGATCCCATTTTACCCCATTTCACAATTAATTCCAGAATTTGATCAATCCCATACCAAACTACTATTCCAACAAATTCTCATCCACGTACCCACGTCTGTACGCTCTAGAGTGTGGACCCCACAAATGTTCTTGCAAAGTCAGGTCATCTGAAAATTCTACGACTCGATCAATCCCATACCAAACTACTATTCCAACAAATTCTCATCCACGTACCCACGTCTGTACGCTCTAGAGTGTGGACCCCACAAATGTTCTTGCAAAGTCAGGTCATCTGAAAATTCTACGACTCGATCAATCCCATACCAAACTACTATTCCAACAAATTCTCATCCACGTACCCACGTCTGTACGCTCTAGAGTGTGGACCCCACAAATGTTCTTGCAAAGTCAGGTCATCTGAAAATTCTACGACTCGATCAATCCCATACCAAACTACTATTCCAACAAATTCTCATCCACTTACCCACGTCTGTACGCTCTAGAGTGTGGACCCCACAAATGTTCTTGCAAAGTCAGGTCATCTGAAAATTCTACGACTCGATCAATCCCATACCAAACTACTATTCCAACAAATTCTCATCCACGTACCCACGTCTGTACGCTCTAGAGTGTGGACCCCACAAATGTTCTTGCAAAGTCAGGTCATCTGAAAATTCTACGACTCGATCAATCCCATACCAAACTACTATTCCAACAAATTCTCATCCACGTACCCACGTCTGTACGCTCTAGAGTGTGGACCCCACAAATGTTCTTGCAAAGTGAGATTATCTGAAAATGAATTCTAGGACTTTATTACTCAAACATTTTTGACCATTTATCTAACTTTGACTGTTTTTATAACTGTCTTGCTACACAAAACTTTGGCTTCCATTTATATTACTTATATTTATGTTGATGATACGGGCATGATCATTTTATTGTAGGATTTCTAAAAAATGAGGAAGTTCCGTACTTATACACTATGGGCTTTACTTTATGGTTCTTGCCGAACCTCTGGTACCAGACAATACTTTCTATAGAGAACTGGTTGTTTTGTGCATATAGCGGTTCTGACCTTGGCGGGTGGGAGCTTGCTATGGTGTACCACGTCTATTGGCACATTCGTCTCTCATATAGGGATTGATGGAGCTAAAAGGACGTTGTACGACCAGTCTCTGAAAGTGTCTGCCATTCTAGCCCTGATGGTGTTCTTTCATCTTTGGAACAAACTCCGCTTTGCCACATAGTTGGCTGCATTTTCCTACACATTTTGCCCTTCATTCCAGTACAGTTTATTCTTCCTGCTACAATATACGCAAATGCGGGACAACTGTTTTGTTAGCAAGACCAATTTTATAGTCAGCCATTGTGTTTTAGGAGCATGCCTCCCTCTGTGAGTAATAATTCCTGGAAGGATTTTCTTTTTTGCTCAATGTCTCTAGAAGCTTTGAATGGGTCCTGGATCTTCAATTTCAAATAAAGCCAAATTTGTCACATTGTGCCCCTTTCTGTCCAAGCCCTGCCATTTGTCCAAACAGAATTTTTTTACTACATATGGGATATTGCTGCACTCATAATAAAGTGGGTAACGAATTGTGGGGTCCACTTTTTGATGTTATTTCTGAAAAATCGAGACATTCAGGTCTAAAACAAGATTCTCGTGGAAAAAAATGAATTTTTTCAATATGACAACCTAATGTTATCAAACTCTGTGTCATACATGTGGGTTCAAATTGCTCAATATACCCCTGATTAAAATCTTTGAGGGGTGTAGTTTCCAAAACGGGGTCAGTTGTGGGGGTTTCTGCTGTTAGGCACATCTACAAACCCAAAATGACGTCCGCTCTCACAATTAAGAGATTAAAAAGTCAAACGGCGCGCCTTCCCTTCCAAGCTCCGCAGTGCGCCCAAACAGAGGTTTACCCCCACATACAGGGTATCGACATACTCAGGACAAATTGCACAACAACTTTTGGGGTCTATTTTGTCTTGCTACCCTTGGGAAAATAAAAAATTGGGGGTGAAAAGATCATATTTGTGAAAAAAAAATGATTTTTAATTTTTTCGGCTCTACGTTATAAACTTGTGTGAAGCACTTGGGGGTTCAAAGTGTTAACCACACACCTAGATAAGTTCCTTAGGGGGTCTAGTTTCCAAAATGGTGTCACTTGTGGGGGGTTTCCACTGTTTAGGCACATCAGGGGCTCTCCAAACGCGACATGGTGTCCTATCTCAATTCCAGAGAATTCTATGTTGAAAAAGTCAAATGGCGCTCCTTCCCTTCTGAGCTCTACTGTGCACCCAAACAGAGGTTTACCCCCACATACGGGGTATCGACATACTCAGGACAAATTGCACAACAACTTTTGGGGTCTATTTTGTCTTGCTACCCTTGGGAAAATAAAAAATTGGGGGTGAAAAGATCATTTTTGTGAAAAAAAAATGATTTTTAATTTTTTCGGCTCTACGTTATAAACTTGTGTGAAGCACTTGGGGGTTCAAAGTGTTGACCACACACCTAGATAAGTTCCTTAGGGGGTCTAGTTTCCAAAATGGTGTCACTTGTGGGGGGTTTCCACTGTTTAGGCACATCAGGGGCTCTCCAAACGCGACATGGTGTCCGATCTCAATTCCAGAGAATTCTATGTTGAAAAAGTCAAATGGCGCTCCTTCCCTTCTGAGCTCTACTGTGCACCCAAACAGAGGTTTACCCCCACATACGGGGTATCGACATACTCAGGACAAATTGCACAACAACTTTTGGGGTCTATTTTGTCTTGCTACCCTTGGGAAAATAAAAAATTGGGGGTGAAAAGATCATTTTTGTGAAAAAAAAATGATTTTTAATTTTTTCGGCTCTACGTTATAAACTTGTGTGAAGCACTTGGGGGTTCAAAGTGTTGACCACACACCTAGATAAGTTCCTTAGGGGGTCTAGTTTCCAAAATGGTGTCACTTGTGGGGGGTTTCCACTGTTTAGGCACATCAGGGGCTCTCCAAACGCGACATGGTGTCCGATCTCAATTCCAGAGAATTCTATGTTGAAAAAGTCAAATGGCGCTCCTTCCCTTCTGAGCTCTACTGTGCACCCAAACAGAGGTTTACCCCCACATACGGGGTATCGACATACTCAGGACAAATTACACAACAACTTTTGGGGTCTATTTTGTCTTGCTACCCTTGGGAAAATAAAAAATTGGGGGTGAAAAGATCATTTTTGTGAAAAAAAAATGATTTTTAATTTTTTCGGCTCTACGTTATAAACTTGTGTGAAGCACTTGGGGGTTCAAAGTGTTGACCACACACCTAGATAAGTTCCTTAGGGGGTTTAGTTTCCAAAATGGTGTCACTTGTGGGGGGTTTCTACTGTTTAGGCACATCAGGGGCTCTCCAAACGCGACATGGTGTCCGATCTCAATTCCAGGGAATTCTATGTTGAAAAAGCCAAATGGCGCTCCTTCCCTCCTGAGCTCTACTGTGCACCCAAATAGTGGTCCCTCCCCACATATGGGGTATCGGCATTCTCCGGACAAATTGCACAACAAATTATGTGGTTCATTTTCTTTTTTTACACATGTGAAAATAAAAAAAATTGATTCTGAAGTAAAATATTTGTGAAAAAAAGTAAAATGTTCATTTTTTCCTTCCACATTGCTTTAGTTCCTGTGCAGCAACTGAAGGGTTAATAAACTTCTTGAATGTGGTTTTGCGCACCTTGAGGGGTGCAGTTTTTAGAATGGTGTCAATTTTGGGCATTTTCTGCTACATAGACCCCTCAAACTGACTTCAAATGTGAGGTGGTCCCTAAAAAAAATGGTTTTGTAAATTTTGCTGTAAAAATAAGAAATTGCTGGTCAAATTTTAACCCTTATAACTCCCTAATATTTTTTTTTTTTTTTTCCAAAATTGTGCTGATGTAAAGTAGACATATGGGAAATGTTATTTATTGACCATTTTGTGTGACATATCTCTCTGATGTAAGGGCATAAAAATTCAAAGTTTGAAAATTGCAAAATTTTCAAAATTTTCGCCATATTTCCGTTTTTTTAATAAATAAACGCAAGTAATATCGAAGAAATGTTACCACTAACATGAAGTGCAATATGTCACGAAAAAACAATCTCAGAATCAGCGGGATCCGTTGAAGCGTTCCAGAGTTATAACCTCATAAAGTGACAGTGGTCAGAATTGTAAAAATTGGCCTGGTCATTAAGTACCAAATTGGCTCTGTCACTAAGGGGTTAACAAACTCTGTTTTCAACAAACACAAATCCCTTTTAATACAAGAAAGGAGGTCGAGAGTTTTTTAATTTACCCAGATCGTTACCACCTAGATGGATAATTACTAAATTCGGATAAGGCCTCTTCTCAGCTAACTTACGAAACTCAAAAATCAGGTTCCGCTATAACATCCCTCTCTTGCTATGCCAAAAAATCTGGATGAGGGAATTATCAAAGGACAAATTCTCTGTATAGCATCGTACTGATGCCCTCTTCTCAGCCCAATACACAAAGGAATGTCCAACGATCCAAATAGTGAAAATACCTAAAAGATGAATAACAGATTAATCAAATAATTCAGGACGAATGTATAATTTAAAGCGGTTCGACTCCCATCTACCAATTTTCTTTATGCGGGATTCACTAAGACCAATTCTAGAAGCTTCAGTAGCTGCCCCAATCCGAAACGAATGGGATGAGATTTTAAGGTTTCCCAAACCCAAATACTGTAATGCTTTCTTGAGAATGAAATTAAATTGAAAAACCGTCGCTGGCTCTAAATTCCTATGTAAAAAGAACGGGCCGCTGGAACTAGGACGAACAGACAACCACCTCTTAGCATTGGCAAGAGGACAGATGACCGAGTCAGAAATGGCATTAAGTTTTATCGATGAACCTCTGCCCAATTGATCAGTTTTAGGATTTCCTGATAAAAAGGATCAGATGATTCCCGACACACGAAACATCCTCTATAAACAAACCCGCCGGGGCAGCTTTTTTGGAAGAAACGATTTCACTCACTCTCAAAGCTGCAAAAACGAACGAAAATGCAGCGGAAAACAGAGACGCCTCAAAAAGGTCATTACAAACTGAGGTAAGAGAAAGGCAAATGTCCTTTAGTAAAGGCACCGAAATAGGACGACGCTTGTCAGGTAAAAAGGTAGCTTTCCGAAAACCTTTTAAAAATTGCTTCACCACAAAAATTTCTGATAAACCTTTTCTACCCAAGATTTTTAGAAAGAATGAAATGCCCGCAAGACTTTTTGAGAGAGCTGAGAAGGATAGGCCGTTTCTAACTAAATGCTCAGCAAAACATATGGCAACCGCTGGATTCACATCCTGATAAGAATGATTATTAACATGACAGAATCTGACCCACATATTCCATGCGGCCGAGTAATCAGCCCATGTTTTATGTGCCAAAGAATTCTCCACAAACGAATGAATCACACTCGGATTAGTTCCCATATCTGAATAGGACAAATTGATCTTCCTTCGTTTAATTCTGCCAATCGGTCCAAGGACTGAAACACCTGGCGGTGACAAATAAGTCGTGCATCATCATTCTTGACATTTAAAGAAAAAACAGCCTTGAGCCAAATGTTATATTTCAGACAAAGAAGAATCAGTTGCCTTAGAATTATTGCACAGAAATGGTTCTTAGACGAGAGAGTATTTAACATGAAAACAAGGCCTTGCTTATCTGACCGGAAAAGAATGCGCTTGTTGGCTAAGTGCACGCCCCAAAAATTGACAGCTAGAAAAATGGAGAAAAGATCTAAAAATGCTAAATTCTTAGTAATATTAATTTCAATCCAAAATTGAGGCCAAGACTTGAAAGCCCAATTGGAAGAAAATGACAAAGCCATACCGAGGGTTTCGCTAGTGAAATACGATAAGCTCAGCTCCTCAGAGGATACAAAGGGAGATTGCCAAAGGTTCTTACCATTAAATTCTAAAAGAAACTGCCACCAAATTTGTAAATCATCCTTCATATCCTTGCTGAGACGCAGATGAGCGTGAGGAGAGGAGTGACCAGCTGTAAGATCATAAAGTCGCTTAGAGAAAACCCGGCCCATAGGAATTACTTTTAGGGCAAAATTCAACATTCCTAACAACGACTGAAGCTCTTTAAGAGTAACCTTATCCCTAGTCAAAAAACTATGAATTAAAGAACGCAGCCAAGCAATTTTATCGTCCGGTAAAGAGCACGTCATTGTGACAGAGTCAATGCGAATACCGAGGAATTCTAGAGAAGAACAGGGATAAACTGTTTTCTCCTCTGAGATCGGAACCCCAAAATAATCGCAAATTTTCAAAAAAGTAGATAGGAGAGAAGAACACGCGTCTGATCCTAAAGGGCCAATGAATAAAAAGTCATCTAAATAATGTAAAACTCCCCCTCTAGCAACGGAAAATTCGACAACCCAATGCAAAAATGAGGAAAATGATTCAAAATAAAAACATGACAATGAAAACCCCATAGGGAGGCATTTGTCAAAAAAGAATTTATTATCAAAAACTAAACCGAGAGAATTAAAACCTAGGGGATTAACCGGTAACAGTCTGAAAGCGGACTTTATGTCAGATTTTGACATAAGAGTGTTTCTACCGAACCTCTGAAGGATTTCAATGGCCTCATCAAAAGAATAATATTTTACTGAGCATACATCTGTGCTGACTTCATCGTTCAGGGAAGCTCCCTTCGGATAAGACAAATGGTGTATTAACCGAAATGAGCCCAACTCTTTCTTAGGCACCACCCCAATAGGGGAGATCCTAAAGTTTCTAAATGGAGGGGAATCAAATGGCCCAGCCAATCTACCCAACTCAAGTTCTTTTAAAAGTTTCTCTTTGACAATCAAAGGATATTCCGCTGCAGAGGGCAAATTACGAACCAATTGACACCCCTCACCTTTAAATTGAGGAACAAAAAATCCATCACTAAACCCCTGAAATAATAGAGAACTAATCTCCTGATTTGGAAAAACCCCTAATCATGGGACCATGTTTTGGAGCTTCACTGGAGTCTGTGCTTTTTGCCATTGGCTCTTTAATAGCCCCCTGTTGTCCAGACTGAAATTGTTTCCTGTAACATTTCGACATTGGGTGACTGCCCCCACAAAAGGAACATTCATGCCGAAGGCGGCAATTAAGAGCCCACTTACAATTACCCTCATTAAAAGCAAAGCAGAAACCTTTCTTGAGAGGGGCATTCACATTCTGCCGAGATGTTGTGAATCTCTGAGGCAACATTAAATTTATCCACAAGCCAATATCTTTCTTTCCCCAAGCTAAATTGGGATACATAGCTAATTTCTGCCTAAAAGATTCATCGTACTGAAGCCATGCCATCCCTCCAAAATTTCTATAGGCTTCCAAAATTGCATCTAGGTGTTGGAAAAGGCCCGAACAAACGTTGGGATGTTTCTCCCCTAAGACAGCAGCATAGATCGCAAATGCTTGGAGCCAATTGTTAAATGATTTACTATTAGCGACCTTTTTCCTTTCCTCAGACTCCTCCTTTTTGTCAAATCTATGCTGCTGTTCCTTAACAGAAGGTAACAAGGAGAAAATGTCAACATAATCCTTTTTCCTGATTTGTTCTTTGACGGAGGGACTCAGATGAAATCCCAAAGGGGATACATCGCATGTCAATGACTCCTTCAGCAGCACCTCAGGTAAACCAGGCTTCATAACAACGCTCCCTGAGGCAGGATCGTTGCCAGAAGCAAGATTAGGCATTGAAGTGAGCGAACTGCTAGAAAAACATTCTAATATGACATCTCTGACAACTGTCTTAAGGTTCGAGGAAGAGACAAACGGGGGGACAGTTATAACCTCACCCTTTTCTTGCTGGATGATATCATGCTCCATGGAGACTTCGACATTCGAGACCCCATGAGCTGGTGACTGGTGACGTGAAGGCGGGCTGCAGTCGTCTTCATATTCAGAGGCCGGTGACCCCGATCTCCAAGATGCTGCTGCGGCGGCAGCTGCGCTCACCTCCCTTGGACGCGAACTCCTAAACTGCCGGCAGGACGTCGCTGGAGCTCCCTGGGCCACAGCAGCTCTTTTATGGCCGCGGTGGCTAGATGGGCCTCGCGCAGGATGATCGGCAACCGGTGCCTCAGGAAATGGAGAGCGACACCTAGCGGAGGTTCTGGCAGGAGGTATCGATGGCGCCGGCTGGATGCGACGAGCTTCCCCGAGCTCCCGCGATGGGCTGCGGGACTTCCGGTGAGCGGACCTTCTATTTCCGCTACGTGGCTCCGGCGTCCGGTCGGGAGCTCTCGATGATGGCGGCGGCGAATAAGAGTTCCTGGGTCGGCGACACCTGGTTGACCTGCGGCAAGGAGGCGGCGGGGGTAGCGGCTCACACGGGACTGAAGGACAAAACGGAGATTGCGGCGCTGGAGCTGATAAAGCCTCCGGAGCGGAGGTAGGTTTTATAGCAGGATTACTCGCTAAACAGCTCCGCAGACACTCTACTCCGCCCTCATCCTCCGCCCTTTGGAGCAGCTGCTGTATCAGCTCCTCCATCCGCTGTTCTCTTCTGATCTTCTTATCTTCAAAAGTTGCTTGAGGTAACTGCGCTGAGCGCACCCAAAACAGCTGTTATATAGGAAAAAATCCCCCCCCCGCTCAGGGTCTTCCACCAATCAAAGTCCATAAAAAAATGCGGGAAGAACATCTGGCAGAAACACATATTTGCCCAGCAACAACCTGCTCGTGCGTGACACAGCTTACCAGGGCAATAAATTAACCCTTTGAAGGGATCCAAAACTGTCCATACAAACCCATATATATAATAATAACATGGTGGCTGTGTTATCATGCGCCCCCCCCTAAGATTATACTAAGGGGAGGGCGTTCAGGAGCTCACCTGATAAGTTTCTGACCGGCTCTGCAGTCAGCTCCACTCCTGTGTGCCCTCCTTCATGTATGCTGCAGCTCCCCTTGTTCCCAGTGCTCACCGCTGGGTTACCCTCAGACACTGCCTGGGCCATGTCTGACCTCATCACATGCTCTTCACCTGCAGCACTTGTATCAGAAATAGCAGGTGCCATCCATGAACTACCTGCCTGCAAACTCCATCTGAGGGCAGCCAGAATGTAGGCTAATTAAATTCAAGTAAAGGTCACTGTGGGGTGAATGTGAGAGGATGGAGGCAGGGTGGGCACTGAAGAGGTGGTGGAGGGAGGACAGGGTGGAGGGACCTTCAAATTTTACTTACTATTACAATGTTT